>NW_026712286.1:5181768-5781768 GCF_030504385.1 Musca domestica | reverse complement strand
GTAATAGAACAATACACTCATACCGCAATTTATACAACTCCTACCCCATACACACCTTAAGAGCTTCTCATTACCAATATATCTCTCTTTAGGGGTTTCCTCAACCAATTATTATTTATCCATGAGTAAGACCGCATAAAAGAAGAATTGAATTTTTTTTAACAAATTTGTTGTAAAAATTTTCAAATGCTAGTTTACACATCACATTGGAGTCATATGTAAACATAGTTTTCCAGTTTTATATTATGCGTTTTCCTAGCATACTTTTAGGAGTACATTTCTCCGAATGAAGTTTTAAAAAAAAAATATTTTTTGGGGGCATATCTGTTGTGGTAGACACTTTAAAAATATATTCAGCGACATTTCTGTCTTTCTTTCTAGAGCTTCTAATCTTCTATTTGGACATCTATAGCGGCCTCATATAATTTTCGTAGCTCTTCGACGACTCTTCAAATTCTTCAAACTTTAAACCTGTAAATAGCTCATCTATTCGCATCTATTTTTAGGGGGCCTTAACTTCTATTTGGATTTCAGTAGAAGAGGTCACTGTATTCTATTCGAACCTCTACATAGCTCCTCTTGTTCTACTCTAATCGTTCTATGTATAGAGCTCCCTATCTTCACATACAACACCTCAACTTCTAATCGAACCCTACAAAGCTTCTGCAAGCATCTATAGAACACCTACAAAGCTCCTGCAAGCATCTATAGAAGTATCATCCAACCTATACAACGCTCCTCAACTTATTTTTATATTATATATTAGAAACTCTATAGAGCCTCTTTCTTTCAATCTCTATAGAAACCCTCATCTTCTCTTCGAACCTCAACAGATCTCCTCATCTATTATTCGGATCTATATAGAGATCCTAATTGTATATTAGAATCTCTATAGCTTCTATTTGAACCTTATTAGCGATCCTCATCTTTTATTCGAACCCCTACATTGATCCCCTACATTGATTGTTCAATTCGTATCTCTAAGAGGTGCCTGTCTTTACATACCACTGAAAGCTCCTGCATACATATATGAAACTCCTTAAAGTATCTTTCAACCTACACAGAGCTCTCAACTTCTTTTTGAAACTTATCCGTCATCTATTCGGCATCTCAACCTCTATAGAACGCCTCATCTTCTCTTCAAACCTATACAGATCTCCTCATATATTACTCAAATCTTTATAAGAGACCTTATATTATTTTCAAATCTTTGCAGAGCTCTTCAACTTCTATTCAAACTACTCAAATTTTCTTCGAACACCTCCAGAGCTCCTCAACTTCTGTTCGAATCTCTGTAGAGCTTCTAACATTACTTTCAAGCTCCTAAAAACTCCTCAACTTCTATTTGAAAATCTATAAAACTCCCTAAATTATCTCCGAACCTCTAAGGAACTATTCAACTTCTATACAAACCTCTTTTGATTCTTTCATCTTTTATTTGAACCTCTAAAGAGCTCTCAATCAACATTCCGTCATTCTATTCCGTCCCTAGTATCTTATTAACTTCTATTCGACCTCTATTGATCCAGATATTTTCCATTTTAACTCTTCAAAATTAGAGCCTTTCAACTAATCTTTCTGTGCTCCACAACTTTAATTCCGCCTCCTTTAATTATCTTCCATACACATGCAAAGCTCATCATCTTTAATTCGAACCTCTTCATACGACTCTCTAACTTCTATCCGAACCCCTACAAAGCCTACATATAGGCTTACTTATCTTTAATTCCAACCTATACAAGGCCTCTTAACTTCTCTTACAACCTCAACAAATATCCTCATCTTCTACGGAGATCTCTATAGAGCTCCATATATTTTTGTCGAGGCTCTTCACAGAACTTTCCAACTTCTATTCGAAAACCTATAAAGCTCTCATCTTCAATTCGGTTTCTATAGAACTACTTATTTTCGATAGCAACCTCTATATGGCCTCTCAACTTCTCTTACAACCTCAACAGATCGCCTCAACTTCTATTCAAACGCATATAGAGCCTCTCAACATCCATTCGCACCTTAGGAATGAACCTCTCAACTTTTAGTTCAAACTATTAAGAGTTCAGCAACTTCTATTCGAATATCAAGAGAACTCTTAACATCTATTCGAAGTTCACATATCTTTTATTTGGACTTTATTCCATACCTTCGGTTTTTCCTCTTCTTTTGTTCGATCCTTCGAAAATAATCTTTCAAACTCCGACTTCTCATAGAGAGTCTCATCTTCTATTCGAATCTCCATAGAAAATCTAATCTCCCATTCGAAGCCATACAAAGTTATTCATCTTCTATTACATACCTTTCGTATTTCCTATTCTTGTGTTCGAACCTCTCTCTACAGAGCCTCTCGATATCCTCAAATTATATTTTTGACCTCCAGCTTTCATATAGAGTCTCACCTTCATTCGACCCTATATGTATCTTCTTAACTTCACTTTCACACTCCAACGGGTCTCTCAACCTCTATTTAAACATCTATAGACTTCTTCAAATTACCTTCAAACCTCTATAGAACTCCTCAACTTCTATTCGAGGTTCACCATCTTCCATTGGAGCCTCAGAACTCCTTTTTTAACATCTACAGAGATTTCCAACTTCGATTTGAACTCATAAAATTTTCTTCGACCTGTAGAAGTCCTTAACATCTATTCCTTCTATTCTATTTCGTCCAATCTTAAACTCTACATATCTCCTGATCTTTATTCGAAATTCTATAAAGGCTCTTATATTCTGTTTTTTTTTTTTTTTTTCTTTTTTCATTTTCCATTCTAATATCTATAGAGCCTCTCATTTGCCATTTGAACTATTAAAGAGCCTCTTAAGCATCTATTGTTCAAATTTATTCTAACCTGTTCAGAACTCATAAACTTCTATTCGATCTTCTAGAGGGCTTCTCATGTTCCCATAACTGCTACTCTATTCATCAAATTCAAATTCAAAATCAAATTGTAAAAAGTATTAATTCCCCGAAAAATTATTGCATATTTTTAGGCCCATACAATGCGTATAAAACTCATTTAGTTTCTGCTTGCAGGCTTTCAGCGAAATCTTCATTTTCAAAAACCAATTTCCATTGAAGGACCTTTCGGCACAACTCCCGACAAAAAATATGCAAATTTTCCTTTTAAATAAACCAACGAAAAAAAACTCATTTCAATTGTTATTCAACAAAGGATCACATTTCCCTTTTTCCACAGAATTCGATATTTCCCTGGCATACCTTAAGGCTATGGGATTTTTCCAAATAATCAAGAAATTAATGGGGTTTTTTTTTATTCAAAAACTTCCTAACTTTTGCTGCTGCTGCTGTTTAAATTTAAATTAAAGAAGGAAAGCGAATAAAATTAAGCTTTACAAGCTTGCAACTCTCTACTAGGCTGTGGGTAGAAAGCTGGAAATCTATAAGCGTTGGCCGGCTGGCGTGTTGTTTTTTTTTTATTTTGTCAAACAATTGACCAAAATAGACATAAATATCCTTGACTTTTGAGCGCGCCACTCTTCACTTGGCCACCCAAGCAGCTGGCATTGGAGGTTATTATTAGGGGATGATGGCAATCTCCCCCTACCCTTGAAAAAAATGTGTATACTTTTTTGTGTGGAGGCGACCTCAAGCAATGACAACAGTCAATATCCCCGCACAAGGATGAAAAAGGAGGTAATGAACGTAGGAAAATATAATAAAGGTTAAAAGAGAAATATTAAAATCTTGTTGGAAAGCTTTTTCTCTAGTAATAGAGAAGAGAAAGAGCAAAAGAGAAGAGCAAAACACAACAATATTTCAAATTGGAAAGAGAAAAACTGCTAAAGAGTTAATCAATTGCTGAAATTAATAAAAGAGCTTCTCAAAATTTAAGAGAGGCATTATAGAGGTAACATTATAGGGTTATATGAACTCATAGGCTACAAAACATTCATGGTAACTGAAACTTCAGGAATATATTTAAAAATTCCAAAAAATAGGATTTTTATTAAATATTTAATTACAAGATATACGTCAATATCTGTTATACCCTGGCACCTAGCACTGATTTTAAAACTTTTATACACTGTCATACATTATATTATAACTGTTATACGATTGTATAACTATTTAGAACTATTAAAACTTTAACTGTAAAAGTTACTATATACTGGTATAGGTGCTATACAGTACTGTCATACACTTTGTAAAACTGTTATAAACTTGTATAACAGTTTTAGTTACTTAAAACTATTACACTATTGCAATTTTATACTCTATGTAAAACTGTCATACACTTGTATAATAGTTATAATCTTATATAACTGTTATACATTTTGTAAAACTGTCTCCTAGAGAGCTTCTTAACATCTATAACTGTTATACACTACTATAACTGTTATACACTATGTAAAACTGTCTCCTAGAGACCTTCTTAACTTCTTTTCTATTCAGAGCTCCTCAACTTATTTTTGAAGCTCTCCCGTCATCTATTCGAACCTCTCAACTTCTCCCTCAACCTCTACAGTACTGTTATACACATTTTGTAAAACTGTTATACAAGTGCATTAGTTACTTAAAACTATAATGCTCTTGCAATGTTATACTCTATGTAAAACTGTTATACACTTATATAACAGCTATACTCATATATACTACTATAACTGTTATACGCTGTTATACACTTAGTGGAACTGTCTCCTAGAGAGCTTCTTCTTCTATTCAGTGCTCCTCAACTTCTTTTTGAAGCTCAACCGTCTTCTGTTCGAACCTCTCAACTTTTAACTCAACCTCTACAGTACTGTTATACACTTTGTAAAACTTGTATACAAGTGTATAACAGTTTTAGTTACTTAAAACTATTATACTCTTGCAATGTTATACTCTATGTAAAACTGTTATACACTTATATAACAATTATACTCTTCTACTACTATAACTGTTATACACTGTTATACATTTTGTTAATCTGTCTCCTAGAGAGCTCCTTAACTTCTATACTATTCAGAGCTCCTCAACTTCTTTTTGAAGCTCAACGTCATCTGCTCAAGCCTCTCAACTTCTCTCTCAACCTCTATAGAACGTCTCATTTTCTCATCGAACCAATACAGATCTCCTCATCTATTATGCGAGTTTCTAAAAGGGCCCTTATTTTTTATTCGAACCTATGCGGAGCTTTTCAACTTCCATTCGAATTCGCCAAATTATCTTCGAACACATCCAGAGCTCCTCACCATCTATTCGAAGGCCTATAGAGCTTCTTATATTCCATTCGAACGTCTATAGAGGCAATCAATTCTCTTTCAAAACCCTAAGAACACTTCAACATCTACTTGAAAGTCTATATAACTCCTTAAATTATCTGCGAACCTCTATAGAACTCCCAAACTTCTATGCGAAGTTCACCCATCGACCGTTGGAACCTCTCTGGATCCATTCATCGAGCTTCTATAAAGCTCTCAATTAAACTTTTTTCCGAATCTTTTTAGGGGACATTATCTTCTATTCGTATCCCTTTTGAATTACCCATTTTCTATTCGAACTTCTATAGAGATCCTAATCTTCTATTCAAACTAATATTGAGGTCCTCAACATTCGTACTTATATAATGGACCTTATTTTCTATTCGAATTTTGATGGGGCTCTTAAACTTATATTCGGTCCCCTAGAAAAGTTAAGAAACTCTCTAGGGGACCCTCTATAGATCTTGTCATTTTCCATTATACCTTTTCATAATTAGAGCCGCTCGATTTCTCTTTCAGAGCTTCTCAACTTATTTTCTAACTCCTCGAATTATCTTCGAACCTCTACAGAACTCCTCACATTCCACTCCTCACATTCCGCTCCAAAAGTATTTCTCTCTTAGGCTCTGCCTTTGGATTGGTATTTAGACAATATTTCTTAAATTCCCTTCCGTCATCTAACCGTACCTCTATATAAACCACCGTTTTTTAATTATTTAGGCATCTGCCGGAAACCCGCAATTTCCAGCAGTCAATCTTTCAACTTCCGACCTCTTAAGGCCCATTAAACCATTAAAAATTGTAACCAATTAGAATTTGAATTCTGTTCTCTCTCTCTCTTTCTTCTCTACCTCTCTTAGTTATGTCTGTGATTTTCCATCTCTTTTCCTTAGAGCTTTTACTTTACCTCCCTCTCTTCACTTACCCCTGATATCAAACACTCTCCAACCCAATCCCAAGGTCTTTGTCCTCAAACTTGAACGGCAAAATTTTCCAACTTACTATTATTGCTTCAGCTTGTGGTGGTGCTCCTGATGGTGGCAATGATGTTTTATGGCCAAGAGCAAGAGAGCGGCCAGGGGAAGGCATACGCGTGGCAAAGTAAATTACTTTTATGTGGCTCCCATACTCCCTCCACTTGGCCAACTTGTTCTACTTCTTTGCTCGCTTATTCGTTTGTTCGTTCGTCTATGCTCTCAATGTCATCCATTGGGAAGGTATGTGAGCCGTGAACCTACCAGCCTGCCTGCCTGCCCGCCTTGTTGGCCATCATATTCTTCATGGCCCCAAAACACACAGTTGAAGTTCAAGGTTAGCTGGCTGTATTAGTGTTCGCGTGTGTGTGTGAGTTTAAGGCCGATGTTGCTGTTGTGGCTGCAGCAGATGTTGATGCTGCTGCCTCTGCCTCTGCTTTGCCTGATGCTGGGTTATTAATACAGATTTTGACAAATGTTTTGTATTTTGTCTCTCCCTCTCTTTTTTGTGCCTGGCTTGGGGCAAATGCCACGAGTATCCTTTGAAACCCAAACCATACCCAAACCTCTCCCTTTACTCTCATGCCAGGAAAATCTTGTTACTGACATTACTGCACGACGGTGTGACAGACGTAACGGGCTGCCAGCCAACATGGATTTGGCTCTGCAAGTGTTGCAGGCTTGGAGCCTTGCCTTTACAGAGATTAATAATTGCCTGGGAAGGTAAGGGTGTTTTTTAAGGCCTTACATACTCCAGGTCCTGTTGGATCCTTAAAACGATGTTTTTGTTTTGCTGCAAATTCCCTCTCTCTTTACCCGGCCCCCTCCTCAGCTGCTCTGCACTTTCGACACAACCTTGAGTTTGAAAATGTTTGTGGTAGGCTCCTCTGCCAACCATTCCCCCTGGAAGCCATCATCCTGTTATTCCCGGCATTTGAAAAAGTGGCGCGTGTTTTTGATTTGATTTTTTTTTCTCATTCTGTTGTTCTAAACATTTGGCTTGGTTTTTGTTGTTGTTGTTTGCTGCCTTGTTTGCCATTGTCGATTGTTGTGTCTTATCATTAAGGTACACACTGGATTTCAGCTTTCAACTTCACAGTAATGTCAATGTGTGTGTGTGTGTGGGTGAGTAGGTGGCTGTGTATGTGTGTGCGTGAGTGTGAGTGTGAATCTCTGTTCACCGCTTTAACAGATACAGATGATAATACATATTTCGAAGGATGTTAAAGGTCAACAAAAGGACATTGATGCTTATGCGTCAGTTTTTCCATTTCGTTTACGACCAAATAAGTGGCTTGCCTGCTGCCAGCAAAAGGTAGATGAATTGTCCAATGCAAAATGAGGACGAAGTAAGGACATAACAACACCAACACCGACACACACACGCATGTACGCACGCACTCTCACACACTCCGAACTTTACTTGCGACACGTGTCCTAATAAATGTTGATTTCTCGGTAATGGTGTCGGCTACAGCTCCATAAGTGGCTGCTGACTGCTGACATTTATTTACGAAATGATGACTGCAATAAATTTAAGATTTATTCGGGAGATAAATTTGAGATGGAGATGGAGACAGGCACTTCATTAGGCTTCAAACACCAAACAAAATTACTCTATGGAATTAAGGAACTTATCACCTTGTTATCGATTTTGTAGGGGACCATATAGTTCTTCATATTATCCTGAAAATGTATTTTTCTCAACTCAAACGTCTATCAAACTCCTTTCAACAGCTATCATACTTCATATGTTTTTATCGAACATGTTTTAAACTCGTCATTTTCTCTTCGAGCATCCCTCTGATTTCTCAATTTCTCTTCGAACATCCATTAAACTTCACATTTTCGTTTCGAACCTACATCGAACTTCTAATTGTTTTCCTCGAACATCCATCAAACTTTTTGGTTTTTGGAGAAGACCAAACAGTTCCTCATATTTTCTAGGAAAAACCTTCGAATCAAATTTTTACTTCTTCGTCTATCAAACTTCTTCCAACAACGATCATACTTCATATGTTTTTATCGAACATCTATCAAACTCGTCATTTTCTCTTTGAATATCCATTAAACTTCTCCCTTTTTCTTCGAGCATCCATTAAACTTCACATTTTCGCTTCGAACACACATCAAACCCCTTATTTTTTTACATACTTCATGTGTTTTTATCGAACATGTTTCTAACTCGTCATGGTCTCTTCGAACATCCTTCAGATTTCTCAGTTTCTCCTCGAGCATCCATTAAACTTCATATTTTCGCTTCGAACCTCCATCGAACATCCGTCAAACTTCACATTTAATTTTTGAATATCTATCAAACTTCTCTCTCTATTTTTAAACCCATATGGTCGTCCTCACATTTCTACTCATCCTAATATTTTCATCAAATTATCCTAATGTTACATTTCTATTTCTATAAAACTTTTTCTTCCTTTTTCAAACCCATACAAAGTTTTTAATGTTCCCTTCAAACCTGTTCAGATCAAATGTCTATAAAATTCTTTCGAACATCTATCATACTTCTTTAGTTTTCATCGAACATCTATCATCTTTCATCGAACATCTATTATCTCTTTGAATATCCATCAAACTACTCACATTCGCTTCGAACATCCATCAAACTTCTAATTCCATTTACAAACCTTTATGGTCGGTCTCATATTCCCACTCATCCTAATATTCGCATCAAATCAACCTCGGATTACATTTCTATTCTTATAAAACTTGTTCCTTCCTATTTCAAACCCATACAAAGTTGTTCTGTTCCCTTCAAACCGATGGAGCTCATTATGTTCAGGTCAAACGTCTATAAAACTCCTTCGAACATCTATCATACTTCTTTTGTTCTCATTGAACATCGATCAAAATCGTCATTATCTCTTCGATTATTCGTCAAACTTCTCATACATCCTTATGTTGTCATCAAATCACCCTCGCATTACATTTCTATAAAAATTTCGAACCAATTTCGTATTTCGAACAACCACAACGCTATTCATGTTCCCTTCAAACCGATGGAGTTCATTTCATTCAGATTAAACGTCCAAACGTCAAAACACCTTCGAACATCTATCAAACTTCTTTTGTTCTTATCGAACGTCTGTCAAACTCGTCGTTATATCTTCAAATATCCATCAAACTTCTCACTTTCTCTTCGAGCATCCATTAAACATATCATTATACCCTCCACCTCGGAAAGAAGGGTATATTAACTTTCTCATTACGTTTGTAACATCCCTTAATATTCGTCGTAGACCCGATAAAGTATAAATATTCATAATCAGCATAAAATTCTAAGTCGATTTAACGATGTCCGCCTGTCGGACTGTCCGACTGTCTGTATGTTGAAATCACGATACTGCCCAATTTGTTTGAGGTAGACCTTCGAAATTTAGCAAAACAATTGGGTATTGGGTCTAGGTTGATTGATACTGAAAATGAGATATATCGGTCCACGTTTTGGTATAGTCCTCATATAACGGTACCTCCCGATAATCGGTATTTTGATGATTTTTGCCACATTTTTTCACGGATTTGTTCAAAAATTGGTATTTGTAGGTCTTAATGAGTTCTAGCTCCGATGGCGAAACATTGCATGCATAGGTCACCGTTTTGTTATAGCCCCCATATAACGATACCTCCAGATATTCGGTGTTTTGATGGTTTTTGTCACATTTTTTGACGGATTTGTCTGAAAATTGGTATTTGTAGGTCATAATGGGTCCTATAGCCCCCATACAGCAGTACCTTCCGATATTCGGTATTTTGTTGTTTTTTTTTCACATTTTTTTTTACGGATTTGTCTGAAAATTGGGACTTGTAGGTCATAAGGGGTTATAGCTACGGTGGCGAAACATTACATGTATAGGTCCACGTTTTGGTATAGCCCCCATACAACAGTACCTCCCGATATTCGGTATTTTGATGATTTTTTTCGCGGATTTATCTGAAAATTGGTATTTGTAGGTCATAATGGGTTCTAATGTTTCCTTCACCCTAAGGTGGAGGGTATTAAAAGTTCGGCCCGGCCGAACTTAATGTTTTTTTTTACTTGTTTTATTTTCGAACATCCATATAACCTCTAACTCTATTTTCAAACTTCTATGGTCGGTCTCATATTCACATGCATCCTTATATTCTCATCAAATCATCCTCGTCTTACATTTTCTTTTTTCCTTCGAACATCCATCAAACTTCTCGCTTTCTCATCGATCTTCCATCAAACCTCTCATTTTCTCTTCAAATACCCATCAAAGCTATTATTTTTTTTCGAACCTTCATCAAACTTCTAATTTCTCTATCTCTCTCTCCCTCTCCCTTCCCTTCTCATTTTCTCTTCAAATACCCATCAAACGTATTATTTTTTTTTCGAACCTTCATCAAACTTCTCATTTCTCTCTCTCGAAATAAATTAAACTTGGACTTATTTTGAGCATCGGATGTCTTACCACGCTCTTGTATGGCTTATCATATTATTTTCGAACATCTCTAGTCCCCTGGTAATATATTCCAACTTCTTAGCCTTAATATTTCTTTATTTGGAATTTTGAATATTCCCTTCGAACATCCATCAAACCTCTCATTTTCTCTTCAAATACCCATTAAAGCTATTATTTCCTTCGAACCTTCATCAAACTTCTCATTTCTCTATCTCTCTCTCTCTCTCTCCCTCTCTCTGAAAATAAATTAAACATGGGCTTATTTTAGCAGCAGAGGTCTAACCACGGTCTTGTATTGCTTAACATATTCTTTTCGAACATCTGTAAGACCCCTCGTAATATATTCCAACTTCTATGGAGACTTACTTTTTAATTTTTCTTTATTTGGAACTTTGAATATTCCCTTTGAACTCCTATAAAACGTCTCATAATTTACCTGAACACCCATCGAACTGCTCACATTGTATTCGAAAATATTTAAAATTACTCATGTTCTCTTCAAAGCAAAACGGAATTGTATAAAAAATCCTCGGAACTCGAAATGGAAATCTATCAAACTCCCCATGCCCTATTCGAACATCTATCCAACCACTTATGCCTGTTCCGACCCAATATGGGATTCATACAGTTCGAAACTGTATTAAAATACTCCGTCCATAAATCTTTTATTCTTTCCATTAATAAAATTCTCCTCCCGTCTCTCTCCCACAACATGGCGCCCAACATGAGCAAATTTGATTATTGTTGTCAATCTTCTTAAAGCCCCAATTATTATATTATCCTGTCTCACACTGCCTCAAATTGAGTTTAAACATAATTATAAATCAACTTATTCCTCCATATCTCCCTCCCTGCATTTTCATACCCCTCGCCAACTCCTACACCACATCTTACCTTCGCAGTCAAGTCATCTTGGCATTTACAGCCATCATCAACGTAACGAACACATTTATCTTTCAATATTTTTTTTTTTTTGCTTCTTTTTCATTCCTTGCGATTATTTTCTTCTATTTGTGACCTTTTCTAATTGGAAATGTATAAAAAAAGAAAGTCGTGGGGGTGCGGCGAGAGGGGGAGAGACAGAGAAAAGGACCTTCAGAAAATTGAAAGCGAAAAAGAAAAATCTTTTGAAATTAAATAAGGGATTTCCAAGAAGGCACAGAAAAAAACGAACTGGCAGCGGCTGTGACTGGCAGCCGAATTAGAAAAGAGATACGAAATGTATCTGCGACAATGGCTAAAGAATAGAAAATAATTTTGAATGAATGCTAAGCACAAAGAGCGACCAACCAAAGTTAAATCAAAAGCAACAAATGTTTGGAGGGATATGGGATATGAAGATGGAAGGCAATCTAAGGTAAGAACAAAAGGCCATATTTTTCAGGGGTAGAGCTGGGGGTTTCTTGGGGTAGAACATTTGTTTATTTTATTAAAGTTGAAGAGGGATGCTTAAAGTTTTCAGCCCGTTCCAACCATTTTAGATCCGAGAACTATAAAATAGAAAAAAACTCTAATAAGTCATCTTCATATTTTTCAGATGTTAAAATTGTCGTATCTTAAGAGAGTCAGGAGCTTCAGGCATTCCAACCATTTTAGATCCGAGATTTATAAAACAGAAAAAAACCTCTAATAAATCCTCTTTATCTTTTTTTAGACGTTAAAATTGAGATATCTATACACTTATTCTCCCAATCGGCTTCCTGGTGTTAAATAGAGCCCCTAATCGTATTCTTCTCAGAGAGTCGTATCTTAAGAGAGTCTCTTATCTTCTCTGTATCTCCTAATATTATATTTAGGCCTTCCACAACAAAGAATCTCCTCCCATTTATTGAATCTCCTCTGAAGGCCAACTCATATTCTGTGTAGCCAACTTCCTATATTTAAGCGGCACTCCTATTGAACTCCGGAGCTCATTAAATTATATTTTCATCAAAAAAGAACCATATATCCCACCTTAGCCCATACAAACCTTCACACATGTCTTCCTAGACTATTCCTATTCCTTATAGGACCTTTTACTTTTATCTAGAAATCCCTGCATTCAATTCGAACTCCTTTAGAATAACATTTGAACATCTTCCGAACTTCTGGTTGGATTCAGACATCCATCGGATTCTCTTGCTTTCGTATATTCCAGTCAAACCTCTCCGAAACTTTTTAGAACCTATTCGAGCTCTATAGATCTTAATTTCAAACTTATTTTGAGCTATAGTCTTTTCGAACTTTTTTGGAGATCTTTAAGTTCTCTTTGAGCGTCCATACAGTTCTTCATTTCATATTCGAACTTCTCAGTAGCTCTTGATATTAGGTTCGAACCCGTATACAACTTCATATTTCATTTAACCCAATTACTTTCTGATCGAACTTATTCAAACCTCGACGTATTTACTAATTTTTATTTTTGAGCCTCTTAGGTGACATTTATATTCGAAATACCCTCATAGCCGGTCCAAACCCTTACACAACTTTCCATATTCTATTCGATTCCTTCCTCATATCTATTAGGTGATCTTTACAAGGTGAGATGAAACAAGCTGCAACCAACTTCAGACTGATGTCATTTTCAAGCCATTCATCCGACAGCTGTTAAAATTATTCCAGTGACAGGTCATTACATTATTTACAAGCGTACAAAAGCATTTTGGTGAGAATTTTCCAGAAAAAAAGTTATACGTGATCGAATTCAAGCGTGATTCAGGTGTGATTTTTTAATATTTGGCCGGAAAACCACAAGTGGCTATCGTTAGAGCACTCCAGCATTTAAATGTGAATAAATCTTTTGTGTCTCGTACCATCGCTCGTAACCGTGATGCTGGTAGTGTGGCCCGACGTCAAGGAAGTGGACGGAAGAAAACAGCAACATCAGCAGAAATGGTTCGAAAAATAAATAAGCGACTTAATCGAAACCCGCATCGCAGTGGCCGAAATATGGCTCGTGAACTGAACATATCGCAATATTCCATTCGGCAAATATTTGAAAATGAGCTCGGGATAAGGCCATTGAAATTCCAAAAAGTGCAAGAACTTACACCGCAACAGAAAGAAAATAGACTCAGAAGAGCTAAAGAGTTGCTTCGCTTGGTCGAAAGTGGTGAACTGCCGAATTTGGGTTTCTCCGCTCTCCGATGAGAAAACATTCGTTGTCCAGCAGTTGGTAAACAAACAAAATGATCGCAATTACTGCCAAAGAGGTCAGCTGAAAATGTGCACCTTCGGTTGGCCACCATAACTGAAGTGCCGGCCATGGTGATGGTATGGCGCCGGCAGCCATAATAGCCGATGGTCGCTCTCCGCTCATATTAATCGACCATGAAATCAGAATAAATACCAAAAATTATACCGAAAATATTCTGGAGGGTGTACTAAAGTCTTGGACACGCAAACATTTTGGTCGCAGACATTGGATATTCCAACAAGACTCAGCACCATCGCACTCTGCACGCGCCACCCAAGAATGGTTACAAAATGAGGTTCCTCGCTTCATCTCCAACGCACAATGCCCACCAAAATCTCCGGATACCAATCCGTTGGACTATTGTGTCTGACGTATTCTGGAAAGCAAGGTTGGCACTAAAAAATACCAAAGTGTCGATCACCTCAAGCAAGCGTTTCGCCGGGAATGGGCCAAAATACCGCAGAGCAACATTTGGGCAGCGTAATGACGGTTTCATTGGCCATTTAAAGGCCATAATTCGTGCCAAAGGTGACCAATTCGAACAAATGTTTGAATGAGCTTTAAAGCTCTGTAGGGATCCGAACTTTATGTAAGTGGATCTTCAACTCCAAATAGGTTCGATATTCGAAAAAAGATATCTCCAATGCTTTATAGAGGTTTGACGCGAACATGAGAAGCTCAAAAGCTCTATGGGTTTAAAAATATTATTACCGACGAAATCTACTTATATTTCTATAGAGGTTCGATTAGGATTGCATTTTTATACCCTCCACCATACTATGAAAATACTCATGTCAGACCCAACAAAGCATATATATATTTTTGATCAGCGTAAAATTCTAAGCGATTTAGCGACGTCCGTCTGTCTGTCTATTGTTATCACGCTGTCTTTCGAACGAATTGAGATAGAAGGCTCAAATTTTGCACGCATGTTTATTTTTCCAGTAGGCAGGTGAAGTTCTTAAATGGGCCATGTAGGTTCACGTCTTCATATAGCCCCCACATAACTGTACCTCCCAATATTCGGTATTTTGAGGATTTTACCGACACTATTCACCGGAATTGTTTCAAATTTGGTATTTGAAGTTCGAAATGGATACTACAACCTAAAACAGAATATTGTCTGTGCAGGTCGACGTCTTCGTATGGCCCCCATATAACGGTACCTCCCTACAGTCGGTATTTTGATGATTTTAGCGACATTATTCACCGAAATTGTTTCAAATTTGGTATTTGAAGTTCGTAATGGATACTACAGCCTATGACAGAAAATTGTCTATGCAAGTCCATGACTTCGTTTAGCGCCCATATATCAGTAACCTCTCTATATTCGGTATTTTGACGATTTTAGGTACAATACCCACCGAAATTGTTTGAGATGTCGTATCTGAAGTTTGTAATGGATGCTACAGTCTGTGACAGAAAATTGTCTATGCAGGTCCAGATCTTCGTATAGCGCCCCCTATAACGGTACCTCCCAATGTTCCGTATTTTAATGATTTTAGCTACATTATTCACCGGAATTGTTTCAAATTTCGAATTTGAATATGGTAATGGCTTATGACAAACAATGCCTATGTAGCTCCACGTCGTATGGACCCCAACGGCTATATTCGGTATTTTTAAAATTTTAACCGAATTTTTTCTGGATTTTATTTTTTTGAAAATTTTCAAATTCGTTCCTAATGGTGGATGGTATTCAAAGTTCGGCCCGGCCGAGCTTACTGCTTTTTAACTTGTTAAATTTCAATATTTTCCTATTCGAACCTCTAAAGAGCTCCCCACATCCCAAAACTACCCACTCTCAGGTCACACTTCCCACGCCATTGGCTAGGTTTTTTAAATTTAATTTCGAAATCTAAATGACAAGGTCAACAATAAATGACACTACGGCCCCACTACAAAAAAAAATCACACACACACACACACACACATACACAGAGACACACATATGTTGTATATCCTTATTGTATAAATGTGTTAGTGTCTATACATATTTTTAAGAGGAAAAATGGCCAAACTGTGTTGGATGAAGCAGCAGCAACGGCAGCAACACCAACAAATGCATTTACTAGGAGACCTTTCTATTAGAACAACAACAACAACAAAATCAAAACCCGTCGAGCCAATGATGAAAAGAGGGCATTGACAAACCTTAAACTTGAACTGAACACAGTGATGAACAAGGTTCTCCCATGGAAATGTGGTGGTGATGGAAACAAACACGAGCCAACAATGCGATAGCTTTTACAGTGTGATAAAAAAAACACTGAGCGCCCAGAGAGGGAGAGAGGTGGCAAAAACCTTGAATAAATTTCAAGTGTAAATGTGAATGTACGATATTTTCTCACTCTCTCTCTCTCTCTATGGATTGTTTGGCGCAGAGAAATAGAGAGCTCTCTCTCTCTCTCTCACACAATATGTTTGGGGTTTAGGGCAATCAAAGGCATAGACAAATGAAGTTATAGACAACGAAAAGTTAGTTTTGTCTTTTTATCCAGGTGGCTCTCATCATGTTTTGCATAGTCAACATGCTGATTTACGCGTTCAACCCACTCGACTTCGAAAACACATTTTATCGTTTTTCAAGAATTTTACTTGATTATTCCGGAATTTTTTGATGCCATCACGTAATTTTCACATTTATTTTATTATGGAACAATTTCCATCTGACAAATATCCTACAGTTTTTGTTATTTTTAACGTTTTAGAATTGAGTGACTTCAATATTCCCACTCAAACCCCTGAAACGATATAGACGACATCTGCTGGTTCGATTTTTTTCGAAGATAAACGGTGAGAGCATTTCGTTGTCTATATTTTCATTTGTCTATGTCAAAGGTCGCTTGTACGTCAAACTCAGTTGTGTTTTTGGAGGAGAGCACAAAATATATACATTTAGAGAGGGAAAGGAGTCCGGAGATGGGAAGGTGGCTTTGGCCTTCAGACACACATACACACACCCACAAAGCTTTTTTTCCTGGCTGGCATTTTTATTGAATTGAAGGTTATTTACATTGTTATTGTAAGGTATGTAAATAATAAGAAATTTCACAAATAAATATACAAATGTGGCTAAGAGAACCCAAAGAGAGTGTGCCATTAAAAAGAGTATTCATCACTCTCTTTTCAAACGAAAATTCCCATTAATGTTATGCATTCTCACAACCTTAAACTTGACAACATCCTAAGTTGCCTGCTTCGTGGCCATGATCCCCCAACCCCATATATCATTTGCAAGGTCTACCCCTAGCAAATGGCATTTTGCCGGCCGGTTTTAGCCACAACAAAAATAAAAGAGAATGCAATCAGAAAAAATAAAAACAAAAACAATACTTGGCTTTATTTTTAGTAGCCTTACATGAATGAATGTCGAATCGAATCTGCTGCCGCCGTTCATGCACTGCAAGTGGGAAGACATTGACATTGACGTCAAACCAATGGCCAACAACACCAACAACCCCAAGTATTCTAGCTATTGTCATTTTCAGTTACTGGAATCTATATTTTTATAGAATGCGGTGGTTGTTGTTTTTTTCCCCTTCTACGTCATAGTCCCGAAAATAAATTCCAGAAATTTGTTAAATGTCATTTGCAATTTTTTGTTTCAAACGTAGGTTGCATCAAGGCCATGACAGGATTCTTGAAAGTGTAGGAACCATTTCTTTGAGATTTTTGGAAACAATTTTTTTTTTTTTTTTTTTTTTTGGCTCCATCTGGAGTTAGATTTTCCAAATAATATTTTTTAATGTTCCATCCACAACTCGATCTTTAAATTATATGTTAAGGCTCTATCCAGACGTGGATTTTCTAAAGCATATGTTTCCAGGTTTCATCAGAACATTAGCATTTTTAGAGAATATTTATTTAGGGCTCCATTTTAAGGTGCCTTTCTTAAAGAACATTCTCTCATTCAAGGCTTTGGTGGGATTCTGGAGGAATGTAGAAACCATTTCTTTAAGAATTTTCGAAACATAATTTTTTTTTTGGCTCCATCTCGAGGTAGAATTTCTAAATAATATTTTTTAAAGTTCCATCCACGCCTACATTTTTTGAAGCTTATTTTTTGGTTCCTCCTAGACGTGGATTTTCTAAAGTATATTTTTTCCAGCTCCATCTCAATGTGGACATTTTTTAATCAATCCCTTATTAAATTATTGACATCCCATTTGAATCCTTATAAAGTTCTGCTTCGAGCCTTGAACCCCAATAAAGTCCCCGATATCATATCTGAACGTCTCAGAAGCTTTTGATATTCTCCTCAAACCCATATATGACTTTTCATACTTCCACTTTGTGTTCCTTTCAAACTCATTTAAACCTCTACTGAAGATCTAGATATATTTTTGCATTTATTTGGTGAACGTTACATTCTTATCGAACCTGCACGAGTTTCTTATTTCGCATTAGGGACCCTCCTAAGGCCCTTATTTTTTCGTCTTTTGAATTTTTTTTCAAACTTTGGGTACTACAGGGCGAGTTGAAAAAACTGCAGCCAACTTCAGACTGCTGTCATTTCCAAGCCACTCGTCCGATAGCTGTTAAAATTATTCCAGTGACAGCTTATTATATTGTTTACAAGCGTACCAAAGCATTTTGGCGAGAATTTTCCAGAAAAAAATTATTCGTAATGGAATTCAAGGGTGATTCAGGTGAGATTTCTGGACAACCATAAGTGGCTATCGTTAGAGGACTCCAGCATTTAAATATGAATAAATATTTTGTGTCTCGTACCATCGCTCGTTACCGTGATACTGGTAGCGTAGCCTGACGTCAAGCAACTGGACGGAAGAAAACATCAACATCAGCAGAAATGGTTCGAAAAGTAAAGAAGCGGCTTAATCGAAACCCGCGTCGCACTGGCCGAAAATGGCTCTTGAGCTGAACATATTGCAATATTCCATTCGGCAAATATTGAAAAATGAGCTCGGGGTAAAGCCATTGAAATTCCAAAAAGTGCAAGAACTTACACCGCAACAGAAAGAAAATAGACTCAAAAAAGTTGCTTCGCCGAAAGTGGTGAGTGGTGACTGAGAGAACTTCTGTTACCTTTAGCATTTGGGTGTCACGATAGGTATTAGACGTTTTTTCCTTAAATTGATGGTGATTTGATTATATTTAGGCCCAACATAGGTGTCATACGTCATTAAATATTTAAATAACAAGAAACCTCCGACAGACCATGAATACTGTCATTGCACTCTGCATTCGAGGTGGCACCAATCATAATGAATTCTTTGCTATTTGGACCCCACGAGGGATATCAGCCATATTTTTTTTTATCCGCACATAGAATTTTTCACGTTGGGCGCCACAATAGATATAAACGTATGGACTCCATTTGTCTGCATTTGGGCACCTCAATGAGTACCAAATGATGTCGCAAATCACTGAAATATATATAAACTTGGGAAACCATTCACCTATTGAATGTGATTATCGGTGTCTCTGATTTGCAATTAAAATTCCGAATAAAGATTTCATATTGGGCGCCACAATAAATATGTAGGGTTGAGGCTTTTATAAATGTCTTTGGTAACCTTAATGCTCATTGCTACACAAATCCACTCAGGAATCCGGTGAGCTCTTGGGAAAATGACATTTATGGCGCCACGAAGAGTTCATGTTGGGCGCCATCGAGTTCTCAACAAATATTCGCGTTTTTATACCCTCCACCATACTATGGAGGGTATATTAACTTTGTCATTCCGTTTGTAATAATCAAGGCAGACCCAGCAAAGTATTTATATTCTTGAACAGCGTAAAATTCTAAATTTAGTGATGTCCGTCTGTATGTCTATCTCTCTGTCTGTCCGTCTGTCTGTTCTAATACGCTATCTTTCGAACGAATAAAGATAGAGGCCTAAAATTTTGCACACATGTTTATTTTTCCAGTAGACAGGTAAAGTTCGTAAATGGGCCATGTAGGTTCACGTTTTCATATAGCCCCCATACAACGGTACCTCCCGATAATCGGTATTTTGATGATTTTAGCGACATTATTAACCGGAATTGTTTCAAATTACATATTCAGAGTTCGCAATGGATACTACAGCCTATGACAGAAAATTGTCTATGCAGGTCCAGGTCTTCGTATATGCCTCATAAATCTGTACCTCAATATATTCGGTATTTTGACGATTTTAGGTACAATACTCACCGAAATTGTTTGAGATGTCGTATTTGAAGTTCGTAGTGAATGATACAGCCTGTGACAGAAAATTGCCTATGCTGGTCCAGGTCTTCGCACAGCTCCGATATAACGGTATCTCCCTATATACGATATTTTGATGATTTTAGCTACATTATTCACCGTTTATTTTAAGTTTCGAATTTGAATATGGTTATGGCTTATGACAAGCAATGCCTATGTATGTCCAGGTCGTATAGACCCCAATATAACGGCTATATTCGGTATTTTTTAAATTTTAAACGAATTTTTCAAGGATTTTTTTTTTGTGAAAATTTTTTTCCAAATGGTGGAGGGTATTCGAAGTTCGACCCGGCCGAACTTGCTGCTTTTTTAACTTTAAACTCTCAAATTTAAATACCACCCGGATTCCTGATTACATTTTCAGACATTTTTTGCACATTTTGTTTGGAAAAGTCAATTTTTTAAAAGTTTTGGTGACCTTTCCCGAACTTCCAGACCTTATTTGAAAATTCAAATCTGGAAGTTGTGCATCGAGAACAAAATTATAATTGCAAATTGTTATATTTTTAATATATTTTAATGCATTTTTTTATTAATTATACTTTCCTGCAAAGTCATTGTTTTTTTTTTCACCCCAAGGCAAAGGTGGAGGTGGAGATTGTGGGGGTAAATTTTTATTAAAAATACCTACTGGTTAAGTAAATGAAAAAAAAACAACAACGAGGAGGACTTGAAGAAAATTTACAATGCATTGACTTTGGCGTTATGTTTTTGTTGTTGCTACTGTTATTGTTATTGTTGTTGTTATCGTTGCGGTACTTTTATCGCAATGAACGCTCTTGAACTTGACGATGATGGTGATGGTGGTGGCGTTGACAGTGAATGCATCAGAATTACCCAAAGAAAACAACAACAGCTCCAGAAGGACCAGTCGGCAGGTCATTGGAAAAAAAAACGAAAAGTACACCGGCCGGCGGGCAAATGTGTTTGTGTGTTCGTGTGAGTGTCTTGAATTAATAACAAAAATTAAGAGAATTTACCATTATGGAGAAATCCAGACCCAATTAAAATAAGAAGAGAGTGAGAAAGAGAGAGAGAGAGGGAGAGAGAGCAGTAACTGATATTTGAGCAAAATTCCATTGTCAATATATCCTCATCGATGCAGTTGCTTATAGTTGCTGTGTCATTCCGTTAAATCTCATTTTTCCAAGGTCTCATCACACCAGATGCTCTTCAAAAAACTTTGACATTATTTTGAGAATCTCAGCCTCCACAAAAAGAAATTGATGCAGCAGGCCATTATACTTAAATTCCATTAAAAGTGAACTTTGTCCCACTTCAGAGAACAATAGAGACTGCAACCTATACATACACATTTACACACATATGTATGTTTGTATGTATACATGTATTTAATTACCCATACAATGCACCCATTTAATAATTCCCTGCCAAATCCCTTGTCACTGCATTTGTCCTCCAGGCCAGAGCAAAGAAATGATGAAGAAGAAAACTCATCATCATCGACAATCATTGCTGTGGCTGGATTTTTTTTATGACTCGCCGAATGTCTGTCTGCCTTCTTGAGGCCCAGTACTGATTTAATTAATTCACAAATGTGCGGTTATCCATTAAGCAACAACAACGACGACAGCGACAAAAAGGAGGCGAACAATAAAAATAACTTTAATGGAGCGGAAATCTTCAACTCTACTTCAGAGGCCAATACTCTCTGGTGACCGCAATGCCATCAATGACAACGGTCCGTTTCTGCCATCATCAATGAATGAATGCCTGGCTGGCTGACTGAAGACGAAGAAATAAATTAAAGCTCAGGGTCTTTGCCGTTCAATTCGAAAAGGGCATATGCAAAAGGGCATCTTATGCACCGCCTGAAGTCGAGCAAAAAAAATAAATATTTGCAGACCACAAGACCAGTAGACAATGGGGGAAATTTTGACTGAAAAGGGTACAAAATAAATCAGGATAGGATATTTTTCCATACATAAAGGAGGAGGCTATTGTATGAATAGATGAAGGGAAGGATCTTCGATGAATAAGAGAGGAAGAGGCTCTTCTAGGGATAGAAGAGGGGATAGATACTCTATGGATAGAAGATAGGAAGGCACTTCTATGAATAGAAGAGGAGAAAACTCTTGTATGGATCTTTCATGGATTGGAGATGGGAAAGGTCTTCTATGGCTAGAAGAGAGGAAGGCTCTTCTATGGCTAGAAGAGAGGAAGGATCTTCTAAGGCTAGAAGAGGGGAAGGTTCTTCTATGGCTAGAAGAGGGGAAGGCTCTTCTATGGCTAGAAGAGGAAAACACTCTCCTATGGTTAGATGAGGGCAAGGCTTTTCTATGGCTCGAAAAGGGAAAGGCTATTCTATGGCTGGAAGAGAGGAAGGCTCCTCTATGGCTAGAAGAGGGAAAGGCTCTTCTATGAACAGAAGGCGAGGGAAAGGCTCTTCCAGGGATAGAAGAGGGGAAGGCTCTTCTATGGCTAGAAGAGGGGAAGGCTCTTCTATGGCTAGAAGAGGGGAAGGCTCTTCTATGGCTAGAATAGGGGCTCTTCTACGTATAGAAGAGAGGGCAGGGCTCTTTTATGAATAGAGAAGGGGAAGGCTCTTCTGTGGATCGGAGGCGAGGATAGACGACAAGAAGGCTCTTCTAGGGATAGTAGAGGGCAGGGCTCTTCTATGACTAGAAGAGGGAAAGGCTCCTCTATGGATAGAAAAGGGGAGGGCTCTTCTATGGATAGAAGAGGGGAAGGCTCTTCTAGCCTCTATGGCTAGAAGAGGAAAAGGCTAGAAGAGGGGAAGTTTATTCTATGGATAGAAGAGCTAAAGGCTCTTCTGTGGATAGAAAAGGGGAAGGCTCATCTTTGGATAGAAGAGGCGAAGGCTCTTCTGTGGATAGAAGAGGCGAAGGCTCATCTTTGGCTAGAAGACGAGGGAAGTCTCTTCTAAGACTCCAAGAAGAGGGGAAGGCTCTTCTATAAACAGAAGGCGAGAGGAAGGCTCCTCTATGAACAGAAGGCGAGAGGAAGGCTCCTCTATGAACAGAAGGCGAGGGGAAGGCTCTTCTGGAATAGAAGAGGTAAAGGCTCTCTTATGGCTGGAAGAGGGGAAGGCTCTCCTATGGCGAGAAGAGGGGAGGGCTCTTCTATGAATATAAGACGAGCGGAAGGCTCTTCTATGGATAAAAGAAAGAAAGGCTCTTTTATGGATAGAAGAGGAGGCTCTTCTATGGATAAAAGAGAAGAAGCGAGGTTCAGATTGGACCTCTGGGGTTCTCCTATGGGCCCCGGGGGTTCCCCTATAGGCTCCGGGGAGATTCCCCTATAGGCCCCGGGGGATTCCACTATAGGCCCGGGGGGTTCCCCTATAGGCCCCGGGGTTCCCCTATAGGCCCCGGGGGTTCCCCTATAGGCCCCGGGGGATTCCCCTAGAGGCCCCTGGGGATTCCTCTATAGGCCCCTGGGGATTCCCCTAGAGGCCCCTGGGGATTCCCCTATAGGCCCCTGGGGATTCGCCTGTAGGCCCGGGGATTTCCCTATAGGCCTCTAGGGATTCCCCTATAGGCCCCGGGGGATTCCCCTATAGGCCCCGGGGATTCCCCTATAGGCGCCGGGGGTTCCCCTGTAGGCCCGGGGATTTCCCTATGGGGCTCGGGGGTTCCCTATGGGCCCCACCTTTCTATGCATCCACAGAGTTTTCCCCCTCTTCTGTATATCCTCTCCCACATATATACAAGAGAGACTTTCTCTCTGCTATATATCGAAGAGAGGCTTTCAATCTTTCTCCCAGCTTCTGTCGATAGAAGAGAATAACAAATATTTTCTCTCTCTAAGCCTTTCTTCCTTTATCAAGTGGTTTTGGAGACATTTTGGATAACTAAAAGTATCTGTCATTAATCGGAGAGGCCAAAAGCGTCGTTCATCTGTTGGATATGACTTAAAATCTCTTCTGACAATTCAGAAGCCTTTGTTGTCTCTTCTATCTATAGAAGAGGCCCAAAAGCTGCTTTTGTCAGTCGTTGAGGCCTTAAAGTCTTTTTCATCCCCCGAAAGTGGCCCAGATGCCTCTTCTCTCACTGGAGAAGGACTGGAATCCTTTGCGATCCATTGAAGCCATTTCTTCTTTAGAAGCAGCCTAAAAGAAGGAGACTTTAAGCACCTTCTGTCAACAAAACAGACTAGAAGACTCTTTTATACTTAGAAGCGGCCTAGGCGACTCTTTTATCTGTGAAAGATAGCTAGCAGTTTCCTCTTTCTAATGATAATCTATCTAATGATAGAGGATGCTACTAGCACTCTTCCACAGCTAGAAGACGCTTCTAGGCTTCTTCTAAGTATAAAAGAGTCTTCTAGTCTGTTTTGTTGACGGAAGAAGCTTAAAGTCTTCTTCTTTTAGGTCGCTTCTAAAAAAGAAAAGATTTCAATGGATCGTAAAGGATTCTAGTTCTCCTCTAATGAGAGAAGAAGCATCCAGGCACCTGCTGTGGAAAACTGGGTTTAAAAGCCTCTTATGCATTTAGAACATGACTGAGAGCCTCTTGATTTTTTCCAACTAGCCTAAATGCCTCTTCCATTTTTAATAGAGGCCTTGGAGAACCTTTCATCTATCGGGGGGTATTATAAAGTGACCTGGAAGGATAGCATCCTACAAATTAACACCAAAAATTTATGTTCCATCTTAGCTTTTTTATCCTGGTTCACCAATGTCCCTTCGATTCAAAAGCGCACAAAAAAACCATGCGAACAAAAGACTTTAACGTACTTCGGCCAGTTGGGGGCACAGGAAATGATTTCAGAATCTCGGTATGACAGAAAATCGTGCACTTTCCAAGTTCTTCTGCTGCTTCCTTTTTCATCGGCAACGACAGTTGAACCATTCTTTGGTGATTTCTTTTAATTTATTATTGTTCGGGTGTTTGTGTGCATGGCGAAGTGAGTGCAGAACAATAAATACCGATCATCATGAAATACCAGACAATAACTGACCTTGAGTGTTACTTGACTCCCATGCAACGACGACGACGAAGACGACAGGCTTTGTCGTTGTTGTCGCATCATCTGCAAGCAATGCCTTTGGTTCTGCGTTCCCCATTTATGCTGTGGGAGAGTAGCAACAACAAATTCATCAACAGACCAGCCATATGACCATTTATTTGTTCTTCACATTAGCTATCTGCCAGCCAGCCAGCCAGTCAGACAGACAAGCCCAGCCAAGAGTCATTGCTCATGGCCAAGATTTGTCAGCTGAAGACTGGGGGAAGCAGAGGCAGATAAAACACAAATAAACTAAATACGAAGTTATGACGGGAATTACAAACGAGGTCAGATTATTTCTGCTGTTGCGTTTTCTTTTTTTTTCAAAATTATTTGATTTAGCTGGGAACTAGAGGACCATAGAGCCTGGTGACGGAACAGGAAATAATTCTGGATCCAAGGCAAACCTCTAAACGTCATCAATTTCAATATTATTTCTGATATTAGCTTTGACTTTATTTTAGAGAAAAAGAAACTTCCCTTTCGGGGACCCCTTGCCCTACTCCCAAATTGTCCTGGCAATCAAGTAACCCTTTGTAATCAAATTGAATTAAGACATTTTCGAAACTCCCTCTTGGAAAATTGCTGTAAATTCTGTAAATATTAACATAATTGAGACCTAAAGAACCCACCTTTATTTAAAATCAACCGCCATGAGGGATATCTCCTTCTCCCCTCTGGAGATGGTCTTCCAACATGTATGATGAATCATCATACATGCAATGGCCATGCATGGTTCTTATGCTCGCTGCAAGAAGTTAATCATTATGCCAACAACAAAAATAACAACAATCAATAACCTTCGGGCCATGCAACGGATGATGTGTCAGCCAACTCTGCGAAGGATTTAACAATGGCTGACTGGTGTTGCAGTTGGCACATTAAGTCAAAACATAGGCAAATGAGAGCTTCACCTTTTTTTTGTCGGTTCGCCGTATAAGCGCTCATAAATAACAAACAATAATTTTTGTTGTTACATTGAGGGCTGCTTTGGGTTCTCCCCTCCTTGGCACGAGGAATAGTAGTATTTATGTCAGGGATGAATGATTTAAGACTTCTTCATCTCCAAGGGTATCGATTGCAAAGGAAGGAAATGCATTTTTTTGAGTGGATGAAAGCCCCTTATAAGAATACACTACAAAGAGGAGAGAAGAGGCTTCCCTCCTCTTGAAAAGGATGGAAGAGGAGCCTCTCATTTTCTAAAGAATATAAGGAGAGGCTCTTCGTTTATGTCTCTCGCTTCTATAGAATAGGAATAAGAATCTCTCCTCTTCTATTCAAGAGAAGAGGCATCTCTCTTCTTCTATTGAAGAGAAGAGGCGTCTCTCTTCTTCTATTCAAGAGAAGAGGCTCTCTTCTTTTCCGATTCCATAGAAGAGAAGAAGAGGCTCTCTCTTCTCCTCCTCTTCCATAGAAGATAAGAACAGCCTCTCTCTTCTTCTCCTCTTCCATAGAAGAGAAGAAGAGGCTCTCTTCTTCTCCTCTTCCATAGAAGAGGTGAAAAGGCTCTCTCTTCACCTCCTCTTCCATAGAAGAGAGGAAGAGGCTCTCTCTTCTCCCCCTCTTCCATAGAAGAGAGGAAGAGGCTCTCACTTCTCCTCCTCTTCCATAGAAGAGAGGAAGAGGCTCTCTCTTCTCCTCCTCTTCCATAGAAGAGAGGCTCTCTCTTCTCCCCCTCTTCCATAGAAGAGAGGCTATCTCTTCTCCCCCTCTTCCATAGAAGAGAGGAAGAGGCTCTCACATCTCCTCTTCTTCCATAGAAGAGAGGAAGAGGCTCTCTCTCTTCTCCTCCTCTTCCATAGAAGAGAGGAAGAGGCTCTCTTTCTTCTCTTCCTCTTCCATAGAAAAGAGGAAGAGGCTCTCTCTCTCTTCTCCTCCTCTTCCATAGAAGAGAGGAAAAGGCTCTCTCTCTTCTCCTCCTCTTCCATAGAAGAGAGGAAAAGGCTCTCTCTCTCCTCCTCTTCCATAGAAGAGAAGAAGAGGCTCTGTCTGCTCCTCTTCCATAGAAGAGAAGAACAGGCTCTCTCTGCTCCTCTTCCATAGAAGAGAAGAACAGGCTCTCTCTGCTCCTCTTCCATAGAAGAGAAGAGGAGGCTCTCTCTGCTCCTCTTCCATAGAAGAGAAGAAGAGGCTCTCTCTGCTCCTCTTCCATAGAAGAGAAGAAGGGGCTCTCTCTTCTCCTCTTCCATAGAAGAGAAGAATGGGCTCTCTCTTCTCCTCTTCCATAGAATAAAATAAGAGGCTCTCTTCTTCCATAGAATAGAAGAAGAGGCTCTCTTCTTCCATAGAATAGAAGAAGAGGCTCTCTTCTTGCATAGAATAGAAGAAGAGGCTCTCTTCTTCCATAGAATAGAAGAAGAGGCTCTCTTCTTCCATAGAATAGAAGAAGAGGCTCTCTTCTTCGATAGAATAGAAGAAGAGGCTCTGTTCTTCCATAGAATAGAGGAAGAGGCTCTCTTCTTCTATAGGCTAGAGGAAGAAGAGGCTTTCTTCTTCTATAGGCTAGAGGAAGAAGAGGCTCTCTTCTTCTATAGGCTAGAGGAAGAAGAGGCTCTCTTCTTCTATAGGCTAGAAGAAGAAGAGGCTCTCTTCTTATATAGGTTAGAAGAAGAGGTTTTTCTCCTCTATAGAATAGAAGAGGCTACTCTTCTTCCACTTTTTAAATAATAGAAGAGGCTCCTCCCCTCTTTTATTACGTAGGAGAGGCTCTTCTGGGCCCATTTTCTCCTTGGAGCCAATCTACTTTGCAGCAGACGATCCCGGAGCATATTTACTCTTTGTTATGTAGCCTCGAAGACATCTACTCTGTACACGGCCTCGGAGCAAATCCACTCTCCAGTAGGTGGCCTCTGAGTCCATCTACTCTACAGTAGACGGCCCCTGAGTCTATCTACCCTACCGTAGACAGCCTCTGAGTCCATCTACTCTACCGAAGACGGTGTCTGAGTCCATCTACTCTGCAGTAGACGGCCTCTAAACCCCCATTCTCTACAATAAACGGCCACGGAGCTCATCTAGGGAATCTGATGCCTCTACAGTTCTTAGAACTTTTGCCTCTCCAAAGAAATAAGAATATTTCCTCTTCTATTTGTTATGCCTCTATTTTACAATATTTCCAAACATTTTTCGTTTTTTAGCCGTGAACACCAAAAGGTCACAAGTCTAACCTTAAGCGTAGCTTTTAAATAATTTCAATGTAATAGCATACATTTGACAACAACAGCAACAACAACAACACTAAAACGTTTTCCATTGCCCCTGAAAGTATTCATGGTGTGGTTTGGTGTTGTTGTTGTTGCTGTTTCGAGCATTACTTCCTGATAATCTACCATTCGCCGGCACAACAATGTAGGGTACCATCGACAAGCGACAACGAAATGGACCACAAAAATGTTGTAGACATTGTCGCACAATGTTGCAGTCATGTATGTCGGAGTGTGTGTGTGTGTGAGTTTGCCCGTTCATGATCACCGGTTGTGATCTTATTTTCAATGTGAAAACGATCGCACACCGCACAGCTCACCAATGTTAAGTGCAAACAAAAAAGGTCACCAAAATTTTGAAAAAAAAAAAAATCAAAAAAAACAACACCAACGAAACAAATACCTAGTGCCCCAGACACTTTGTGACTGAACATACGTTCGTCCGTCCGCCAGTCTGTGATTGCCTCTGTGAGTAGTTGAAATCTGTAGTTTTTTTTTCTTCATTTGGTTTCTTCCTAAAATAATAACAAGAGCAACAACAACAACAACCAAAACTAGGTCAAGTATACGCAAACACATTTTTTGAAAGCAGCCAACAAACGGCGAGGCTTCATGTTTCCACCATCCAGCCAGCCCGCCATCAACATCATCATCATCGTATCGAAGAGGCGCGACTTCAAAAGCCAGCGAAAACCAATCTGACATATGGAGTCTTAAATGTCTCATTTTTCCTTCCTTCATTCCATCCGGGAAGGAACAAAGAACACTTGAAGGGGAATTTAAGCCCTAAACTGCTGAAGCTGCATAATTTTGGAAATTCTTCCACAATACGATACCCTAAATCCCTAACCAAACCAAAAACTCAATTTGACCCAAAACCGTTCAAGGTATGTTTGAGCTAAAAAAAAATAATTTTTTTGAAGAAAAAAAAAAACTAAATCAAACAGCCAAACTTGACAACCAAGTGTCGACAATAAACAAAAATTTAACACATTCCGAAGGTTTCGCCCACCATTCAAAGCAATTCCTCTAACATTTCAAATCACGGCAATGGCTGGGCTATGACTTTGGCTAAGACCCCCAAAAGATTTACTTTTAATAATAACTTGTTGTTGCCGTTGTTGTCCCATTGTGATTTGCTTGATTTTTCATTGGGCGAACGAGCGAACGAGCGAGCGATCGCTGTGAGCAAACGTCACCGAACAAATATTGAAAAACAAAAACAAAAACAACAAAAAAACTTCATCGATTAGACAAGACGTGCGTATCGATTACTCACAGTGATTTATGTTCTGCTCGTCATCATTGTTTTGGGTGATCTCTTGCCCCCCCCCCCCGCTCCCTGCCTCTGGCTTTGAAGTACCCACTTAACTACCAAGTTTGTCTGGCTGGCCGTCCATAGAGGTTACTTGTCTTTAGCCAATAACAAAGATTTTTGTTAAACTTCACTGACCTTTGTTAATGGCATTTGAAGTTTATTGCTTTTGACGAGGAGGAGCCGGGGAGGTAGGGGAGAGAAAAGCAAAAAAAAATATCTCTAAAGGAGTAGTTGAAGTAGAAACCTTCCTTACTTAACTATATACGGACCTACTTACTTGCTGCCTTACTTACAAAGCAACATGATTACTTTTATTACTTACCTATCCCCTTACATACATACTTACATATATACTTACCTATTATACCCTCAGCCATATGGCTACAGAGGGTATACATACTGGGTAAGATAAAAATACTGCAACAAAGTCAAACGTCATAATTTTTACATATTTTTTTAAATTTTATTGAAAGCAAAAAATGTCGGAAATATGTGGCCACAGAGGGTATACATACAGGGTGAGATAAAAAAACTGCAACAAGGTCAATTTAATTTTTACATTTTTTTTAATTAAAAATGTCGGAAATTGTACAGGGTTGTCCATATTCGACAGACCCATCTGGCAACGCCATAACTTTTGACAGAGATGTCACATCGCTTAATGACATACCGCGTTTGAAGCGTCAGTCCAAGCAGAATGTGAGAAGTGCGCCTTCTAAGAACACCATTAAGCGTTTATACGAAAAAATTTCGACTGGTAAGGCACTTTTTAATCCGATGAGGCCATATAAAAGTCGACCAAGGCGATCGGCCGAGAATATCGCTGTCGTACAAGCCAGTGTTGAGAGGTCCCCAAGAACATCCCAAAAACACCGTTCTCAGCAGTTGGACATGGGTCGGTCTACTTTACAACGGATTATTCGCATTGATTTGCATTTGTTTCCGCACAAACTGCAATAAAGCCAAACGCCATAATTTTTACATTTTTTTTTAAATTTTATTGAAAGCAAAAAAATTCGGAAATATGTGGCTACAGAGGGTATACATACAAGGTGAGAAAAAAATCCGCAACTAAGTCAAACGCCATCATTTTTAAATTTTTTTAAACTTCATTGAATAAAAGCAAAAAAATATCGGAAATAGCATCAAATTTTAGAATAAGTTTAGATTTGTTCCAATTGACCACCTTTGGCACGTATTATGGCCTTCAAAGGGCCAATGAAACCGTCACACGCTTCCCGAATGTTGCTCTGCGGGATTTTGGTTCATTCCCGGCGAAGCGCTTGCTTGAGGTGATCAACATTTAGGTATTTTTTAATGCCAACCTTGCTTTCCAAAATACTCCAGACACACGGACATAGTCCAACGGATTGGTATCCGGAGATTTTGGGTGGCCATTGTGCGCTGGAAATAAAGGGAGGAACTTCATTTTGTAACCATTCTTGGGTGGCGCGGAGTGCGATGCTGCTGAGTCCTGTTGGAATGTCCAAGATCTGCGGCCAAAATGTTTGCGTGCCCAAGGCTTTAATACACCCTCCAGAATATTTTCGCGATAATTTTCGGCATTTATTCTGATGCCACGGTCGATAAATACCAGCGGAGAGCGACCATCGGCTGTTATGGCGGCCCCCAACCATCAACCCTATCAACCTATTATACCCTCAGCCATATGGCTACAGAGGGTATACATACTGGGTAAGATAAAAATACTGCAACAAAGTCAAACGTCATAATTTTTACATATTTTTTTAAATTTTATTGAAAGCAAAAAATGTCGGAAATATGTGGCCACAGAGGGTATACATACAGGGTGAGATAAAAAAACTGCAACAAGGTCAATTTAATTTTTACATTTTTTTTAATTAAAAATGTCGGAAATTGTACAGGGTTGTCCATATTCGACAGACCCATCTGGCAACGCCATAACTTTTGACAGAGATGTCACATCGCTTAATGACATACCGCGTTTGAAGCGTCAGTCCAAGCAGAATGTGAGAAGTGCGCCTTCTAAGAACACCATTAAGCGTTTATACGAAAAAATTTCGACTGGTAAGGCACTTTTTAATCCGATGAGGCCATATAAAAGTCGACCAAGGCGATCGGCCGAGAATATCGCTGTCGTACAAGCCAGTGTTGAGAGGTCCCCAAGAACATCCCAAAAACACCGTTCTCAGCAGTTGGACATGGGTCGGTCTACTTTACAACGGATTATTCGCATTGATTTGCATTTGTTTCCGCACAAACTGCAATAAAGCCAAACGCCATAATTTTTACATTTTTTTTTAAATTTTATTGAAAGCAAAAAAATTCGGAAATATGTGGCTACAGAGGGTATACATACAAGGTGAGAAAAAAATCCGCAACTAAGTCAAACGCCATCATTTTTAAATTTTTTTAAACTTCATTGAATAAAAGCAAAAAAATATCGGAAATAGCATCAAATTTTAGAATAAGTTTAGATTTGTTCCAATTGACCACCTTTGGCACGTATTATGGCCTTCAAAGGGCCAATGAAACCGTCACACGCTTCCCGAATGTTGCTCTGCGGGATTTTGGTTCATTCCCGGCGAAGCGCTTGCTTGAGGTGATCAACATTTAGGTATTTTTTAATGCCAACCTTGCTTTCCAAAATACTCCAGACACACGGACATAGTCCAACGGATTGGTATCCGGAGATTTTGGGTGGCCATTGTGCGCTGGAAATAAAGGGAGGAACTTCATTTTGTAACCATTCTTGGGTGGCGCGGAGTGCGATGCTGCTGAGTCCTGTTGGAATGTCCAAGATCTGCGGCCAAAATGTTTGCGTGCCCAAGGCTTTAATACACCCTCCAGAATATTTTCGCGATAATTTTCGGCATTTATTCTGATGCCACGGTCGATAAATACCAGCGGAGAGCGACCATCGGCTGTTATGGCGGCCCCCAACCATCAACATGGCCGGCGCTTGAGTTCTGGTGGCCAACCGAAGATGCATATTTTCAGCTGACCTCTTTTTGTTTGTTTACCAACTACTGAACAACGAATGTTTTCTCATCGGAGACCAAACCAAATTCGGAAGTTCACCACTTTCGGCCAAACTAAACTACTCCTTAGCTCTTTTGAGTCTATTTTCTTTCAGATGCGGTGTTAGTTCTTGCACTTTTTGGAATTTCAATGGCTTTACCCCGAGCTCATTTTTCAATATTTGCCGAAGCGAATATTGCGATATGTTCAGCTCACGAGCCATTTTTCGACCACTGCGGCGCGGTTTTCGATCAAGTCGAATAATAATTTTAACAGCTGTCGGACGAGTGGCTTAGAAATGACAGCAGTCTGAAGTTGGTTGCAGTTTTTTCATCTCACCCTGTATATCATTTAATACGACCCAAACGTGCCTCAACGAAATAATTGTTTTAGACTCTAGGTATCTTTGGACCAAATCCGTTTCAGGACATTTGGAGTCGATCTAGCGATGTCCGCCCGTCCCTTCATCTGTCCATCTGTCTGACTGGCTGGTGTGCACGATAACTCTCGAAGGGATCATTCGATTTGGTTCAAACTTGATACATCGCAATATCGGCCCACTCTTTCTGGTAACTCCCCCACAAAAGGTCGAATCATTCAAAAAAAATATTTTACTGTTTATTTTATGTTTTACTGTTTATTTACTGTTTTTGCTCCAACTTTAATAATTTGCTTGCATTACGAGCCTTTATCTTTCTGTTTCTGAAATAAGTGCACAAGTGGCGCCCAACGTTGCATTTGGTTCAAAATTCTAAAAAGTCAAATTCCAGAAAGGTAGGGTTTAAAGAGGTATCACTCAACCTTGGGGCAATGTCTTTTCCGCTCCTTGAGTTGACAATTTTTTGCTGGTGCCATTTACGTACAACTGGCGCCCAACGTGTTTTTTTAATATTTTTGTAAAAATTCTAAAATTTAACCCAAATGTTGGTTGATGGACAGTTACTTCTAGGAGTTAAAAAATAGGCTTCGATCAATTAATTTGCTCCCCTTTTTGGATGGGGGTTCAACTTCTTGTTTCTGAAGTACAACTGGCGCCCAACGTTTCTTTAAATAATTTTATAAAAATTCTAAAAATTAAACAAAAAGTTGATGGGCTTTAACTTCAAGGAGTTTAAAAATAAGCTTCGATTAATTAATGTCTCTTAAGTACGAGTGGCGCCCAACGTTTCAAAGGGGTATTTTATCCTTACATTTGCATCAGTGCTAGGTCAGGTGAGAATGTGGACAATATCGGACCACTCCATCAAGTACCTCCCCCACAAAGGGTCAAAATTTTGAATAATTATAACTCTTATAAAAAGTTGATGTAAGAGTTCGATTGTCTTCAAAGTACACAAATCAAAATATTTTTATTAACCCAAGGTCTGGTGTAAAGATGGAATTTATTGGTCCACTCCTTTTGGTACCTTTCCCACAAAGGGTCAAAATTTTGAATAACCAAAACGATTATAAAATCCGAAATAAGCATCCGATTCTCTTCATATTTCACACATCCCATTATTTCTACTATCGCAAGATTTTCTGTGAAAATGGGATATATCGGCCCACTTCTTCTGGTACCTCCCCCACAAAGGGTCAAAGTATTGAATAACCAAAACGATCATAAAGTCCGAAATAACCATCTACTATCGCAAGATTTTCTGTGAAAATGGGATATATCGGCCCACTTCTTCTGGTACCTCCCCCACAAAGGGTCAAAGTATTGAATAACCAAAACGATCATAAAGTCCGAAATAACCATCTACTATCGCAAGATTTTCTGTGAAAATGGGATATATCGGCCCTCTTTTTCTGGTACCTCCCCCACAAAGGGTCAAAGTATTGAATAACCAAAACGATCATAAAGTCCGAAATAACCATCAGATTCTCTTTATATTTCACACATCCCATTATTTCTACTAACACAAGGTCTTCCGTGAAGAAGGGATATATCGGTCCACTCCGTCTGGTACCTCCCCCACAAAAGGGTAAAAAAATGTGGACTGAACTCTAGTTTAGTAAGAACTTTTTTTTAATTTTTTTTTGCAGTGGTAGGTTTTTTTTCTTGGGGAAAGGACCCAGGATGTTTCACCCGAAAGTCTGGGTTCAAGACCCCCACTGGGATAGGATCCACTTATCCGTTGTAGACAATATAGGTATTAGCACAAATTCTAGCATTTTGGAAAGGTAAGAGTGCAAGCTATAATTTGGCATCAATTTCATTGACCCCCATAGGACCCATTTGACTTTTTGGGGCTCGTATAAAAAATTCGGGTCCAAAAAATCGATAATTTGACTATAACTTTCGAACCGCTTATAATGTGATAGATATTTTCATACGCTTCCTAACGATACATATATTGTCTATATCGGGTAAGTGGATCCGGGTCTTGAGCCCGGACCTTCGTTAAAAAAAATCTGGTGTCCCAGGTCCGTCCACCAAGAAAAAAGTAGTTTCCTGGAATCAGGGTAAAAATACCCACATCTGGAAAAAATTTCGAAAAAAATCGAAGAGTTTCTCATTTCTCTCTTTTTACCTCCTTCTTTGAATACCAGGTTTGGCAATATCGTCTTCAATTTCCATCATTTGGCCCATACTCCTTTCTGGAGGAAGCATAAAAAACCTGAAAATAAAAAAAGAGGATCTCTTTCTTCTCTTAAAAAAAACCTCCATCATCTAAGACTTCGTAGCAAAGAGTTGAAGAATGATCTTAAGTAATTCTCCATCCCGTGTTTATCATACTCACCTCCTTTACAACTTCATCTCCGTTTGTGACTACCATTTATGGGTTACAATTCAATTTTGAAATAATGTATGCAAGTACCACACAACCGATGATCAGACAATAGAAATTATTTATTGCCAATGGTGGTTATTTTTTTTTTTTTTTTTTTTTTTTTTTTTTTTTTTGTTTTTCTCAATTTCAATTAACATTTTGTCGATATATTGAAATCTACAAAACATGGGTTTAACAAATTAATTAATTTGATTTTGGGCGATTGAAATCCAAAAAAAAAAATAAAATGAGAACAACAAACTTGACATAGAAATTAAAATTGGCGCGCAAAACACGTGCTTTGGGTGAGAGAGAGAAGGAGAGAGGGAATTTCTCATTTAATCAAAGCCAAAGTATAAAGTGCAACGGCGTCAGAGTTGCAAAGTAACAACGGCTTTGCTTTGTAATAGCATGTTTACATAATAAAGTAATAGATAAATACGGGGAATTTAAATTTTGATTTATATTTGATGTTCCTTCATGGAAATCTCCATACAGGACGTTTACATTATAAGCCAGTCAAAAAAGTGTTTTATATATTCTCACCTTTATACCATATTGACCTTATTTCAAAACAAATCAAAACCCAATTCCAAGTTCACCAGACAATGTTAAATGACCTCTACTCTACTTGAATTGCAAATTTTTTCTTGATACAACACAACTTTTTTTCGAAAATCATTTAAATCATAACATCTCAAATCAGACCCCTTAAGCGCAACGAAATATGACACATCAAATATGTTTGGCCATACGTCAGCTACTTCATCTCTGTACGTCAGTCAACCACTTGTTTATCCTTCACACATAAATTTGTATAGCTATCGTATGAATACTCCATGAGTTCATACGAAACAAATTGTTTATACATTCAAAAAAAAAGTTGTTGTTTCAAAAATTTGACATTCAGCTGAAAAGTGTTATAGAATATAATTTTGATTTAAAGAGAAAATTCAGTTTTCCAAGAAAATTAAGAGGGGAAATGCATTTTTTGAACCATTTACTGGAAATAGCATTACTTGTAGACAAAACTTGCGATTCAGTGGCTAATTTATACGAAAAACAGAAATTTATTTACAAATATGACACACGTCAACATTAAAGGCACACGCAGAATATAAGACATATATGTAAACAACATATAAATAGAAGATGTCAAATTTGCCATTATTTCTCCAGCAAAGCTTCTGAAGGCGTTGTAAAATACATGGCAGAACAATACAGCTACAGGGTGAGATGAAAAAACTGCAACCAACTTTAGACTGCTGTCATTTCTAAGCCATTCATCTGACAGCTGTTAAAATTATTCCAGTGACAGCTCATTTGTATTGTTTACAAGCAAAAGCATTTTGGTTGGAATATTCCAAAAAAAAGTTATTCGTGATGGAATTCAAGCGCGATTCAGGTGTGTTTTTTTATATTTGGCTTAAAAACCACAAGTGGCTATCGTTAGAGCCCTCCAGCATTTAAATGTGAATAAATCTTTTGTGTCTCGCAGCATTGCTCATTACCGTGATACTGGTAGCGTAGCCCGACGTCAAGGAAGTGGAGGGAAGAAAACAGCAACGTTAGCAGAAATGGTTCGAAAAGTAAAGAAACGACTTGGTCGCAGTTGCCGAAAAATTGCTTGTGAGCTGAACATATTGCAATATTCAATATTCCATTCGGCAAATATTGAAAAATGATCTCGGGATAAAGCCATTGAAATTCCAAAAAGTGCAAAAACTTACACCGCAACAGAAAGAAAAGAGACTCAAAAGAGCTGAGGAGTTGATTCGCTTGGCAGAAAGTGGTGAACTACTGAATTTGGTTTGGTCTCCGATGAGAAAACATTCGTTGTCAGCTGAAAATGTGCACTTTCGGTTGGCCACCAGAAAAAAATAACTCCAGCACCGGCCATGGGGATAGGGTGGGCCACCATAACAACCAATGGTCGCTCTCCACTCGTATTAATCGACCGTGACATCAGAAAAAATGCCGAATATTATAGCAAAAATATTCTGGAGGGTGTATTAAAGCCTTGGAAACATTAAAGCCACACAAACATTTTAGCCGCAGACATTGAACATTCCAACAGGACCATCAGCACCATCGCACTCAGAACGCGCCACCCAAGAATTGTTACAAAATGAGGTTCCTCGCTTCATTTCCAGTGCACAATGGCCATCAAAATCTCCACATACCAATCCCTTGGACTATTGTGTCTGGAGTATTTTGGAAAGCAAGGCTGGCACTAAAAAATACCAAAGCGTCGATCATCTCAAGCAAACGCTTCGCCGTGAATGGGCCAAAATACCACAGAGCAAAATTCGGGCAGTGTGTGACGGTGTCATTGGCCGTTTGAAGGCATTCATTCATTGCCAAAGTTGACCAATTCGAACAAATCTAAGCTTTTTCTAAAATTTGATGCTATTTTCGTCATTTTCTGCTTTCATTCAATAAAATTTAAAAAAAAATGTAAAAATTATGGCGTTTGACTTTGTAGCAGTTTTTTTATCTCACCCTGAACTCCTACCATGCTCTCAAGTCAAGTTGAATTGAGAGTTGAAATCTATTTATTTATTTTGTTAAACTTAAATCTGCTCTCTCCCTCTATTTCTATCTCTCACTCACTCACTCTCTCTCTCTCTCTCTTCCAAAAAAGCATACTCTTCCCCATTTCCTTTAACAATGCCAAACAGCTGATTCATCCATATCCGGTAAATCTTAAACATGGACGTACGTCACATACGCCCAAATATAAAGATTTTATTCATTTTATTAGTTTATTTATAACTATTTATGGAAAAATCATATCCCGTTACACTGCCAGGGGCAATATAACCATTATCTGACAAAATATCGCATCAAACAAACCGGTTAAAAAAACCTCAAACGGAATTTTAAAATAGTTTTCAAATATTGACATTCATATCAACTTCCTCAAGTAATTCATCGGCGAATCTTCAAAAACGAAAATCACGACAAATTGGAAATATGCAAAAGTCAATGAAAACCAAAGAATGGCGATCAAAACAAAACGTTCAAAACAGGCCCGACCCAACCTATGAACGAAAAAAAAACGGAAAAAAACATCAATGGTTATAAATGATGTCCCATCAATGATGAATCAGAAAAAAAAAATTGCAATTTTATGCAAAAGATATGGTCCGAAGACGAAGAATATTATTAATAGTTTTTTTTTGTTTTTTGTTTATTTTTTCAAAAAGCTAACGGTATCAGTTGCAATGTATGATAGTGAAACATATTTAAACAAACAAGAAATGATAATATCAACATAAATACATAAATAATGAGGAAATAAAAGACGCGAAAGGGGTTAGGATGGAGACGTCATAGGAAATTCAAAAAATGTGGCAGCTACAAGAAACAGGTATTTTATGGACCAATTTAGTACTGGTTAAAAGAAAATGTTCTCTCCGATCAAAAGCTCGTATTTTCAATGTGATACTTAGCCAATATCTGAAGATATTGATACCTCACTGTACATTCAAAACAGGCATTGAACTCAAGTTTATAATCCAGTTTTTGGGTAAATTTTTAATTGAAAAGTTTTCAATATTATATCCCTATGCAAGGGCTAGCGTCACTACTTTTAAAGACAACCTAATTCATAAAGATCGAATAATTGCCTCAGAAGATATGGTGTCTGGAAAGGGATCACTCACAATAATAGAAATATTGACCCATTTCCTCATCTGTCTTCATTGGCCCATATCTCTGTTATCTTTAGAGCTACATTAACGCAATTTACACTGGGAAAATTAAAATGGTTCTCCTTTAAGTTCATCTAATTTATTTTGGATCCATAGATTACTTTAGAATATATAGCCTTTGGAAACCGATTACCCAAAATGGTCACAACTATGGCGCATTTTTGCACCAGTTTTCATTTGGACATATCTCAGGTATTTTTAGAGCTATGTTGATGTAATTTTAAATGTGCAAGGATAGATGGTCCTCATTTAAGTTCACCTTATTTCATTTGGATCCAATGAATGCTTTAGAATCTATAGCCTATGAAATAGCATTACCCAAAATTGTCACAATTATGGCGCATTTTTGCACCAGTCATCATTTGGCCATATCTCCGGTATTTTTGGAGCTATGTTCATGTAATTTTCAATGCGCAAGGATAAATGATTCTCATTTAAGAACACCTTACTTTATTTGAATCCAATTATTACAATAGAATCTATAGCCTCTCGAAACCGATTACCCGAAATGGTCACAACTGTGCCGCATTTTTGCACCAGTCTTAATTTGGCCATATCTCCGGTATTTTTGAAGCTTCGTTAGTGAAATTTTCAACGCGCAAGGACATATGGCTCTCCTTTAAGTTCACCTAATTTAATTTAGATCCATAGATTACTTTAGAATCTATAGCCTGTGGAATGTGATTACCGAAAATGGTAACAATTGTGAAGCATTTTCATTTGGCCATATCTCTGGTATTTTTGGAGCTATTTTCATGTAATTTTCAATGCGCAAGGTAAGGTAGGTCTCATTTAAGATCACAACATTTTATTTGGATCCAGTGATTACTTTAGAATATATAGTCTCTGCAAAGTGATTACCGAAAATGGTCTCAACTATTGCAAAATTTTGCATTAGTCTGCATTTGGCCATATCTCTGGTACTTTTAGAGCTATGTTTACATAAATTCCACAGGGTAAATTCAAGAAAATTTCCATCACACATCAAGTCGTATGGTTACCTTACATCGGTTACTCTAAAATTATGACCTCTAGAAAGTGAATACCCAAAACTATCAAAAGTTTGACACATTTCAAAACCTGATTTTATTTAGCCATATCTCTGGTATTTTGGGAGCTATATTGATATATTGTTTACACAGCGGAAAGTTAAGTTTGTTCTCATTCGAGATCCGTATTTTTCACTAAGATAAACCAATTACTTTTAAAGTTATGGTCTTCAGAAACTGATTACCAAAAATAATTAAAAATTAAAATAATGTTTGCACTTGTTATAATTTGAACATATCTTGAGTTTTTCAAGAGCTATATGCATATAATATACACAAAACGAAGGTAGGGTAATGATTATTACAAATGAACTTGATTCATTCAGATTTACCATTTACTTTAGGAGTTGTGGCTTCTAGAAAGAGATTACCCAAAATAATGAAAAAGTTGTCATATTTACGCACCACTTCTAATTTGATCATATCTCTGGCGTTTTCGGAGCTATATGAATATAATTTACACTGAGTGGGTAACATACATTACTCGCTTAAGCTATTATGACCTTCAGAATGTTGTGAATCAAAATAATAAAAAATTGGACACATTATCGTAAAACTTCTAATTTGACCATATCTCTGGTGTTTTCGGAGCTATATCAATATAATTTCCAATGTGTAAGGGTTAGATGACTCTCATAATAATTTAATTGGATAAAGTATACCAGTCCCTTAAGCTATTATGGCCTTCAGAATGTTGTTACCCAAAATAATCAAAATTATGTATATTTTCGCAACAGTTATACTTTTACCATATCTCTGGAGTTTTGTGAGCTACATTATTAAAATTTCCACTGCGTAATATTCAGACAGCCCTCATTTGGAAACAATTAATTTGGGAAGATACGCCTGTAGCTTATGCTATTATGACCTTCAGAATGTTGTTACTCAAAATAAGCAAAAAATATTTTTATACCACTTCTAATCTGACAATATCTCGGGTGTTTTCGGAGCTATATGAATATAATTTCCACTTTGTGATGATAAGATGGATCTTATCTAAAAACAATTGATTTGAATAAGATATACCGGTCGCTTAAGCTATTACGACCTTCAGAATCTTGTTACCCAAAATAGTAAAAAATTAGGTACATTTCCGCTCCAGCAATAAATTTACCATATCTCTGGTGTTTTGGGATCTAAGTATATATAATTCACATTGTGTGAGGCTCAGATAGCTCCCGTTTAAAAACCATTCACTTGAATAAGATGCAAAACTTGATGAAGAAGTTATAACCTCCAAAAATTGTTACCCAAAATGATACAAAATTAGCCATATCTCTGCGTCTCTTATCATTTGACGATATCTCGTGAATTTTGGCAGTGACATGATTATACTTCATACTACGTAAAGGAAAGATGACTCCTTTTAAAAATTATAAATTTCGTCAGGATACACCGATTATTTCTGGAATTATGACCTCTAGAATTTGATTACTCAAAAAGTTTGAAAAATTTCAGTGTTTTTGTATGTGTCTTCGTTTGGTTATAGTTCTGGTGTTTTGTGAGTAACATCGACGAATTTTAGCTGGTGTTAAGCTGAGATAGTCTTAATCTTATAACAGCTTATTTCATGGAAATACATAACTTACTTCCCAAGATATGGCCTCCTGAACGTGGTTACTCAAAATAATAAAATATTTGTTTCATTTTGACACTTGCCTGCAATTTGGATTTATCTCAGGCATTTTGCAAGATATCTAATAGTTATTGAAGGTGCATAAACAAAGCAGAATGCCTTCTTTTAATGCGAGATTTTTTTTTATTTAGATATAACTTTTAATATAAAAGTTATGGCCTCTAGACAATGATAACTTAAAGAGGTAAACAAAAAACACTTTCAATTCGACTTTTGTATTCTGGAGCCTCTGGAACTTTTTTGGGCTTAAATAGGATTTTTTTTTCTGTTACAATTCAGGGTATCCTTCTTTGAAAACCAATTTTATGAAGTATTTTATGAAGATCTTTTGATTACTTTGGAATTTTGGGTCTCTAGAAAATGGTTACTCAAATTTAACAAAACCTTGCCACATTGCAACACTAGGTTTTACGTCATTGTATCTCTGGCTTTTTCGGAGTTGCCATATGATAAAAAAATGCTCGAAACATAAATTCCAAATCAACTTTGTTTGTGTCACCACCCTAATATACCCGCACATGCATCAATAGTTAATAAATGATATTGATTTCAGATTCAATGCTAAACCTATTTCGAAGACCTACTTATCACTGAAATTCTAGAATTTTTCCTTACCATCATTTTTTTTTTTTTTTTATTTTTTGGTTAAACAAACCTCGGCTCATTTAGAACATTCGCATATATATTAATCTTAACAAGAGAAGACTACAGCGGAAGTCACAGCCAGCCGTGGTGCAGAAGGACAACCTAAGCAAACAAGAAACTTGTTGGCCTAAGTATTGCCAAAAGATCTTTCTTGGCTATTTTCGCACAAGCAATTGAAGGTGGATTAGCGCGCCGAATAAATGTCACTGACAATAATGTTTGACATTCCGCAAGGCCGCCAGTCGCAATTTCAGCGACTTAATAAACACGAAGAGCTAGAGCTAAATTAACAAAATCAATATTCGTTCAGCTGAGATTATTTGAAAAATAAATTGAAGATTCAAACGAAAAAAAAAATCGAAAATAAAAAATAAGTCGGGGTTATGTCCCTGGCACAAAACTATTGAATATTTATGTGGGAATTAAATGGCGTCAAAAGGGAAGTTAAGCTATGGCTGCATGCAGATTTGATTTTCAAATGCAAGCGCACAAATTAAGACGGATTGGAAAAGAATTTGATTAAATCTATGCTCGGGGTTAGATGCAAATTAAGACCGTTTAATATTGAATGCGCCAAACCCAAGCTAAAATGAGACCAATTCCGATTAGAATAAGGGTTAAGCCAAGAAAATTCAATAGAGTACCAAAATTTTTTTCAATTGATGCCTTTCATCCCAAAATCCTTCCTAAAATAAATATTTATTTTTTTTTCCAAACATTCCCCTCCCGTCTTATCTGAAATAACAGCAATAATACTAAAATTTGATTTCTGATTGATTGCTTGATTTATGCTTTCCGATTTCACCAAGGTTTATTCTTTAAAAAAAAAAAAAGAAACCATTTGACCGACCGGTTACTAACGGGCCTTTCAAAATGTGTTGTTGAAGAAAAAACTCAAAAACACGAACTCAACAAATTGAAATTCTATTAATTTGATCTTGATCGTTCTGCCATTAAATGGCGATCAAATTTGATTTCTTTGCCGTATAATTTGTCATATCTGAATTGGTCAAAAGAAATATGTATGCTGTTCCGTAACTGATATTTGAGGCAGAGCACAGTGGCTTGAAGTTGAAAAAAAAAATATTAAAAAAAAAAAAAAATTGGAAATAGTGAGAAATGAAACCTCCACATTTCGATCCTATTGTAATTTCAAAAAAATGGAAAATTGAGAAATGAGACCTCAACATTTCGACTCTGCTGTAATTTCAAATCTCCTGTGGCTCGAAGGACCAATGTTATTTGAGATATAAACGGCAACCCATTTCTGAGTCAATAATTCCAATTCAATTTTTTTTTGCAAAGATTTTGACATAAGTGCTACATTTACTAACTAAGCTTAATCCGAGCCATGGTAAATTTAAGAATGTAAAGTCATTACAAATAAGCATATCCATCTCTGCATTTTTCTACCCTGTGGAAATCACTCTATCTTCCGAACGAAATGAAGTAGGTTGATTAAATTTTACTCAAATGTATATTATGTCTGCAGGACTTTTGGTATTGAAAATGGGCCATGTAGGTTCACGTTTTGGTATAGCCCCCATATAACTGTACCTCCTCATTTTCGGTATTTTGATGATTTTAGCCACATTATTCAGCGAAATTGATTAAAAATTGGTATTTACAGTTCGTTATGGATACTACAGCCTATGACAGAAAATTGCCTGTGCAAGTCCTCGTCTTCGTATAGGCCCCATATAATGGTACATCCCGACTTTCGGTATTTTGATGATTTTTGGCGAGATTATTCACCAGAATTTTTTCTAATGTTGTATTTGAAATTCGTAATGGATACCGCAGCCTTAGACAGAAAATTGTCTGTGCAGGTCCACGTCTTCGTATAGCCCCCATACAACGGCACCTCCCTATATTCGGTATTTTGATAATTTTAGCGACATTATTCCCCAGAATTGTTTTAAATTTGGTATTTGAAGTTCGCTATGGATAGTACAGTCTAAGACAGAAAATTGTCTATGCAGGTCCACGTCTTCGTATAGCCCCCATACAATGGTTCCTCCCGATATTCGGTATTTTGATGATTTTAGCGACATTATTCACCCGAATTGTTTCAAAATTGGTATTTGATGTTCGTAATGGATACTACAACCTTAGACTGAAAATTGTCTGTGCAGGTCCACGTCTTCGTATAGCTCCCATATAACAGTACCTCCCGATATTCGGTATTTCGATGATTTTAGCGACATTATTCACCAGAATTCTTTCAAATTTGGTATTTGAGGTTCGTAATGAATGCTACAGCTTAAGGCAGAAAATTGTCTATACAGGTCCACGTCTTCGTATAGCCCCCATATAACTGTACCTCCCTTTTTTCGATATTTGGATGATTTTAGCGACATTATGCACCAGAATTGTTTCAAATTTGGTATTTGAAATTCGTAATGGATACTACAGCCTATGACAGAAAATTGTCTGTACAGGTCCACGTCTTCGTATAGCCCCCATATAACGGTAGCTCCCGATTTTTGGTATTTTGATGATTTTTGGCGACATTATTTCCCAGAATTGTTTCAAATTTGGTATTTGAAGTTCGTAATGGATACTACAGCCTAAGACAGAAAATTGTGTGTGCAGGTTCACGGCTTCGTATAGCCCACATATAACCGTACCTCCCGATATTCGGTATTTTGATGATTTTAGAGACATTATTCACCGGAATTGTTTAAGATTTGGTATTTGAAGTTCGTAATGGATACCACAGCCTATGACAGAAAATTGTGTGTACAGGCCCATGTCTTCGTATAGCCCCCATATAACCGTACCTCCCGATATTCGGTATTTTGGTGATTTTAGCGACATTATTTATTTCAAATTTGGTGTTTGAAGATCGAAATGGATACTACAGCCGAAGGCAGAAAATTGCCTGTGCAGGTCCACGTCGTCGTATAGCCCCCACATGAAGGTACCTCCCGATATTCGGTATTTGGATGATTTTAGCGACATTATTCACCGGAAATGTTGCAAATTTGGTATTGGAAATTCGTAATGGATACTACAGCCTAATGGATACTAGCCCCCATATAACGGTAGCTCCCAATATTCGGTATTTTGATGACATTATTCATCGATTTTTTTAAGTTTCCCATATGAATAGTTTAATATGACAAAAGTTGTCTATGCAGGTCCACGTCGTCGTATAGACCGTAATATGACAGCAACATTCGGTATTTTTAAGATTTTAACAGAATTTTTAATGGATTATATTTTTTTATTTATTTATTCATTTTTTTTTTTTTTTTTTTTTTTGAAAATTGCAAAATTCGTTTCAAATGATGGAGGATATTCAAAATTCGGCCCAGCCGAACTTACAGCTTTTTTAATTCTTTATAGTTGCAAAATACCTTTTAACGCCCTTTAGGGAAAAAATAAGACATTTGAAAGCCTGCAATTGCGATCTTTTAAAGACCTTCCGTATGATTATTTAATCTCTAAAATCTTTAGCTTTTCTTCATTTCGCACCACTGTGCCTGTGCCACTGCTTTTAATTTGTAAAGCAAATGATTGTCAGTGTCAAAATTTATTATCACCTCCAAATGATTGTTTTATCAATATCAGGTTTTCCGCATCTGACATTGGTTGAGCTCAGTTGGCATGAGGGTGTATGAAGCAGTAATAATAGTGCTCTGCCATGTGTTGCGTCTGACAGAGAGAGGGAGAGAGAGAGCACAAATGAAGGGCAATTGAAAGGCCGTTTATTATTAAAACATGCCAATAAGATCTCCTCTCCCATGCTCAAATCATTAACTCTTTTGCTCTCTTTGCAAATGGGCTATGGTAAACAACAATAAATATCATTGAAAATTCTTAAGAATATCACGATTTCTCTTGGTCATTCTTGATTTTTTTGATATTTGTTGACTAAAATTCGCATTTCATTGTTAACAAATAATAATAAAAGAATTAAGCAGAAATGAAGACTCGATTGGATTGATGGCTGCTGCAGTTCGTTTTTTTTATTTTTTGCTGTGTCTCTCTGGCCTCTGCCGGACAAACGTTCACGTTTTCTGTTTCCAATTGTTTGCGCCGAGTGCTGTTGCTATAATGCCGCCGTTAACTTCGCTGTTTGCCTTGATCTTGGCAACATGATAACCCTAACCTTGAAAAACTTTATTTTTTTCATTTGTGTTTTTGTTTTTTTTTTTTTTTTTTTTTTTTTTGTGTGATTCAATGTTGTTGTTGTATCCAAATACACGTCGGCTAATATCGTTTGGCCGTTGAAGTGTTATTGTGTGTTTGCCGCTGCCTCTAGACAATTTATTAATACATTTTTGCCATTTAGTACAGGAAAATAAAATACTATTGCTGTTGTTGTTGCTGTAGTTGTTGTTATTTGCTGTCATATGAATATTACGTAGGTAATTGTGACGTCGTCTATCAATACGCGCCTCTTCTTCTATAGCTTCGCTCTTTATTTGCTTGTCTTCTGTCTGGTCGTCTATTATATTTTTTGTGTGTTTTTTCGTCTTCTTTTTCAACATTTTTTTTTTTTTTGATAATTCTTTGTATTCTTTGAAAAGAATATTTGAAATAATTTAGTTAACATGCCATTGAATAAAGGTGTCTGGAAAATTCATTTAATATTCTAAAGCGTAGCTCCACAAAAAAAATACGTGTCTTTCATTCAGCCACTCCACTCGGGGAGGTATTAAGTAATTCTATTATTTTGAAAAGAAAAAAGAAAAAAATTATGAACATAATGTACTCCGAATATGGGGTCTTATGATGTGTGGATGACATCAATATGAGACTTACAAGGTCTTTTTAAAAAACAATTAAAAATTATTAAAATCTGTAAAAAAAAAGGTTTGGAATTTTCATTAGAACACCTGGGAGAAGACTTATGGATATCTATGGCAGGAATATGGGATTTTAGGTTTCAGAGCTCAAAAATTGGTAAATGGGACGGAAAGATTTTTACCTTAAAATATTGTTTCTTATCCTGAAATTTGTTCATCCACGACGAAAAAAAACGTTAAAAATTCTGTTAAAATCTTAAAAATACCGAAAGTAGCCGTATATTAGGGTGTATACGACGACGTGAACCTGCATAGGCAACTTTTGTCATAAGCTATTATAAAATTCAAATGCGAAACTTGAAAAAATCTTTTTCTAATAAAAATACCGAATACAGGGAGGTACCATGGGGGTTATAAAACGTGGACCTGCACAGACAATTTTCTGTCATAGGCTGTAGTATCTATTACGAACTTCAAATACCAAATTTGAAACAATTCCGGCGAATAAAGTCGCTAAAAGCATTAAAATACCGAATATCGGGAGGTATAGTTATATGGGTGCTATACGAAGACGTGAACCGGCAGGGGCAATTTTCTGTTGAAGGCTGTAGCATCCGTTACGAACTTCAAATACCAAATTTGAAACAATTCCGGAAAACAATGTCGTTAAACTCATCAAAATACCGAATAAAGGGAGGTACCGTTATATGGGGCTATACAAAGACGTGGACCTGCACAGACAATTTTCTGCCATATGCTGTAGTATCTATTGCGAACTTCAAATACGAAATTCGAGACAATTCTGGGGAAAAACTACGCTAAAATCATCAAAATACCAAATATCGGGAGGTACCATAATATGGGGCCTATACGAAGCCGTGGACCTGCACAGACAATTTTCTGTTATAGGCTGTAGTATCAATTGCGAACTTCAAATACCAAATTTGAAACAATTCCGGTGAATAATGTCGCCTAAATCACCAAAATACCGGATATCGGGAGGTACCGTTGTATGGGGGCTATACGAAGACGTGAGCTTGCACCGACAATTTTCTGTCATAGGCTGTAGCATTCATTACGAACTTCAAATACCAAATTTGAAACAATTCCGGTGAATAATGTCGCTAAAACCATCAAAATACCGAATATCTCGGGGTAGTATTATATGGGTGCTATACTTAAACGTAGACCTATATAGACAATTCTCTTACAGACGGTAGAGTACTCAGAAGGAACTCCTTGTGTGGATTTGAAGTCAATTTCATTGAAAAATGTCGCTAAAATCATCAAAATACCGAATATCGGGAGGTTTCGTTATATAGGGGCTATACCAAAACTTGAACCTGCAGAGACAATTTTCTGTCATAGGCTGTAATATCCATTACGAACTTCAAATATCAAATTTGAAACAATTCCTGGGAATAATATCGCTAAAATCATCAAAATACCGAATTTTTGGAGGTACCATAATATGGGGCCTATACGAAGCCGTGGACCTGCACAGACAATTTTCTGTCATAGGCTGTGGTATCTATTACGAACTTCAAATACCAAATTTGAAATATTTCCGCTGAATAATGTCACTAAAATCATTAAAGTACCGAATATCGGGAGGTACCATAATATGGGGGCTATACGAAGACGTGGGCCTGCACAGACAGTTTTCTGTCATAGGCTGTAATATCCATTACGAACTTCAAATACGAAATTCGAGACAATTCCGGTGAAAAATTTCGCTAAAATCATCAAAATACCGAATATCGGGAGGTACCGTTGTATGGGGTCTATATCAAAACGTGAACCTGCAGAGACAATTTTCTGTCATAGACTGTAGTATTCATTACGAACTTCAAATACCAAATTTGAAATAATTCCTGTAATCAATGTCGATAAACTCATCAAAATAACGAATATCGAGAAGTACCGTGGTATGGGGGTTATACGAAGACGTGGGTGGACCTGCACAGACAATTTTCTGTCATAGGCTGTAGTATCCATTACAAACTTCAAATACCAAAATTTGAAACATTTCCGTTGAACAATATCGCTTAAATGACTAAAATACCGAAAAAGAGAGGCACAGTTATATGGGGGCTATACGAAGACGTGGGCCTGCACAGACAGTTTTCTGTCATAGGCTGTAATATCCATTACGACCTTCAAATACCAAATTTGAAACAATTCCGGTGAATAATGCCGTTAAAATAATCAAAATACCGAATATCGGGAGGTACCATTTTATGGGGGCTATATCAAAATGTGAACCTGCAGCGACAATTTTCTGTTGAAGGCTGTAGTATCAATTGTGAACTTCAAATACGAAATTCGAGACAATTCCGGTGAAAAATTTCGCTAAAATCATCAAAATACCGAATATTGGGAGGTACCATAATATGGGGCCTATACGAAGCCGTGGACCTGCACAGATAATTTTCTGCCATAGGCTGTAGTTCCCATTACGAACTTCAAATACCAAATTTGAAACAATTCCGGTACACAATGTCGCCAAACTCATCAAAATACCGGATATCGGGAGGTACCGTTGTATGAGGGCTATACAAAGACGTGGACCTGCACAGACAATTTTCTGTCATGGGATGTAGTATTCATTACGAACTTTAAATATCAAATTTGAAACAATTCGGGTAAACAATGTCGCTAAAATCGTTAAAATACCGAATATCGGGAGGTACCATTATGTGGGGGCTATACCAAAACATGAACCTGCATAGATAATTTTCTGTCATAGGCTGTAGAATCCATTACGAACTTCAAATGCCAAATTTGAAACAATTCCGGTGAATAATGTCGCTAAAATCATCAAAATACCGAATATTGGGAGGTTCCATTATATGGGGGCTATATCAAAATGTGAGCCTGCAAACACAATTTTCTGTCATAGGCTGTAGTATCTATTACGAACTTCAAATACCAAATTTGAAACAATTCCGGTGAATAATGTCGCTTAAATCACCAAAATACCGAATATCGGGAGGTACTATTATATGATGGCTATACCAAAACGTGGACCTACATCACATTTTTTCAATACCAAAAGTCCTGCAGACATAATTCACATTTGAGTAAAATTTTTTCAACCTACTTCATTTCGTTCGGAAGCTAGAGTGATCTCCACAGACGAACGGACATAGAATTTTCTGCTGATCAAGAATATATATACTTTGTGGGATCTAAAATGTATATGACAAACTTAATGTATCCTCCATACTGTGGTGGAGGGTATAAAAAAACAGATTCTTTTTTTTTAAACATGACAATCTTGGAAATGCCTTTAAAATATTTTTTAACGGATTTTATTGTTTTTGAGAATTGCCAAATTCATTCGAAATGGTGGAGGGTATTCAAAGTTGGGCCCGGTCGAACTTATAGCTTTTTTACTTGTTTTAATTTAATTTTTTATTTTTTTCTAAATAATTCAAAATACCTTTCATTGCCACAGAACAAAAAAATTTTTCAGATTTTTTAAAAATAAATAATATATTTTTTTGGATATTTAATTTTTTTTAATATTTTGAATTTATATTTTTAATATATATTTTTAATTTAAATAAACATTTTTTTGTATATACTTTTAATTTAATTTTTTATTTTTTTCTAAATAATTCAAAATACCTTTCACTGCCACAGATCAAATAAAAATTTCTGATTTTTAACAAAAATAATATATTTTTTGGATATTCAATTTTTTGAATATTTTTAATTTAATTTGTTATTTTTTATATATTTTTAATTTATTTATTTTTTTTTTTTTTTTCTAAATGTTTCAAATCGTTCAAATCATCTTTCATTGCCACAGATCATAAATATTTATCGAATGACCCAAAAAAAAAAAAGACGAAACGAAACAAAAATTAAAAATCTTGACTAGAATAATTCTTTATTTAGGTTTTGAATGTCAAAAAATAGAAGATGTGAAGTCTGTCAAGGTTCGTTGTCTTTATTTGGAACTAAAAAAGCCAGCAACTTGTTTTACCTTAACGAGGGTCATGAAGTTGAAATAAAATTCTAAAACCAAGAGCTACAACAATGGCAAAACGGAAAACCTTGTTCTGCTAATATTTTGGGGGTCTTCCTTGTTGGAAGCCAGTTCGTTTTGAGAATGGCGGGGGTCATTGGCCGTAAGGTTAATAATTTTTCTGCACGTGTATTGATTGGTTAATTTGATTTTTTTTTTTTTGTCAAGACTAAGAACAAATTACAAATTAAGCGAATACAATTTTTACAATAACAACAAATTGAAAAAAAAATATTTAAATCGTCAAATAACCATATTGAGAAAATCGAAATAAAAACAAAGGCAAAACACTAACGCATAAAGGTCAATGAATTAGTGAGAGTCCGAGAGAGAGAGCGTACGAGTGAGTGAGTGAATGAATGTAAGTGAGGTGGGCTTGCCCAATACAAAAAACTATGATAAATATACTCACGCACCAACACATAGACACATACCTAGCTACCTACACTCTTAATAGATATTATCATAATTATTTTAGTTGAAATTGAAAAAAATCTTGATCTGACATTTAAACATTTTCTGCCACTTTGATGGCCAGCAACATTGACGGGAAGTCATTGTTGATGACAATCAGGCAACGAATTAGGCCCAAATCGGGCATTGGCATACATAGAGCTTGACCAGCTCTCGTGCTTGCTGGGAGCTAAACCTAATTCGTAGGCAAACAAAAAAATGCTAAACTACTTTACTTCCTTTCAGCCCCTCCCATAAAAATACAAACATACATCTATTCATATTCAAATAAATAGGCTAAACGGCTGTTGGCATTATTATATTTTTCAAGCTAAGCTTTTAAATCATTGAGGTGGTTTTGTTGTTGTTGTATTACTGAAATTTAATTAAACACTCAGGTAAACTTTATTTATTTTTGTTGGCTGCTTATTACCTTGACTATAACCTTTTTTTCAATGGGGGAATACTTGATTGTGTGTATTGGTTTAAAAAAAACAGCAAACAACAACAAACATTTAAAGTTTAATGAGCTTTGGCGCGTTAAAAAATCATTGAAGCTTCTAACAACAGCAGCAGAACAGAACTGATCAAATTCATCGAGTCATTGCCATGATGCTCATTATTCGCTTAGAAGGTTCTGTAAATATTTGAAATTGGATGTGATTCGTGGGTTCATGGTTGTTTTTGAGGTAAAAAAGGCGTTATAATTATTTGACAGGCCGAATTTGCTTCAGAACCTCTACAATTTGAAAAATACATAATTCTGAAATCAGTGGTTTAAAAATTCCCCATTTTGCGACTTAGGACTTGAGATTTTATGGCGATCACCTCAAGCAAGCGCATCGCCGGGAATGGGTCAAAATACCGCAGAGCAACATTCGGGCAGCGTGTGACGGTTTCATTTGCCGTTTGAAGGTCGTTATTCGTGGCAAAGGTGACCAATTCGAACAAATCTAAACTTATTCTAAAATTTGATGCTATTTCCGACATTTTTTGCTTTCATTCAATAAATTTTTAAATTTTTTATTGTAGTTTTTTTATCTCACCCTGTAGATATCTATAGATCGAGTTTTAAACAAGGATTGTTTTCCAGAGGGTGTTTTAAGGATTTTTTTTTAATTTATTTAAGGATAAGTTAAAGTAAATTTTATTTTAATATTGTTGCAAAATAGTTAGTCTTAATTCCATAATTGTTGTTTAAAAAAATGCAGAGATGTTAATGTTTACAAGGGGGTAAGTCTAGTTCCGAAAAGAGCCAAAATCCTTATTAGTTCTTTGGGTTTTTTGCGAATTAATGCTATTGTTTTTTGTTATTGCGTATTAATGTAATTGTTTTATTCTTATGCCGACAAAATTAAAACAATAATAATATTTTGGTTTTATTTTGACATTCATAACTTCGCAGAAAATTCCCTTTTCTCTTCTCTGAGTCGAGAATTTTCTGCGCCATCAAAGTGTCATTTAAACTTTGACGATTTGTTATTGATTTTTTTTTTTTCATATATATTTAATAAAACATATGTTCTTGATTTCATTAATCATTCAATTTTATTTCCCAGTAGTCGTTATTGTTTTAGGTTACTAAACTTTTAAAAAAAACAATAATTTTTTATCTGCGTTTTTTGTTATTGAATGTTATAAGACAATATTCCAAGTGTGAACCTACCTATATACGTACATACATACCGACAGACAGACATACATTAAAAGCATTCAACAATTATTACAAATACAAATTAAACCAGGCAATGCCAACAACCAAATTTACCAATGACAATGACATTGCCTGGCCAAGTGACTGACTAAATGTTGCTGGTGGCCGCTGTTGTTGTTACTTCTGTGTTGCATTGACCCAGTAACAAAATAAAAAGTCATTGGCAGATAAAGGCAAACAACAACAACGAACCAACACACAAGGAGGGCAGGAATGTTTCTGTTTCACTTTTTGTTGGTTGTCATCGCCATGTTTTTTTTTTTTTTTTGGCGGGGTTGCTGTTTTGACTTTCCACTTTGATAACCGTTTTTTCTTCTTCTTCTTCTCTTTAAGGCAACAAGGAGAGTGTAATGACCAGTAATTGTTTTCTCAATAAATATAACCCTGAATGGGGTTATTGAGAATAAAAATTTTGAAATTTTGCAAATATTTGTTAGTTTGAGAATTTTTAATAATTGATAAATAAATAAAATAAATAAAAATAATAAATAAATGAAAATATAATAATTAAAGAAATTAAATATAATTAAATAATATAATAATAATAAAATAATAATAATAATAAAAAATAATAATAAAAAAATAAAAAACATTAAAATAATAATAAGATAAATATAATTAATAAATATAATTAAATAATATAATAATAAATAATAATAATAATAAAAATAATAATAATAAAAAAATAATAATAAAATATAATAATAAAATAATAACAAAAAAATGAAAAAATAAAAATAATAATATAATATAATAAAATAATAAAAAAATAATAATAAAAAATTATATTAAAATAATAATAAAAAAATAAAAAAAATAAAAATAATAGTAGGATAAATATAATTAATAAATATAATTAAATAATGTAATAATAAAAATAATAATAATAAAAAAATAATAATAAAATATAATAATAAAATAATAACAAAAAAAATGAAAAAATAATAATAAAATAATAATAATATAAAATAATATAATATAATAAAATAATAATCAAAATAAAAAAATAATAATAAAAAATTATATTAAAATAATAATAAAAAAATAAAAATAATAGTAAGATAAATATAATTAATAAATATAATTAAATAATATAATAATAAATAATAATAATAAAAATAAAAAAATAAAAATAATAATAATAAAAAAATAATAATAAAAAATAATAATAAAATAATAATAAAAAAATAAAAATAATTATAATATAAAATAATATAATATAATTAAATTAATTAAATATAATAAATAAAATAAAAATAAAAAAATATATAAAAAAGAATTGATATATAAAATATAAAAATCAAAACAACAGATGTAATTTTCTTATAACCAAAAGATTTCCAAAGAAAATTATACCCCAACAAAATTTGTGCCCGAACTTGAAAGCACCTAGTTAGGTGGGGTACAATGACCTGCCCATAAAAAGAATTCTAACAAACATTTGAATGTTTGTCTTTATTCAGCTTGGAAAATACATGACATTAAACATATTTACACAAGCCAAAAATAATTGAGGAAGTAATTCAGCCCAATGTTATTCATTATTTAGATAATTATGCAAATAAAGTGATAAGCTCAGGCAGCAATGAGGCAGAGGTCAGAAGTCACGTTTTTATCATGACTATGGGGAATCATAAAAAAATTAAAAAAAAAATACAACAAAGAAGAACATAAACTTTTTTGGGAGCTTTATTGATTAAAAATTGAAGTTTGGACACGTTTTGTTTTGGGAAAAAATTGGAAAAGTAATAATAACACAGTGCACCCAAAAAATAATAATAATAATAATAATAATAATAATAAATAATAATAATAATTAAATAATTGCTGGGAAAATCCAGCGTTCTGAAAGTTTCCATCCCAAAGTAACCTAAATAAAGCGGATAAGTTCCCTTCTTCCACACTTTTGGAAATGTTCGGTTAAAGATTTCTCAAAATCTTCATCAATATTGCATATAAAAATGCGGAGAATATTTTGGATAAAAATTTTAAACCCCAAGCCCGGCAAAAGACCCCCTTTTTGGTCCATTTATTAAAATAAGGTAAAAACTTCCTTTAAACGGCAACGTGGAGATTCAAAATATTCTACAAAATTATTTGTCAAAAAATTCTACCATAGGTCCCAGAAGACGTCAAATGTCTCAAGCTTAGTCATACAGGGTGAAATAAAAAAACCGTAACAAAGTTAAACGCCATCATTTTTACATTTTTTTGTAAATTTTATTAAATGAAAGCAAAAAATATCGGATATAGCATCAACTTTAAAATGAACTTTAGATTTGTTCGAATTGGTCACCTTTGGCACGAATTATGGCCTTCAAAGGGCCAATGGAAGGGAATGTTGCTCTGCGGTATTTTGGTCCATTCCCGGCGAAGCGCTTGTTTGACGTGGTCGACACTTTGGTATTTTTTTAGTGCCAAGCTTGGTTTCCAAAATACTTCAGACACAATAGTCCAACGGATTGGTATCAGGAGATTTTGGGTGGCCATATGCGCTGGAAATTAAGCGAGGAACCTCATTTTGTAACCATTCTTGGGAGGCGTGTGCTGAGAGCAATGGTGCTGAGTCCTACTGGAATGTCCAAGGTCTGCGGCCAAAATGTATGCGTGCCCAAGGCTTTAATACACCCTCCAGAATATTTTCGCGATGATATTCGGCATTTATTCTGATTAATACGAGCGGAGAACGACCATCGGCTGTTATGGCGGCCCACACTATCATCATCACCATGGCCGGCGCTTGAGTTCTGGTGGCCAACCGAAGGTGCACATTTTCAGCTGACCTCTTTGGCAAGTAAACACGAGCGGATCACTTTGTTTGTTTACAAACTTTTAGACAACGAATGTTTTCCCATCGGAGACCAAACCGAATTCGGCAGTTCACCACTTTCGGGCAAGCGAAGCAACTCTTTAGCTCTTTTGAGTCCATTTTCTTTCTGCCCTCAAAAAAAATCCTTGTTTTCAATCCACTCGACTTATAAAAATAAATTCGACTCTGGACTTTGTCTCTGTGGGACCTCCAATTAAAAATACCTATATAATAAATTACAGATGTTGAACTTCCATTCTGATGGGTCAAACATGTAATGAGTACTCTCTCCACGTCAATCACTCATTGACGCAGGCATTTTTATTTTTTCATTTATATTTATATTTAATTTAAATTAAAACAATTACATTTAAGATATTAAAAAATGCATTATTTTTTTTTTCCCAAAGTGAAAGTAGATCATTGGCCTAACAGAAATTATTTTGTAATTAGAATTTTAAAATTCCAACAGAAATTCAAATGGTATTAATGCGAAAGCACGTGGTTCCGTTGCCGGCAACACAACTATTGTGACGCCGACAAGTCATTAGTTTTTGTTGGTTTGTTTGTTTGTTTTCTAGATTTGGCGCGCAAATCTTCTAACAGAACTCAGTGTACCCAGTTCTTATTGTGTTTCTCATTACTCTTCTCCCTCTCCCTCTCCCTCTCTCTCCACCAAATATTCAACGCAATATGGTTAAATGATATCATTTAGACTTTTTTGCGTATATGGCGTAATAGTTTGTTTGTTTGTTTGTTGTTTTAGAACACTCAGAACATTTAGTTTGGCCTTCATTTTAATGTGATATAAAAAAAAATATCAGAAAACTACATACTTAAACAAAAAGAGGCCGAGTCTTAGAACAGCATACACACAGCCACATACATATATAAAAAACATGGATAGAACATAGCAACAACAACGCCACCTTATGACTACCAAAAACAACAAACACACAACAAATGCCAACGGCAAATATAATTTTACTCAAGGTCATTTGACAATTATTTCCGCATTTCTCAGAACAGCAGTAGTAGTAGTGGTAATTAACACAAAGCCAATAAACCTTACTCTCCATGGTGGGGGGGGAGGGGAAAGGGAAGTGAAAAGCAAATGATGTCTACAAATGCTCATAGGGAGAGAGGGGGTTGGGTTGGAGAATCGATAATTGTATTGGGATTTTTTTTTTGTTTATGCAAATATCTTCATATGTTTATAAATATCAAAGTATGATTGTTTTGCCTCCCGCTCTCTCTCACCCATTATCTGAGTTGCTCTCCCAGTGTTTTTGCGCTTTGAAACAATAGACTTTCATATAAAGTAGTTTTGACCTTGCAAGGTGTTCTTAATGAAATTATACATGCCATTAAATGTTTTGTTTTTTTTTTTTTTAATGAATTATGAAAGTAATTGAGAACCTGTTTACAGGTAGGAGGCAATATGGCAATAAAAACAATTACTTTTTAGTGGGTAAAATGGGAATCCAGTGAGGCAATTAGAGAATTTGAAAGTAATTTTGTGTTTAAAAATTCTAAATTTAATTGAATGATGTTTTATAAAGAAACATTTAGAAAACTTTAAGGAACATTTTAGGATAAAACTTTCATAAAAATATATTTAAAAAACAATGAAATATGTCAAAGGAATTTTTATTTCCCTCGGTCATGGATATAATTAAAGCAAACAAGAAAAAAATCCAAATCATTGTTACATTGGGATGTTTTATTGTGAGAAATGATCAGTAGGGGTAACGGTTCACCGAATAAGGCAATCGTTTTTTTACTGAGAAACCACAACGAACATCCGACAAAGGACAATTAACATTGACGTTTTCGCAGCAAAAGAGAAAAAGAGTTACCAGATCTTAACTCGGATAAACTTTGACGTTAACAAACGCGATTATAAAAATACTTAAAAAATGTTTTAAAACATTTAAACTCATAAAATATAATTAAAAATACTCTAAATAATCCATGCTTAAAAAAAAATCTTTGAAAAAATATTTAAAAATATCCAAGAAAATAAAAATCCCTAAGAATAAAATTAAAAAAACAATCTCACAACAAAAACTATTTGGTTCGAAAATTTCTAAAAATTCAAGCTAATTAAAAAATTCCTACAAAAGAATTATAAGTACCTTCCCCACATAGGGTCAACATTTTGAATAATTGTAAGTCTTATAAAATGTGAAATACAAGTCTGATTGTCTTCAAATTTCGCACATATCAAGACTTCTACCCACACAAGGTGTGTTATGAAGAACAGAAAGATAGGGATCACTCCACAGCAACATCAGCAGAAATGGTTCGAAAAGGAAAGAAGCGACTTGATCGAAACCCGCCTTGCAGTGCCCGAAAAATGGCTCGTGAGCTGAACATATCGCAATATTCAATTTGGAAAATATTGAAAAATGAGCTCGGGGTAAAGCCACTTCCAAAAAGAGCAAGAACTTACACCGCAACAGAAAGAAAATAGCCTCAAAAGAGCTAAAGAGTTGCTTCGGTTGGCCGAAAGTGGTGAACTGCCGAATTTGGGTTTTCCGATGGGAAAACCTCCGTTGTCCAGCAGTTTGTAAACAAACAAAATGATCGTGTTCACTTGCCAAAGAGGTCAGCTGAAAATGTGCACCTTCGGTTGGCCACGACATTTTTTGATTTCATTCAATAAAATTAAAAAAAAAAGAAATTTGTTGTTTGATTATCTTAAAATTTTGCACATCTCAATTTTTATCAGTTTAGATTAGTTAGAATACTTCGGTCATTGAAAATTTTATTTTCAAATTCATTTTTTTCAACATTTTTCTTTGCTGTAAAATTCAGCAAATTTTACAAAAGTCAATGTTCAATATCAAGTTCACGCCCCATACCAATGCAAATACCAACAAAAACAACACTGAAGACAATAACCTAAATAACAAAAAATCATACGACAAAATGAGTAAACAAAAAAAAAAAAAAAAAAAGAATTGTGAAAAACAGACGGTTTCAGCTTTCGCTGAAAATGCGTTTTTTAATGGCAATACCAGGCGAGTTTTAATGCCTGAAAGTGGGGCGGGATTTGGGGGGGGAGTTTTTTGTTACACATAAATATTTATTTGTGGCGCACATAAAAATAGTCAACAACAACAACAACAAAAATGGAGCCATAATCAAAATATTGAATTACAACGAGTGAATTAATGGCGTTGAACTGTAGGTTTGGGGTTCGCAAAATGAATGGAAATCGAAAAAAGTATTTTTTTTATTTTTTCTTTTTGGATTCCCATTTTTTTTAATTTCTTAGAAAACAAAAAATCAGGTGGCGCATTATTCTAATTCATTTTTTTTGTTTGCTATTGGAAGCTATGGCCATATAGTCAGAACAGAACACGCGGTATTTTATATTCGCAATAAATAAATAAAAGAAAAACAAAAACAAAGCCAAGAAAACACGAAAAACAAAACCAATGACCTTGAAAGTATTATTTGTAGTTTTTATTTTAATTTTATTAAATCATTTCTACGTTGTGGTTGATTTGCGGGGGCTGGGAGAAGGGGGCGTGGGGGCAAAGAGCAGCAAATATATTGATCCCGTTGGGGATGGTGGTGCTTTGTATTAGTTCGCACCACGGAACCTGTTCCCCGTTCTGTTCTCATGAAAATCAAATGAAACGTAAAAATATATAAAATAACAACAACAAAAACAATAAACTTTGATTTTGTTTGTTTTTATTTTGCTATGAACAGTAGTTTATGACTTATGGAATGACTGGAATTAAAGGTGGCAACCAGGGGACTCTATGGGGGGAGCACAAACGCCCCTTTCTCTCTCTCTCCTACTTCAATCTTCTTTCAAAACATCAACACCACCACACATAAAGTACACGTGTCAGATTAAATTGTTTATTAACAATTTTTTTTTATTTATAGGAAATGTGGTATATTTTTTGTTTCAAAACGCTCACAGACACACACACTGACATGGAGAACGTGCTTACGCCTTAAAAACAATTATCGCCAACAAAAAAAAAAAACAATCATCATCACCATCGTCATCTCCATTGTTGATGTTGCTATTGCCACTGCTGGGTTTTGTTAATGATATTTTTTTTTGCTTGAATTTGTTTTTTATTGCTCGTAGAACAAGTAATGTGTCTGTTAGCAAATAATTAATTGTTCACACAGTTAGCAATCGTAAGATATAATTAATAAATTATCCAAAAATATCCACAAAAATTTGGAAAAAAACAAATTGTTATTTTATTTTTATCAATATAATGAAAAAACGACATATTTTAGTTATTAGAGAAATTCCCCCAACTAACGAATAGAAAGAATTGAGATATGGCAACGCCATGCAAATGTCATCACTCTCACAAAATGATGCAGAGAGTGTTAATACTTGGAGCTAGCAGAAAATAAAAGAAAAATAAATCTAAAGAAAGTATTTAATTAAAAAAGTAATAAAAGCTTAAAAAATATATAAATTAACAAAAAAAAATTAAATCCCAACTAAAAAAATTGATCTTTAAAATCATTTAAAAATAAATAAAAGGCATCAGTCAATATTTCCTTCAGATGTGTACGCTCTGCAAAAGGCCGTTTGCTTAAATGACTTGCGTTTTGATGATTCAAACAGTTGACCCCTTTAGGGGGTGGATCCGAACGAGAACGAGGTCAATATTTTCCTTTTCGTATTTGATCTAAAACATATTACCATGTGGAAAATCTGGACTATATCTACTTCCTTTACTTAATGTGAGACATGTGATGATTTTTGGAAAATATTGAAATGTGCGTGTGCGGTACCAGATATAGCGGACCGAAATATTTCTTTTTCCATTCTAATTCATCTAATACTGATAAACAATTTTTGGCATGTGCAAAATTTAAAGAAAATTTAACATTTATATCCAAATTTATGCGAATAATTTTTTTAAAGTTTTAAGCTTTTTGTGGGGGAGGTACCAGAAGGAGTCGGCCGATACACCCCAATTTCACAGAAGATGTTGTGCTTGTAAAATTATTGCGATGAGTTATCTTTGAAGTGAGTTGAATGCTCATTTCAAAATTTACGAGGGTTACAATTATTCAAAAATTTTAACCCGTTGTGGGGGAGGTACCAGAAGGAGTGAACCGGTATATACTATATTTACGTCAGATCTTGTGTTAATAGAAATATTACGATGTGTGATATTTGAAGAGCATCGAATCCTTATATAACATTTTATGGGCATTTTGGTTATTTAAAATTTTGACCTCTTTGTGGGGGAGCTACCAGAAGGAGTGGTCCGATATCTGCCATCTTCACATTCAATCTTGTGTAGGAAGAAATATTGTAATGTGGGAAATTTGAAGAGAATCGGATGCTTATTTCGCATTTTATGAGACTTATAATTATTCAAAATTTCGACCCCTGTGTGGGGAAGCTACCAGAAGGAATGGTCTAATATCTACCATCTTCGCATATAATCTTGTGTTGAAAAAAATTTTAGGATGTGTGAAAGTTGAAGAGAATCGGATGTTTATTTCACATTTTATGAGAGTTATAATTATTCAAAAATGTTGACCCGTTGTGGGGAGGTACCAGAAGAAGTGATCCTACATATTCCATCATCTCACCAAATCTTGTGTTGAAAAAAATATTGGAATGAGCGATATTTGAAGAGAATTTGATGCTTATTTCGCATTTTAAAAGAGTTTTGGTTATTCAAAACTTTTACCACTTTGTGGTGGAGGTGCCAAAAGGAGTGACTTGATCCATCCCATCTTCATACAAAACCTGGAGTTCGTTAAAATATTGGGATATGCGAAATATGAAAATAATCCGACTTTTATTTCACATTTTATATGAGTTATAATTATTCAGAATTTTGACCCTTTGTGGTGTAGGTACTTAATGGAGTGGGCCGATATTGTCCATTTTGGCACCTGACCTACCACTGATGAAAATTCTACGATTTCTGATGTTTCTACAAAATTGCACGATCCATTCTTGTTCTAAAAGGTACATTATTTTCTGTGATAATGTTGACCTTTTGCAGGGGAGGTACCAGAAAACGTAGACTGATATTGTCCATCTTCGAACTTGATCCAAGTTTGATGATATTATTACGATGTACCAAGTTTGGACCAAATCAGACAATCCCTTCAAGAGTAATCGTGTGGGCCAGCCATCCAGACGAACGGACATACGAACACCCCTAGGTCGGCTCTAAATGTCCTGAAACAAATGTGGTCCAAAGAGACCTAGGGTCTAAAACGGCTATTTCGATGAGGTACGTTTTGACCCTCTGTAGCCAAATGACTGAGAATATTATAAATGACTAAAAAAATATAATATCTTTGGAACAGTGTTGGCATGTTTGTTCGGGATACCATAGTATTTTGTTGTTGCAAAATAATCTGTCTTAATCCCATTATTGTTGTTTTTTTATAAAAACAACGTTTGTTTATTAAAAAAGTTATTTTAATATTCCCCAAAAAAGAAAATACTAAAAATTCCCAGTAAAAATTAATTTTTTAAATTATTATATATATATATATATATATATATATATATATATATATATATATATATATATATATATATATATATATATATATTTTTTTTTTTTTTAAATTTCTGTCAAAAAAAATCTCTTGACAATTTTTGGCTTTTACATTTTTTTTTTCAACTTTGCACTTTTGTTGTGCCCTAATTTTCTGAAGTAGTCTTCGAAAAATTTCCGCATATTTCATTAACCCACTAATTACAAATTCGTTACATTTTGTTTGGCTGTTTTATGCAACGGAAAAAAAATTGACTTTCAAATTAAATAAGAGTCATTATCTTGCTCCTTATTTCAAAAAAAAAAAATAAAGTTCGCCTGTAAAACTTACAATAAAAAAACAATAATAGGCCCCATTGAAACCAATATAATTTTTAAAATTATGGTTGTTTTATTAACTTTTACTCCCCATTGAAACCAATAGACTTTTTTAAAAGTTATGGCTATTCTATTAACTTTCAGCTAATTTGAAAATAGATGGTCACGCATGCTCATTTTTACGCGTAGCAAGTTAAACAATAAATTTTATTAATTTCCAAACAGCCAATTATAATTATCTTCAATGATTTCGCTCTCTCTTTATGCAGGTGACAACAACAGGTCCAATTTCTCTTTCGGTGACAACAAAATGAAATCAAATTGAGCCCCAATTTATTGGGGAGCCTCAAAGAGAAGAGATATTTAAAGTATTCTCTTTGTTCACAATCTCTGACAAATAAGAGAGTTTGAAAAGTTGTTTTCTCTTTGGAATTTTTCTGACAGAAAGCTCTCACAAGTTTTGTTTTGTTTTGGCTAGCTTTTATTCTGTGGTGAGTTGTCTTGAGCTTTTTTGTAAGTTAGAGGAAAAGAGCTTGCTATCACAGTGAAGACAAAGAAAGCTCTATGCATTTTTAGCCCAACAGATGGCAAAGGTTTAATTTCTACAGGCAGTTCATTCGACTACCAAAACATGGGACCATTTTGTTTTGGATTCGTGTAGTTTTGTAAATTTCCAAGCTCCAAGCATGGGATCCTTTCCAAGATAATACACCAAATATGGGAGCCTTACTAATTTTTATTGCTTCCGCGAATGTTTTTATACCCTCCACCATTCTATGGAGGGTTTTGTCATTCCGTTTGTAACTCCTCGAAATATTCATGATACATGAAAGTGTATATATTCTAGCTCAGCGTAAAATTCTAAGATGATCTAGAGATGTCCGTCTGTCTGGCCGTCTGTCTGTCTGTTGTAATCACGCTATATTTCGAACGAATGGAGATGGAAGGCTTAAATTTTGCTACATGCATAGTTTACCAGTAGGCAGGTTTAGTTCGTAAATGGGCCATGTCGGTCCACGTTTTCGTATAGCTCCCATACAACGATACCTCCCGATATTCGGTATTTTCGTGATTTTAGCGACATTATTTGCCGGAATTACTTTAAATTTCGTATTTAATGTTCGTTATGGGTACTACAGCCTATGACAAAAATTTTTGTATGCAGGTCCAAGTCCTCGTATAGCCCCCATATAACGATACCTCACGATATTCGGTATTTTGATAATTTTTGCGACATTATTGACCGGAATTGTTTCAAATTTGGTATTTGAAGTTCGTTATAGGTACTACAGCCTAAGACAGAAAATTGTCTTTGCAGGTCCACGTTTTTAAATAACCCCCATATAACGATACCTCCCTATATTCAGTATTTTGATGATTTTATCCTCATTATTCACCGGAATTGTTTCAAATTACGTATTTAGAGTTTGTAATGGGGACTACAGTCTGTGACAGGTAAGTTGGTCCACGTCGTATAGACCGAAATATAACGGCTATATTCGATATTTTTAAGATTTTAGTAGAATTTTTAACGGATTTTATTTCTTTTTTGTTAAATTGCCAAATTCGTTCCAAATGGTGGGGGATATTCAAAGTTCGACCCGGCTACTGCTTTTTAACTTATTTTATTTTCATTGAATTCTTGCGGCTCAAAAATGTAGCCAAAATCCGTGAAATGATATTTCAATTCATTGCAGAAACTCCCTTTTAAAACTTCACATTTAGGCTTATAATAAAAAGCTTTATTATCCACTAATTCTATATACTAATATCTGTTATTTATATTTAGTTTATCCATAAATAAGTTGTGCGTTTTTTAGTATTATTACGTTTTGTAAAAGTGTAAAACAATTATACCATATTTTATTATTAATAATCAATTGTATATAAAAAAAAAAAATTAACAAAAAAAACAAATGAAAAAAAGAAACTAAATACATTTTAGCGCATTAACAAATCGGTATATAAATTTCTGGAAATTGGACTTTTATATATATATATATTTATTTAAAAAAAATTAAATATAATCTATTTTTTATTTATATCTTGGGGATACGGGATTCTTCATTTACTGTAAATGAATTTTACTTTAAATTTCTCGGTATTTGTTTTTTCTTCTTTCTTTCTTTCTTTCTTTCTTCCACACACCTCAAATGGCTACAAATTGTTAAAAAAAGGAGGAAAAGGAGCAGAACAGCATGTGTGTCTTAGGAAATATAAATTAATCGAAATAGACTATCCATGGATAGTTAACTTTTTATCGCAGATCTGGACTATCATCGGCGGCCTTTTTAATACGCAGCAATATTGTGGTATACCATTGATCCAATCGCGAGATACTGTCATAGTCTTTAATGGCATCGGTGAAACCATCGATATTTTGATCTTCCAAATGTTCACAAAGTACCTAAAACGAAAAATAATTTTTAAATGTTTCTTTATGTGCCGAAAATTAAGACTTACCTTAATCAATTTATATTCCCTGCAATCCTGAAAAGCTGGATATTGTTGACAATATTTTTCAATGGCATGTTGGGCATTCAACAAATCAATGCTCAAGTGACACAAGGCAGCACGGAAAAAGTAATCCTTGGCACTGTATTTGAGCAATGAACTTTCCAAGGAGGAGGCGGCAACCTATAATGGGAAAACGATTTTTAAATACTTTGATTATTTACGGGTTTTGCCTTCTGAATTGCTGGTAATACTGAGGCTATTTATACTAAAAATAGATGTCTCTTGAGACAGATGATCTTCCAAATGTCTCCCTACTTTTTATGGTTTCTACATTCTACTGCCGGCCAATATAGAGACTAATTGATACTAAAAACAAATTCCTCTTTGGCCTGAAGACCTTCCAAATATCTCCTTTATAAAGAAGACATTTTAAGGGACTTTGAAATCTCTTTCCCAGACCTCAAAACGTTTTAGCCCTGGAAGACAAACTGGGGTCTCTATGAAGAAATCATAATAAAGATCTTCTACTCATAGAAAATATCTTGAAGGTCTTCTGTTCATAGGAGACATCATTATGATTTTCGCTTTTTTGAAAGATTCTGTCGTCTACCAGTCTTCCACTAATCTTCCTCTCTGGATCTGAATTGTTGATAAATTTCTATAATTTTCGGAATGCCCTACTTTTTCATTATTCATTTGTTAAGAATTGCTTTTAAAGGTCTTCTACAGATAACATCTCTCTCCTAGACCCAAAGGGTTATTAGTCATTTGGAGACATCCCAAAGATCCAAACGAAGAAACCATTATAAAAACATCCTAATGAAAGACCTATTCCTATAAGAATAGGCAATCTTTTGTAAAAAGATTTTCTCATCTACCAGCCATTGATTTTTCCTTATTTCCCCCTCAGGTTGTGATGTCTTTGTATAGCTTTCTGACAATTATCGCTGCCTTACTTGTTCATAAATATTAATGGCCTTTTCGTAGTCCTCCAATTGGGCAGCATATTGGGCCACTTTCAGCATACATTTATTGGCCGAACTGGTCGATTCTTCACCCTTAAAATAGTCGGCTGCCTTTTCATATTGTTCGATGGCCTGATGCAATGTATTCGGATCACTTTCATACATTTCAGCAATGCTTTGGTGATATTTGGCGGCCATTGTAAATCTACCCATGTCGGTATAAATATCAATGGCTTTTAGGAGGCATGCAACGGCACTTTCAACATCGACCTACAAGAAAAAAAAATTAATGAAATTGAAAGTTTCATTCTCAAATGTTTGATGACATACCTTCTTATAACAATTGGATGCATCGACATAAGCAATGCCAGCATCATGACGACTTCCACCACGGGAATGTAAGTTTGCTGCCTCGCAGAAACATTCACCAGCCTTCGTCCAGTTTTTAGACATTTTAAACATGTTGCCAGCACGTTGATAACATTCGATGGCCTCCTCTACCTTGTTGGATCCACTGGAAAAATAGAAAATGAATTTAAATTAAACAGACATTTATGAAAAGACATTTACACATTTAATTTAACGAGACTTTTTGAAAAATCCAATGTAATTTTTGATTCCCTTCCTTAAGTAACCTGTGAACTTTATACCTAAAAAATATTAACTTGCCGGACAATAACAAAATTGACCCTTACTATTAACACCTCCTGATTTGCATTGCAACAAATACACTCATATAATATGTGAAATCATATCATCTACCCCCTCCCACCGACCTCTTCCATTATGAAATTCCAATTTCCCAATAAGACACGACAACCCAGCAGTTTTGATTCGATGGGGTCACTTTGTCTTCGAACAAAGGCACAAGTAATTGCAACAAAAAATGACACTTTAAACAAACAATCGCCATCTATTAATACTATATAAAACGCACATTTAATCAATATTTCTATTATTCACTATAAAGCAAACAAAAAAAACATGAACTGGTATACAAACCCAAATAACATTCCAAAGAAACCTTTCTGCTGTGTTAACTTCTTTCCAGCTTCTGCCATAAGCTGTAATGCCTTTTCCTCATTGTCGCCCATCTTTGTGGTGATAAATGATTATTAATTTTTTAATACGGAGTTGCGAAATATAATATTTTTTAATTTTTTCCAAAGCGATGACGTTTTTTCTCTGGTCTTTGTCGTTCCCGAAACGAAGTAGTTCAAAGCAATTATTCTGTAAAAGGAACCAAAGGGACTTTGTCAAGTGTTCACGTTTAACTAGTTTCTTAAGTTCATTTTATTCAATTAGTTCATTCCGTTATTTTGGTTTGTTACACATTTACATGAAAAATTTAATGATTTCGATGTTAAATTAAGTTTTTACATCGATCTTTATGTTATTCGTTATGATAATCAGCTGATATATGTTTACATACAAACATTCTCAGTTCTGCTAACATAAGGTGTGTTTGGTAATACAATAAATCATAACAAATTTCACACATTTTTACTAAAATAAGTAATCGCCTGTCTTTTTTGTAATGTGTTGGGGTCGGACACTCATAGACCACATCCTGCGATTAATGTAATTGGTTGTAAACAGGACCAACATTTTTGACGATTATGCTGTTTTAAAATTTACTGTAAGGATCCCGTCTGGGACCAAGGACTTTATTATTGTAGTATTGGCAAATATTTGAAAAATACTTAAGAAAAAAGATTCATGGGTGAAAAATACTGGTAGATGCATCAACGCATGGAAGTATTGATATGTCAAAAAAAATTTTTTCAACTTTTTGACAAAAATGAGTAGATTTTTATAATTTTTCTTACACGATATGTATTTTTATTTAGATATACCTTTTCAAAATTTTTTTACAAATTTCAATAACTTTTCATTCAAAATTTTCAATTTCAAAATTGGTCCATTGTTCCAGTCCATGCAAACATTATATAAAGCGATTGTCAAGGTCTCAATGCTTATTCCTCTGATATTATAGGTACAGAATTCGAGTGTGATTTTTTAATACCTGTATGATAATCAAGGCTACAATGCGAATCGCCCTTTTTAAAGGTTATTTTAATTTTAGTTCATATGGAACAAAGATATTTAATAAAATGTCGATATTTAAAATGATCTCTCAATTTTTGGTACTTTTTGAAAACGTTATACCACGAGAAATATTTAATATTATTATATAATATGCTACGTTTTATTTGTTTGCTTAGAAAGTGTTTTTTTGAAAAAGAAAAACATTTTTCTATGTATTTGGTATAAAACTGAAAAAATCTCCCAATGTGAAGCACCCTCATTCCTGTTGCATTGCAGTTCTACATGCCTTCAGTTTAGGTAGCACTTTCAACTCAATTGTCAAATAGGCTGGAAGAAGAAGCATGAGACATCATCTCATTCATTCGTATCAGTCTGTGAGAAATTAATTTATACTAAAGTTTAAAGTTAATAACAAAAAAGCGCTGCGCTCGGAAGCAAAGAATAACACTTCAACCAAAAACAAAAATTACCCTAAAGTTGAAGTAAATTGTTGTTTTTGGACGGCTAAACAATTACAAAATTTTCTAACTATTTTTGCTCACGACGACGTACAAATACAAGACGAAACGAAGAGTAACAAATTACGTAGAAAGAAAAAAAGTTTTCCAAACAATAATTTATTACAAAGCCAGCCAACAAATAATACACAAAATAAACGAGTGAATAGCTATTTTTTCTACCATTTAATAAATTCAGAAAAAAAACAAGTTTTCTCTAACTTGCTAAGCAGAGAACGGAAAAAATATATATTTTGTATACGACGATTTTCTTCTGATGGTGGATACTGGCCGAACAAGAACCCTTGAAAATTGATTTTCCCCAACCAGCCATCTAACAGCTGTAATATCGTTGTCGTACCGAGGAAAAAAAGTGCAGAAAAATAAATATAATACATATGTATATATAAAGAGTGTGTGTGTGAGTGCGTGTGTTTATGTGTTTCGCCGTTGACGTCTATTCGTCTCTGTATATAACTTGAGCTGTGGTGCATTTGTTTGTTTGCTAAGCTCTGCCAATTAAAAAAAGCAAAGAAAATTCCACTTTATTAGACACAAAGGCTCCTAGTGTGGCAAACTTCTTGGGTAATACAAAAAAAGTAGTTGCCAAATAAAAAAGAATTTTAGTGTTTTTATTAACAGAAATTGAGAATATTTAAAAAGATCCAACAATAACAAACAAGTTTGTGGAATATTAAGTTGCTGCTGCCGTTTGCGCCGCTGTCTGCTTCTCCGCCAACCATTGTAATTTTCAGTCATATGCAATGAATATTGTCGGCGATTATGAGTATAGTTCGAAGGATATGCTGGGCCATGGCGCCTTTGCCGTTGTCTACAAAGGACGTCATCGCAAGGTAAATAAAATGCATAATTTTTCGTTCTTCTCCCTCTTTATTGTCATTCTCCTGTCTTTACTCCCTCATAAATGAGTGCTTGGCTAGCTCCATTGCATTGGTGTGTTTTTTTAGTGGAGCTCTTTCGTTTGCCTTGGACATTTGCAAATAACTGTAAATTGTTGCTGGGCATTTTATGTATGCAGTTTGTTATTGTTTTTTGTTGCTGTTGTTAGTCCATGAAAATGAATTGCAATAATGAGAAACCACCTGAGAGAAATTGTAGTTGTGTGCTTTTATGCCTGGGTGAGAATTAATGGTTCTCTTTGCAATTCAAGTGGCAATGGGATTTAGGAAATGTCAAAAATTTGCATTAATGAAAGAAAATTAGGGACTGCAAGAACTTGAAATTGAAAGAATTTTATTTTTTAAACGACTCGATGGGTTTAGTAGCGGAAAATGATACCGAGAAGCTATTCAAGTGAGGAATATTAGCCATTTGGAGAGAAGTAAGTGGAAATTTCTTATGAAAAGTTAAAACATGAATGCATTTGATTAATTATGACTCTTTGTAGGAATGTAATTCAGCTTATTGGAATATAGATCCATTTTTTATAGAAACAGTAGAGCTTTGGTATGGCATGCAAATAAAACATAAGAATCTTGAAAGTCATGATAGCCACCATGAACACTGCTACTAATACAACATAGAAAATGAACCCTGGCAAAATTTACTCAAAAGAAATCGAGACCTTGCTTCATGTACTTCATCTATTCTAAAGAAAATGAATCCAGGATTCATTTACTCTTTAGAAAAGGAAGGTTCAGCTACTCTATTGAAAATTATGAATATGTGATCATTTTCTCTGCTAGAAATTCGTCCTGTGATCATCTTTGCCCATGGATCGCTTTTCCAAACAAAAATAAATCACAGGTCAAGTAGATAATGCTAGTTGTTAATCAAAGCCCGGATTCTAGAGGAATATTATGGTCAAATTAATGGGAATTAAAGAAAAAAAATTCTACAAATCCGTCAAACGATGTCATATCACTAAATTGGGTCAAACTACTTTAAATGAAAACGAATGGGAAAATTATTTACCCATTTTATTTGTGTGATCGCCAATGAAAATAGTTGCCTTGAAAGTTTTTGCAATAAGTCTTTTGACAAACAAATTTTTAATTCACTTAATTCGACATTATAGTTGATTTTGTTAATTATGATTCACTCTCCGCCACCTCGCTGCAATAAATTGCGCATTTAATGTCCCCAAAACGAGACGCTTATAAAAACAAAATAAAAAATGTACTTTTACGCATTCACATTCTATTCTTATCTAAATAGTTATAGTTCACCTTTCGTTCTAGATTCTTTATTTGTTTATTCAATAGTTTGGGGAAACTAAACAGCGTCTTTTCTTCTTTGTTTTATTTGAATTCATTTTTGTTTATTTTTATATTTCTCTTTTGTCTTAAATTCGTTTCTTTATTTCGATTTCTGTTTTGCTGCTCTTTTTTTGGTTATTTTGCTTTGTGCTTGAAATTCTAAATATTTGCATGAAATTGTATATAGAAATATATATAGCTATCTATACATAATCACTAATGGGTATTTTATGCATAAATGCTTGTGGTGTGGGGTGTGGGAGGGTAGGCGAGGATTACGACACGAAGATTAGAATTCATTTCGTAGAGCATATCAACAAACAAACGGCCACAACAAAAAATACTTTATTTTTATATTTACTTTTAACCATCAACAAAGCATGGACTTTTGAAATTCCATTCAATAGCCACAAAGCTAGACCAATTTACCGCCCAACCCGCCGCCATTCGATCGTTTTCTGTTTGTATTCGTCTGAAACTTTTGTAGGTGTTAATTCGCTGTCTGTCATTCGTCTTGGCTCGAGGTTTATTTGTTTTTTTTTTTGCAAAAAAATTGTATTTTTAAACGTTATGAATTTAAAATAACTTGAGTACCACATTTGTTAATGAATTGTAATTAAAAGTTATTCCGAATATGGGAAGTAAATAAGCCGGGTATGGTGTGGTGTGTTATGTTTATAATTAAAACGGATTGTAATTTTTTTTCTTTTGTATTGTCAAGTATATGGGGGGTAGTATTATTTAATAATGCATTTTTTAATGTGGCAAACTCTGGTGAAGTGAGTTTGTTTTATTATAAAAAGGATGACAGGTATTCTGATGATTGTAACCAACTTTTTTTTACTGAATTGTATGAAATTTGGATTGGATACTCCCAGAAGTGAATACTGGAATTTTGGCATCTAGAGACATATTTTTACATGATTAACTTCCCATATGATAGAGGGTATATAAAGGGCCCTTTATTTGTTTTAAGTTATCCCAACACTTATTCACTCCATTTCCTCCCTTTTTCTTGGGGGAAACTGGTATGCTGCTCTTTTGAATATTCATTTCCAAATTGAAAATATTCATATTCATGATTTGAAAATGTCAAACATCAAGTTTTTCCACTAACTAATTATATAAATGGTGGTAGGAAAAGGCAACGTTAGAAAAACTTGTCTATAGGCTCCTCTCTTCAAACAACCAGTTTTAAAAACTGCAACGAATTTTGGTTGGGAATTATAAGATTTTTTTTTTTTTTTTTTTTTTTTTGAAATTTGGACAACAACATCTGAGTTTGGAGTTCAAAAGCGGTTGCAGATGCCAATGCAAGGCCTAAATCAAGTTTCTTCTTTTATTTCGCCTTGTGAGCGTTGCCTTCAAGAGGAAATTTATTCCATTCTAAGATTTCTTCCGTGGAATCAAAAACCCTTGCAATATCCAACACAATCCCCTTCAACGAGACTTAATCTTCTAGATTTAAAGTTTTTTAAAACTACAGGGTGAGACAAAAAAACTGCAGCAAATTTAAACGCCATAATTTTTAAATATTTTTTCTAAATTTTATTGAATGAAAGCAAAAAATGTCGGAAATAGCATCAAATTTTAGAATAAGTTTAGATTTTTTAAAATTGCTCACCTTTGGCACGAATTAGGGCCTTCAATGAAACCCTCACACGCTGCCCGAATGTTGCTCTGCCGTATTTTGGTCCATTCCCGGCGAAGCGCTTGCTTGAAGTGATCGACACTTTGGTATTTTTTAGTGCCAACCTTGCTTTCTAAAGTATTCCAGACACAATAGTCCAACGGATTGGTATCCGGAGATTTTGGTGGTCATTGGGCACTGCAAATGAAACGAGGAACCTCGAGCTCATTTTTCAATATATGACGAATGGAAGATTGCGATATGTTCAGCTCACGAGCAATTTTTTCCACTGCGACGCGGGTTTCAATCAAGTCGCTTCTTTACTTTTCGAATCATTTCTGCTGATGTTGCTGTTTTCTTCCGTCCACTTCCTTCTGGCATCGGGCTACGCTACCAGTATCAAGGTAACGAGCAATGGTACGAGAGACAAAATAAATCACACTCTCACGCTTGAATTCCATTACGAAGAACTTTTTTTTCTGGAAACAATACAAATGAGCTGTCACTGGAATAATTTTAACAGCTGTCGGACGAGTGGTTTAGAAATGACGGCAGTGAAGTTGATTGCGGTTTTTTCATCTCACCCTGTATGGTGGCTCAATTTCTTCGGTTATTCTATCTCCATTTTTCATTTTATCTTAAATTCAAAACTTGAAATCGCTTGAAAAATTCTTCTCAATTACCAATTAAATGTTCCCATTAATGATCCCAATTTATTCAAAAATTTAAAAAACAAAACAAACACCTCATAACCGAAAAAAACAGCACACACGCGTTGTGTTCCCATTTTCCCCCTTTCGATCAGAAAACAAGCTAAAGACAAAACTCACTTAAATTTCTTTACAAATTTCATCAGCTGATTTTTAATTTTACTTTCAAAATGTTTTTTTTTTTTTTTTTTTGCTTTTTTTTATTTATTTTTGTTGTCTTTAGTTTCGGGTTTTGTATTGATTTTATCTTCTGTATATTTTTTTCTTTTTTGTTGTTATTGTTTCTTAACAAGTTCATAATCATCATCAGCTGTTGTGCTTGTTTTTTCTGCTGCTGCTGCTCTTTCATGCGGCTACCAGTTGACCAGCAGAAACAAAACGCCCAGTTATGGCCAGGTTTTATTTTTTGGTTTTGTTTACATTTCCATTTGGTGGTAACTGGTATTTTTTATTATTTTTTGATATTTTTTAACGCACAAACAGTATTGATTTCTGATACCGAAAGATACGAGGGCGAATGCAGTTTATGGGGAAAAAAGGTCTGACTTTTTGAAGATATTTTATTATCCAAATAAAAATAAGTAATGTAGGGATCGAAACCCGAGGGAAGCGAATGACTTCTTCTAAATATAGGGTAATTTTTTAAGAGCTATGGCAAAGTTTTGTTGAAGAAAAAAACATGAAATTCAGAAAACTGCATTGAATCTGCGGCAATAGATAATATCTAATAAATAACCCTTATGAACACATCCTTGTTCAATTTAGATTCATGCTTTGAAATGGCCCGTTAGTAAATAAATAGTATCAGTCGGTTTTGTGGACAAATGTATACACCTAGCCTTGAGTTATAAATAAGTCTGATATAAATATTAAAATGTGTCATATTTGGACTATATCGTCTACTTGCTATGCTTTATATGAGATACCATTATTATTCAGACGGATGGACATCGCAAGATCGACTCCAAATGTCCCGAAACGGATTTGTTCCAGAGAGATCTAGAGTCTAAAACCGTTATTTCGAGGAGGCACATTTTGGCTGCATCAAATTATATAACCGTATTAATTGGTATTTGCTTAGAAACATTGGCGAATTTTGTAGTATAAGATTGTTTTTTCAAACTTCTATGTGGCTCCAACATTCAACACACGTATTGGAAATTAGTTGCTATTTTAAAAAATAAAACACGTTAAATTTGCACCAAACAGCAAGGTCTTTGTCAGCAAAACGAATAGGGCACACAAGGTACGAAAAAGTCCCTTAGCGTTGCCATCTTTACTAATAATTCCTGCCGTTATTAATGACTAGAGGAATGATCCCTCTAGAAAAATGCTTTCTGTGGCTTTGATGATAGGGCTGAATTTTTGCATTCCTTCCTAGCTTTGGAAGACCTTCAAAGAGGTTTTCTTTGTGATCACCTTTCAGATTAAAACCGGATTGTAATAAAAAACGTATTTTTTATTAATAATTTATTAACCTTCTCTTGTTTTTTATTATTGTTAGGAGAAAGGCTATCACAATAGACCGACCGTGTGACAGAGACGAGAAACAACAATGTAATTGAACTCCCTCCCGGTCAGTTGTTATGAAGCCGACGCCACCAGAACCGGCATATGCCGATAACAATGTCAATTGTTTGTAATGAAATTTATATTGTGTGGGGATTATTTTTTTTCTGCCTTCAATTCCAGATGATAATGAAATTTTTATTTCTCAAAACACTTTCATTTTAATTGTTGACCATGTAATGGGGAGCAGTGGAGGTGGAGGAACCTGTGGAAAGTGGTGGTATAATAAGGAGAATGCTGATTATTGCAATATTAAGATCAATTTATGGTGTGAGGTTGGGGTCGGTATCAAACAGAAATTTTATGTCGCTGTAGAATATTATTATTAGAAAATTGAGATATAGTATAAAGTACATAACCGAAATTATGCAATTTTCTTATTTGATTTGTGTATTTTCTGTGGAAAAGTAAATATTGTGACCTCGGAAGAGGTCTTCTATGGAATTATAGACTTCAAATAAGTCGTATATAACACAGATTTATTTTGAAGAGATCGTCTAGAGAACAGATGATTGATATATCATCTTCTTCTAGAAAATGAAAAATTTCGTCGGAGTTCGGAATATGTATTTTTCTAAGGAAATATAAATATAGTTTATAGAGATCGTCTTTGGAGAAGAATAACACAGAAGAGATCGTTTATATAATATATGGCCTATCAAGATGATTTCTATAAAATAGATAACCTCAGTAGAGTTCGTCTATAGAATAGGTGAGCTCTTCTATGCAGTTTATATTTATAGCCCATAATAGATTCCAAAGATACCACATTTTCCAACACCTTCCTTAGTCTTTTTGATTCAAAAAGTAAATCAATGAACTTTTAAAGAAATTAATGAATGAATTGTGAAAATATTTGGCTTGCAAGTCCAGAAAAAATCAAAATGTATAAATACATTGCATGACAATAACACAACATTTTCTGGAAGAGGCAAGTGTAAATACAGCCAAAAGAGTATTTTAATACCCACAAATGCCATAGCATCTGTTTAAGATATCAGCAAACAAAGATCATTTCAACACAAAAGAAAGGATCGTCATTGCTTCATTTCGAAAGATATACTCCTTTAATAATATATTTCAGATTTGTATTTTTCTCTAGTCTTTCAAGTTTTATGGCCCACAGATTTGTTGTTCTGTTCTAAAAATATGTTCCCTATTGCATGAGACGACTCCACATCATCCATCCATATTCCTTATATTTATTAATAGGATAGCAACTTCACTACGGCGCTGTTGAGATTGCATTCGGCTGGTAGACACCAGTAGTGTTGTAGGGTGCTGCTGCCTTTGTTGGGAGAGGAGTCTGTCTCCCTCCACGTGTTCGAAACAAAAACAAAAGCCCGCAGTAGAAACCATATATTTTTGCGTTTTAAAAATACCAAAACGCACACACATGGCAAACGAACGAGCGACAAAACGTATTTTTGTTGTTATTTTTGTGAGTGGCGCGAATGACGACAACTAGAACGAGAGCCATAGACTGTCAGACCGACAGACAGACAGCTATATTGCAATCTCGAGGGTAAAATGTATTGCTTAATGAATGCACAGAAAGTAATTTATATTTGCATTAAAATCATCTACCGCACTCACCGACGACATACCGCCGACATCTGGACATTTGTCACTTGAGTGCACACACGCGTCTTCGTTCGCGTTTTTTGCAGGTTTGGTGGAAAATTTTATGGCAGTATTTTTACTCCAGGGATATATTACTTCTTATTTTAGGGCGAAAAAAATTAAAATTAGATGAAAGAAAAAAGTGAGATTCACAAATTTAAAATTAAATCTCTGAAAATGTTAGAAAAAACAACAATATTAATTCTTATATAATAGATGACTTCTCAGGAGGTCGTTTATAGAATAGATGACCTCTCAAGAGGTCGTCTATAGAATAGATGACCTCTTAAGAGGTCGTCTATAGAATAGATGACCTCTCAAGAGGTCGTCTATAGAATATATGACATCTCAAGAGGTCGTCTATAGTACAGATGACCTCTCAAGAGGTTGTCTATATAATAGATGTCCTCTCACGAGGTCGTCTATAGGATAAATAACCTATCAAGAGGTCGTCTTTAGGATAAATGACCTATCAAGAGGTCGTCTTTAGGATAAATGACCTCTAAGGACATCTTGTATAGAATAAATGACCTCTAAGGACGTCTTTTTTACAAAAAGTACATCCGTAAAGGTCGCCTATGAAAAGGTCGACCTGAGTAGAAGAACTCAATAGAAGTCCCTATAGAATCGATGACCTCTGAATAGGTTATTTATGGAATTGATTACCCCTATGGATGTCTTTTAAAGAAAGGATTTCCTCTACAGGTGCCCTGTATTGTATCCAATGCCTTCCAAGAGGTATTTTATAGCCTTTTTACATTATCGACATGGCCTATTATAGCCCTCACTCATCCGTTACAATGTATGTAACTACCGCTAATGCGTAAATTGTAATTTTAAAATTAAACATTTGAAAAACCATTGAGTAATTTACAATACCGCGAACATATGATAAACTAATGAAATGTATTCTTTTTGTCTTCTTGTCTTTTGCCATTCCTGATTCTGCTGTTTGGCATTACTTGGCGGCGGAACGACTGTTGCTTGTGTTCCGATTACTTCTGCAATGTACATATTTACCTTACCACACATATACCTACATATCCGTATATAAGTAAACTGTAATTAACAAAACGAAGCGAAAAAAAGAAAGGTAATAGCGAACAAAGAAACAGGCAATGTAATGGGTTAAGTCAACAAATGGGGGCTAGAACAATAATCTGACATCCGTATCGTCGTTGCCGTTGTTATAATTTCATTTAAACTTACAAGAGATAGGTTAGTTAAATATGTGGGACACGAGTGCAAAATTGTTGTTATTATTTTAATATCGGATGAGTCATGGGAAACTTCTCCTGGTTTGGAATTTCATTTTAAAAAAAATGATACGTTACTTATTATGGGGGAAGAGGCGGCAATGTTTAAGGGATCCCATATGGAGATTTTTTTTAAATGTTGGTATAGAGGGAGTTTTGTAATCTATTTTGATAACAAATAACAAATATTAACAAATAATGATAATGCTACTAGAAATAAAAATAATAATAAAATCCGCAATTTATCTTTATTAGTATTTAGTAGTATTTTGCGTTATTCTATTAATATTTTTTATTTAAAAAAAACCTATTGATACAGGAATTCATAAATAATCGGTCATTATGGAGTTTTTTTTAACATAATTTACAATTTTAAATAATATTCCAATTAATTTACCAAAAACTTTGTTGTCGTTATTGTTTCCTATAATCGAAGCCCCAAATACTTGCTCTTTTTTGCCAACCCTAATAGCTGCCACATAACAACTACAAATTAATTAGATCTCTCATCGATTTCGTTGATATCAAAACCAGTCAGCAAGCACCGCACCCCTATCATCATTACCCACCATATTTCATTACACTTGACCCAATAACAATGAGACGGCCAGAACAACAAAAAATGGTTCCTATCAAAGTTTGTCTGCACTTGGAAATGCTCTCTGATTCTAGAGCAAGCCAAGCAAACAAACAAAACACAAACTGAAAGCAAAAAAAAAACAACAAAAAATAAAAAATAAACAATGGATGAATTAGTGCGAATAACAGAGACAAAATGTTGACAAAGCAAAATTTATAAGCGTCTGGCCCTGTTGCCTGCCTGCCCGTTTGGGTGCTGCCCCTGCCAGTCAACCAGGCGGCCAACCTAGCCTGTCAATAGGAAAATAATTGACTTGGCAAAACAAAACAAAACAATGGAATTATAAAGGCGTGTCCATGAAGTCTATCATGTTTCGGATTGCTACACCTACGTTTCGATTGATGAATCTAGAAGCCTTTAAAAGGTTCTTCCTTAGAATAGAGTAGGTGAAGTCTGAAGGGAAGACAGAGAGAAAGAGATAGAGAGGGAATATTTGCGTCTTTTAGAGAAAAAATGTCCTTCGAAGAGGTTTTCTATGGAAAATTTGACTTTCGAAAAGGTATTCTATGGAATAGATGACCTTCGAAGAGGTCTTCTATGAAATAGATGAGCTCCGTAGAGGTCTTCTATGAAATAGATGAACTCCGTAGGGGTCCTCTATAGAATAGATGTCCTCGAAAGAGGTCTTTAGATTAGATAAACTCCGAAAAGGTCTTCTATGGTATATATGAACTCCGAAGAGGTCTTCTATGGTATATATGAACTCTATAGGGATCTTCTATAGAATAGATGTCCTCAAAAGAGGTCTTCTATAGAATAAATCAACTCCGAAGAGATCTTCTATGGCTGAATTGCAAATTTCTTATGGGAATTAACACTCGCAAGACCTTTTTAGATAATTAATAAAAACGAAAAAGGAAAATCTGATGTAGATTAAGTCCACATTACTACCTTTTTATGGGCTCCCAAGTGATCTTCTTTGGAAGTACGATTTTTAAATGTTATTTTATCTTTTATGAAGTGTTTACTTCCTTGGATCCATTTTTCACATTATTTTTATGTTTTCATGTTTGTCTTCTTTTTTCCTTTTCAGAAACATTTCCCGGTCGCCATAAAATGCATTACTAAAAAAGGTCTAATAAAAACCCAAAACCTTTTGGGCAAGGAAATTAAAATTCTCAAAGAATTGACAGAGCTGCATCATGAAAATGTGGTGGCTTTGCTGGACTGCAAGGAGTCACAGGATTGTGTCAATTTGGTCATGGAGGTAAGTCTGAAACAAATAATAAAGAAGGATTTTTTTTTTTTAAATTAATGATATCATGACAGATCACATGAGGGTCCTCAGAAGGCCACTAAGTATTTCAAAAGAATTATTTCTGTATATCTGGTATGGGCTGCCTGATAATGTATATGAGAAAAATTCTAATTGCAATAAAAATCAAATAAAAGTTTTTCTCTGGAATACATTAAAAGCTGATTTTTATTGTAAAAAAAAACGAAGAAATTTAATGAGCCGAATTTGAACTAGTTCAACCTAATTTCCTTTGTTCCTTTGTTTGTCCTCTTACCTAAAAACCTGCCGAAGAATTATGCAACATAAATTATCTTATGTATTATAGGCCGTTATTCCTGAAAAGTCTTTTTATATAGATTTAAAAAAAATGAAATATTTTCAGTATAATGAAGGCATTTCTCTCAGAACATTCCATATTTCATGATAAATTTAGGAGAAATAATTTCCGAAGATGGCAACGCTAAGTGGTCGTTTTCGTACCTAGTGTAACCTAATTGCAAAAGGGCGCAATTTTGTTTGTTTATAAAAATTAAGCAATTTAAACCAATTAATTTTTAATATTAAGATTTAACTATATGTATTGAATGTTGGTACGTCTGTGGAGCAACATAGAAAATCCGAAGATGCAATATCAATTTCACCACTGTTCAATCAAATTCGGACCTTCCCCTCTGTGTATTCTGATGAGCAATTTCCTTCAATTTTTTTATTGTTTATGTACTTGGTTATTTTTCTATAGGTTATTTACCCAACAAAAAGAACAGAATGTGCATTTTCTGCCTCCCACCAAGTGTGATTCACACATTTAGCGAATTAACCACCAATTATTATCGACCACAAAAATTTTCGTCTCTGGATAAATTTCATTCACAAAGACGACAAGAAGAGGCCAAGAAAGGAAACCTCAGTGCATTGTCTTATCGAAATGAAGACAATCAGTTAAGCCTACATATTTTGGGTGGCCTATAGTATAAATTTCTAGAATTTCGTCATATACATATGTACGTTCACACATAGGCAGAACTCTTTATCCGTACATGGAATAGAAAACCCTGCTGCTCTACTCTACATGCCAACTATATATTTTAATTTGTTTATCATTGTTGTTGCTTTTCGTTTTTTTTTTTTTTGGTTGAGATAAATAAACAATTTGAATACGAATGCAACAAAGAAGAACAAGAAGAAGCAACACATTTGAAATACGTTTCTTTTTTGTTGTTTGAGTTCATTGACTTACCGAACCTAAAGGCCATGAAGCGTTTTTTTTTTTTTTGCTCCTCTTCCTATATTTATTTCAATTTAACAACATATAAGTTAATTCAAATATTTGTTTAAAAATTTATTTTTTCTTTTTAAATATTGGTTTAGAAGCCTCCCCAAAATGCAACGCAATTCCATGTTATTTTGCGTAGAATGAGGCCATCGATTTTCACATGGATGGATGAGTTGTGGCGCAAATGGCCATTGCCTCTTTTTCTTTGGAATTAATTTCCTTGTTTCGTTAAATAAATGACCTATTAATTAAGTGTATGAGTGTGGGATACATAAATATATGTATTTGGCAATTGCAGAATGAGTTTTTTTGTTTATATCAAGATGATGATGATGTTGTTATAATGCAATTCATTTTTAAATTGTAAAATTTGCTTCGACCTCCTTTCATGGAATTTGTTTTGAGGAAAACAGGAAGTGCTTTCTTGCTTCACTTCATGCATCTTCTGTTAATTTTGTTGAGTTAGAAGACTTTCAACAGATTTTCTTTATTGAAATTCTTGTTTTTTATATCGAAAAATTTTGAACGAAACGAATTTGAATACTTTTGCAGTGGAACAGGTGTTGAAATTTTATAACCTTCCTAGTCAAGTCAAGTTTTTGTTTTTGCAGTTCTTGTTAGTGCCTAAGTAAAAAGGTTTTTGTTCACATTTAATTATTGTTTAATTATTATTATTATTATTATTATTATTATTATTATTATTATTATTTGAATAATGGTTATTATATCTTAAAAATAATGACTTATTTTAATCTTATTTTCCCTTGGACTTATTTTTAAGAAAAAAAGATAACTTAGCATCTGATCGTAACAGCCGATTAAAATCTAAAGGCAGGGATCTCTAGGTGTGATAATTGATAACAATCGATGACACGACAACATTGAATAAATATCATTTGTAATAAATTAGGGCCTGAAATATAACGAAACGAAATTGAATTTGCAAGAAAAAACGCCAATTTAAAAGTACTTTTTAAATTAAAAAAAAAAAACAACAAAATTTTAACAACACACGAGGTTTTTTCTTTCGGTGTCACTTTCGAATCTTCATATAAAAAGAGGCTATAAATATTGAAAGAATTAGATCCCACTTGTTTCTGTATACATTTTCTTTCTAGTCTATCTAAAATTAGCTTTTAAAAATTACTTTCGATCGAAATTTTTTTTCACATTCAATGTGGGATTTATTGGCCAGAATTATTCCAATATTTAAAAGATGGCTTTCCTGTTAAAAAAATACTTTGACAGCAATCCTTTACACCCTCCACTATAAGGCCTCGATTAATGGAAGATATTTCACAGCTCTTCTATCGAACTAGCTCTGGTCCCACAATGGTATAATCAAATGAAACAGTGTTTTTATTGTTCTACATCCCCTTCCAAGTCTTTGACCTGCATTTCAGTTAATTTTATTTTTTATTTGTGAAAATTAAAACATGTTGTGATATTTTCTTCTATTTTAATAACAGCAACAAAGTCAATGTTTTTTGCCTCCATCATCAAGGTTATGATGACAAACATGTGGTGGGATACGGCATGCTTATCAATGTTTCCTACTTTTTTATTTGTTTTCATACTACATGGCTTCTGTAAAAAAAGTACAAGAGTAACAAAACAACCTTATCATTGCTTTGTTACGGTAGCTAGAAAGTATAAATTGTATTGATTTTCAAAAATTTATGAAATCAATATCGGCTCATCATTGCTGACACTCTTTTGTCTCTTAAACTTAGATTAACTTTTGTTTGGTCAGAAGGCTCATTGAAGGAACACTGTTCCAGAACTGCAAGAAGTCGCAAAAATAGTAGATTCTTGCAGGTTCTGCAACAGCCTTTGTGATGGGCATCATTGAGTTGCTGTGAAGTGAACAAAAGATTAAATATAAGAACATCAGGGAAGAAATACTATCACACACCTATTGGGAATTATAACCAGTCCAAATTTGTTAAAATTTCAAAGTTTTGATATTCAAATTCTAAAATTTTTTGTTATTATAACATTTACAAATGCTAGAAAATAGTTTCGAATTCGAAGAATTAGATGGCGAAAAGGTATATAATTTTTTAGAAACCCCCTGGGTTCAGTAATATGAAGAAGAAACATAAATTCCGCAGGGATGATATAGTAATTAATATTTTAGTCCCTTGGGTCAGGTTCAAGTTGAAGTTTGTTAAAATTGAAAAATATATCAAAGTTTTAAAGAATGTTTTAGTTTATATAGGTCCGGAGGATGAAAGGATGGAGAAAATGTTGTATCATTCCGTTTGTAGTGCCTCGTAATAATAGTCGTGAACCCGCCCCCCCCTAAAATATCACCCCCCTTAGATCAATCATAAATATCTGCATGGAGTATCATTTCCAAGGATATAATTTTCCTCGTGAGATAATTTTTCCAATCACATCATGGTAAAGAAATAATTTGATTATGGCAATGCCAAGTGTCTTTTTCGTATCTAGTGTGCCCTACTTGTTTTGCTGACAATTGTTGATTGATGCAAGTTTTATAGAAATTAAGCAATGTAATCCAATTAGTTTTCAATTTTAAGCTTCGACATTATATTTTGGATGTTGACAAATCTGCAGAGCAATATAGAGGGTTGAAAATACGAACCTAAAAGGCCAATTATACCAAAGTTTTTGGGTCGTTTTTTAAGCAAGTGTTGAAATACAATGAGAACATAATTAAATAACCACTGTATATGTTAATAACATGCTTTCGTATTGTCTTACAGGAACAGATCCTATAAAAATATTTTCTTCTAAATAAAAAATATATTTTCTTCTAAATACAAAGATTTTGGAAGTGTTTTCTTTTGATCGATCATCCCTTTAAGGGCCTTGTATGAACACACAAGAGGTCTTTAAAGATAAACGGTGATCGATAAGAACTTTTGTTATTCTATTACAAAAGGTAAATGGAAATGATGAACGGATGTTAGTATATATTTATCACAGAATGAAAAAAACATTCAAAATGAATATAAATAGATCTTTTCGACGAATATCTAAGAATCTTCTCATGGAAGAAAGGCACGTATTTTAGGATTTTCCTCCGAAGAGTCGATAGAACAGATTTCCAATATTTAAAATTTATATGAAATATAAGAAAATAAATTAATATATATGAAAAAACCAGCACTAACTGACACGTTACGTTTAATCCGTTTGTCATATTCCCCAAACTTCAAATTTCATTTGGGTATTTTTCAAAAAATCTTTATTTTCTTCCCTATAACTTTACAACAATTGTGCTAAGCTTACTATTAAATAGTAAATGTTTAAATATATAGTTTTGTTTTATATCAAAATATAAGCAAAATCTTCAGTGTTTTTCTAAATGGAAATTCAAGGTGAAAATACAAAAAAAAAAAAAAAAATTGTTCAAAATAAGAAAATTACAAGACTAGTTACTACACCAACAGATAAAAATAGCAAAATTCTAAAAACAAAACTTATGATATGTAGATTTGGTAAAATTGAATAGAGCTAAAATATAAACTTAAAATTAAGAAAAAAATTGATTAGTCATTTATGTTTGTTCTCCAAAATAACAGTAGAAAAGATCAGTGGTAAACAAAATTAGTTTTTTCTTTACAAAAAAGAAGAAAACATTGTTATTTTTATACAAGGCTTGAAGGACTTAGTTCAGATAAAAACTCTGAATAATGTATTATTTATAAAGTTTTATTTAGCAAATATGTTTTTTGCTAAATTCGAATGTAGTTTTCTTTAAAGGTTTGTTTTCAACAAGAAACTTATTGTTTAGATGCTGTTTAATTTAGTGTTCTTTTTTGGCAAGGCTTTTTAAATATTCATTTTAAACACCTCATTTACCATCTATGGTTGGGAAATATAAGGTGATTATTAAAAACATTAATTTTCTCTTTGTTAGCAAGATACATTGGAGAAACCTAATATCTTACCAAAAACTGATATTTCCGTCATTATAATCGGATTTAATAATTCATTCAAATTTTCCTTTTTCACAAAGTTTTGGGTTTAATTTGTTAATTATTTAATTAATTTTAATTCTATTCTTTTTTTTTTCTTAAATATCCTCTATTACTTTCCTCCATAGATGGCAAAATCATGTCTATGTATGTGTTTTTTTTCACTACGAATTATTTTAAAAATAATAAATATTTACAATTTATTTTTGGGTTTTTGTTTTGTTGTCACTATCTTTAGAATGGAATAAATACATTTCTCTGTGATTGATTTGAAATGGAATGGAAGTAACTTCTCCCGCATTCCATTGGCCCTTCTCTTCTTTCCTTCAACTTAAGGTAACTTATTCAGTGGTATTTCTTCCGGGGCCTGGCCATTACTTTCAACGGCCTTATTTTCCTCGGGTTTTTTGGTGCGGCAACATTTTGTCTTCATGCCCCAAACATCTTTGCGACAGAGTACACCAATTATAATGCCAATTACGGAGATTATCATGAGACCTGGAAATGAATGGACACAACATTAGGAATAGTTTTCTTTTTGTTGGTGACAAAAACTTTACCAATCAACATTTGATTAATGGCCTCCTGTGATATGGGTACCTTATAGGCCTCTTCTTCATCTTTTACATCGGTTTTGGTTGGTTGATTACTGCCGGCCAGGCCCACAGAGGCCTTCACGAATTCGGTTTCATTGTCAGCTGCCAACAGCACCTCGGGCGTGAGTGTGGTCGAACTTGACGCCATGGCCTTCTTATCTAAGTTTGGTGTGAGAAAAGCAAATATTTATATCTAAACAGAACTTCTATTGTTTTAGTTGTTTTTCACCTACCACTTGCTACGTTTCCAGCAGCTGCAGCCGTTGTTGTTGATTTTATACTATCCCCACTTACAGTTGATGCTGTTATGGCTTCTGTTGTGGTCGTTGTACTTGTTTCAATTTCCACTGACGTCGGCTGTCGGTATGGTGGATCTGTCACCAAGATTATACTCTCATTGTAGGTGGCACCCAACACCAATTCATAGCAGCTGACTTCGAAACGTTTAAAGCTAATGTTGTCGATGAATTTCAACAGATTGCATAGCTCCTCGGTACTTTTTTGGTCCAATTCCGGAACGCGTAGTTTTATTAAACTTTTTAGGGGTATAAACGCCCGGGTATTGATTTTCTGTTTATGGAAAGACAACGAAAACGAATGGTGAATAGAGAAAAAAACTAGTGAGAAAGGTCGAATGGAACGTCAATGGAAGAGAATGAGAATGACTTAAATGGACGAATGTCAATAACAAAATAAACAAAACACAAAACCAGACAATGCAAAGATAGCAATAAAGCTTTTTTTGTTGTCAAACATATGTGTGAAAGCTGCTTTTATCGTCGCTGGATAGCGGCATTGCCAGATGAGAATTTTAGATATGATGAGGAATTGCCAAGGCATTTTAGGCGGTAACTTGGCGTTGGATTGTCTGATAAATCTAAGAATTGAAAAATTTTAATAATTTTTAATTAAGGATTTATAAAGACACGTTTTAGGAAATGAAAAATTTATTTTTTTGTAGAGGGAAGTTCAAAACACACAAATTTTCTTTAAAAACATAATCTAAAATAATTCTTCGCGTTTAGTTTTAAATAGATTTTGGAACGAAAGACGGAACTTATCCCTTTATTGATAAGGATAAATGGATCAAACCGGTTCAATTTAGCACTATTTTTAATTTCCTTTTTTGGTGCTGTTTGAGAAGACATTTGCCTAAATAACTCCCAAAAATATGACTTGGGTGGTGACGTGGGCGGAGTGTGAATAATATGAACAGCTTCAAACATTTTTCCAAATTTTTCTTCTAAAAATGCCCTTGGGCCCTGTTACCCTGGTTTAAATCTATTCCAGCCAAAACTCACCTTATTGAAATCATTATTATCTATCCGTAATGCTGTCAATCGTGGAGTATTCTTAAATGTATCCTCATAGATTTCTCTCCATGAACAATTGCGGCAATTCAATTCCAACAACGATGGCTGATTGAGAAATGAGGCATCAGCCGGCAGGTGGATGGGATTATTACTCAGATCCAATAAACTTAGATCGCTGGCACCGCGGAATGTATCGGGCTCAATGGCTGTCAAAAGATTTGAGGATAATCTCAAACGTTGGAGACGTGGCAAATCTTCAAACATCTGTTAACGGAGAAAATGGAATTATTTTTATTTGGGTGGTGGGAAAAAAATTGAACGCCTTACCTCTTCGGTGACATTTTCCAATAAATTATTACTTAAATTAATCTCTTGCAATTTGAGGCGATGTGAAAAATCACTTGGCTTAATTTCCTTAATACGATTGTGGCTTAAATCTAAAATAACAGCAGTATTTGGTAGGTCATGGGGTACTTCGGTCAAACGGCCATTGGAGCAATCAATGTATTTGAAATCTTCCAGGCACAGACATGATTTCGGGCAGACTGGCTCCACCACATGATTGCTGCGTTGCGGTGGGTGATCTGAAAAGAAATTTTAGATAAATTTTAATATTTGTTAGTGTTTTTTTTTTTTTTTTTTGGATCACTACCTGGTTTATCTCCACCACTAAACAAATTAAACAGGGAATTTGCCAAATTCACTGCTGTGGAGGTGGCTGTTGCATGCGATGAGGGTGGAGATGCCACTGCCTGCTGTTTGCCTTGGTATTCTGTGTCATCATAATATTCATCATAATCATCATCGGGATAGTCTTCTTGATTTGTTGAGGTTTGATTTTGGGCTGGGGCAGCCCGTGTGTGACAGAAACTGTAATAAGAGAGGAAAAAAACATAAATTATTAAATTATTGTAACTCAAATTTACAAATGACGATGATGGCGCCTTAAATATTTAGTTTTCTCCATAAATAACAAATATTGTTTTTTATATTTGCCACAAAATAAAATGATGCCTTTCCACGCCACAAACAAAAACAATACAACGTTTTCATTTGTAAATAATCCCACATTACAAATGTCAATAGAAAATGGGAGATAAGCAAGGAAAAAGAAGGAAAAAAGAACTCATTTCATTAGCACACATTTGTTGGGGAAAACGGATATAAGGACCTTTGAGGGTGCTTCAAAGACATGAGGAAGAAGAAGCCAATACATTCCTTATGCCCAAAGACAAGTCAATGAAATGTGAAAAGAAAAATTGTGGAAAATGACGTAGACAGTATCCGTTCTAAGGAGTGTTGTGGGAAGATGTGTGAGTGTGAAAGTGTTTTTTTGGTTTTAAATAAGGGACCAGACTAAATGTGAGTGGAATATTCAATACGTAGCTTGAATTTTAATTAGCTAGCTGTCGTGTTTCTTTACAACTTAAGACGACTCAAAGTGTTTAAATTAAAAATGATTCATTTGAGAGAAAACTAAATTACATGGAAATTTAAAGGGAAAAATTATCTGTCCGGTCATGATGAATAATTTTTTTTAGTGAGGAGATAAGAATTTTAAATAAATCTTATTTAAAGTTTTTTTATTTAAATTTTAATTTACTTATTATTAAAAAAAGAAAAGTACGTTTGTGTTGTTATTTTCAAAGGAAAAAGAGAGGAAATTTCCTTTGAATTTTTTTTTCAATAAATTAAATGGTCTCTTTGAAGTTTAACCACGTGCAGTGTGTCACAAATCAAGTTACCTTTATTTACACCTCAAATTTGAAAACTATCTCCATATTTTTATACCCGCCACCTTGAAGAGGAGGGTATATTAAGTTTGCCATTCCGTTTGTAACACCTCGAAATATACACTTTAGACCCAACAAGGTATAAATATACGAATATTCCGCATAAAATTCTATGTCGATTTAGCGATGTCCGTCCGTCTGCCCGTCTGTGGAAATCACTCTAGCTTTCGAACGAAATGAAGTAGGTTAATAACATTTTACTCAAATATGTACTATATCTGCAAGACTTTTGGTATGGAAAATGGGTGATGTAGGTCCACGCCTGCGTATAGCCCTCATATACCCGTACCTCCCGATATTTGGTATTTTGATGATTTTACCGACATTATTCACCGGAAATGTTTTAAATTTAATATTTGAAGTTCGCAATGGATACTACAGCCTATGACAGAAAATTGTTTCTGCAGGTCCACGCCTGTGTATAGCCCTCATATAACCGTACCTCCCGATATTCGGTATTTTGGTGATTTTGGCGACATTATTCACCGGAATTGTTTCAAATTTGGTATTTGAAGTTCGTAATGGATACTACAGCCTATGACAGAAAATTGTCTGTGCAGGTCCACGTCTTCTCATAGCCCCCATATAACGGTACCCCTTGATATTCGGTGATTTGATGATTTTGGCGACATTATTCACCGGAATTGTTTCAAATTTCGTATTTGAAGTTCGTAATGGATACTACAGCCTGAGACAGAAAATTATTTCTGCAGGTCTACGCCTGCGTATAGCCTTTATATAACCGTACCTCCCAATATTCGGTATTTTGGTTATTTTAGCGACATTATTCACCGAAATTGTTTCAAATTTCGTATTTGAAGTTCGTAATCGATACTACAGCCTAAGACAGAAAATTGTCTCTGCAGGTCCAAATCTTCATATATCCCCCATACCTCCCTATTTTCGGAATTTTGATGAATTTAGCTGCATTATTCACAGATTTTTTCTATTCAAGTTTCGCTTTTTAATATTGTAATGGTTTATGACAAAACTTGCAGGTCCTATGCAGGTCCACGTCGTCGTATAGACCCTAATATAACGGCTACATTCGGTATTTTTAAGATTTTAACAGAATTTTTAAAGGATTACGGACGGATACTTTTTTGAAAATTACCAAAATCGTTCCAAATGGTGGAGGGTATTCAAAGATCGGCCCGGCCGAACTTACAGCTTTTTTACTTGTTCGATCTAAAGAATTTCTTAATGGAAAATGTCAACATCGTGGGTAGAGTTTTTTTTTTCAAAATTTTCAAAAATATTCTCCGAGAAAAAAAATTATAAAAAAATCCAAATAATTAAACTATTGGAAACATATTTGAAAATCAGCTCAGATAAAATATAAGATTGCAAATCAAATCCCTGAATTTGTTGACAAATTTCTCTTTAGATTTTCTCTCCTTTTTGACTTGTGCATGTTTGTTGCTATTTTTAATTCAACCTGTCAGGCAGACTTACATGCTCTCGTCCGCCGATATGGGGTTCAACTTACTTGAACTATTTTAATGAAAAAAAAAAAACGAATCACCATCAGACATTCAGACACACAGAAATCACAAAAATCGAAACTTTCCGACCCAAACGCTTGTGTTGCTGTTTTTGCGCCAAAAGTCTAAAGGTCCATTGCTTGGAACGTCACATCTGAGAATGGAAATAATTGTTATTTCATGAAATTCCATTTTAAAATTAGAAAATGGAATTATATCGCATTTTTACTATAAATTCTACAACAACGTGTGTGGTAACAGCAACGGCTAGCTTAAGGTTTTTTTTTTGATATCAAACAAGCAAAAACAAAACACTTACTTTATAGAATATATATCAAGCAATTACTTCTGGACTTTGATCGAATATTAATTTTTGTGTGAAATTTACACTCAACATTACTCGACTTCTTTTAATAATTCACTTCGAATTGAGTCATAAAAATACAGGCAGGTCGTGTGTGCGAATGTGTGTGGCCCCAAGTATATTTATTATCACAATAATAATAATTACTGTTTCATTTTTTTCTAAATATTATTTCGAAACACCTTCAAGTTCAGGTGGTTTATCTACACTTCATTTTGGCCAGTTTTCTATCACTTTGAAAAAAAAAATAATTTCAATTTGTTGTGTGAATTTTCAATGTTATTGACTTATCGCAGTTCGTCTAAAACCCCGCCAGCCACTTCCTGGCCCCATATCCCCAAAATAGTTGTTAAATTTTATGTTTATTTGCCAGTTTTGTTGTTTTTTATTTGTATTCTTTTTTTATGGAATATCAGCCGCCAGTGTGGTGCGGTAATATTTAAAAAGAATTTTATTTGAGTCGCACAACAAGGAATTTTGTCAGCAACAACAACCATATTAGCAATAATTTGTTGTGTTTTTTTTTTCAAATGAAAAGTCTATTTTTGTAATAATTACTTGTTACTCCTGAAATAAGGTCAATTTTGAAATGCAAGGTAAAAACATTTCAAAACAAATTAAAAAAAAAAAAAACAAGTAAAAAAGCGTAAGTCCATTTGGAATGAATTTAGCAATTTAAAAAAATAAAAAATTCTGTTATAATCTTAAAAATATTAGGGTCGATACGACGACATGGACCTGCATAGGCAACTTTTGTCATAAGCCATCACAAAATTCAAATGCGAAACTTAAAAAAAAATCTGGAAATAATGCAGCTAAAATCATCAAAATACCGAGGTACCGTTAAATGGGGGCTATACGAAGACGTGGACGTGAACAGACAATCTCCTGTCATAGGCTGTAGTATCCATTTCGAACTTCAAATACCAAATTTGAAACAATTCCGGTAAATAATGTCGCTAAAATCATAAAAATACCGAATATCAGGAGGTAACGTTATATGGGGGCTATACCAAAAGATAGACCTACATGACCCATTTTTATCAATCTACTTCATTTCGTTCGGAAGCTAGAGTGATTTCCACAGACGGACAGGCGGACGGACATCGCTAAATCGACATAGATCAAGAATATATATACTTTATGGGGTCTAATATCTATTTTTGGAGGTGTTACAAACGAAATGACAAACTTAATATACCCTCCATACTATGGTGGAGGGTATAAAAACCATGAAGTAGCTCTAAATGGGCTCAGGGGTCGTCTACTGTAGAGTAGATGGACCCCAGGGACCGTCTAGTGTCGATTATATGGTTCCCGAGGACGTCTAGTGTAGAGTAGGTGGTCCTAGAAGACGTCTACTGGCGCGTAGATGGACCCAGGGGCCGTCTACTGTCGCGTAGATGATCTCCGAGGACGTCTACTGTCGAGTAGATGATCTCAGGGGACGTCTACCGTAGAGCAGATGGTCCCCGAGGACGTCTACTGTAGAGTAGAGGGTCCCCGAAGACGTCTACTGTAGAGTAGATGGTCCCCGAAGACGTCTACTGTAAAGAAGATGGTCGCAGAGGATGTCTACTGCAAAGTATATGGTCGCAGAGGACATCTACTGTAGTGTAGATGATCCCAGAGGACGTCTACTGTAGAGTAGATGGTCCTCGAGGACGCCTACTGTAGAGTAGATGGTTCTCGAGGACGCCTACTGTAGAGTAGATGGTTCTCGAGGACGACTACTGTGGGGTAGATGGTCCCCGAGGACGTCTACTGTAGAGTAGATGGTCCCCGAGGACTTCCACTGTAGAGTAGATGGTCCCCGAGGACTTCCACTGTAGAGTAGGTGGTCCCCGAGGACGTCTACTGTAGAGTAGGTGGTCCCCGAGGACGTCTACTGTAGAGAAGGTGGTCCCCGAGGACTTCTACTTTAGAGTAGATGGTCCCCGAGGACGTCTTCTTCAGAGTAAATGGTCCCCGAGGACGTCTACTGTGGAGTAGATGGACCCAGGGGCCGTCTACGGTCGCCTGGATGGATCCAGAGGTCATCTACTTTTCTTTTTTCAACCGAAATTTTTTTATGGGAATTTTTTTTTTAATTTTTCTCTCCTAATTGGGTCACAGGGACTTCATTTTTGTCATTATTCTGTAAAATAATATAAACTTCTTACACAAATTTTCAATACCCACCTTAAACTTATAATAAATATTAAAAATAATCCAAACTTGTATGAAATATGCATTTTGTGTTGATTTTCTTTTGATCTCCTTCTTCTGTAGAGGTTTTTTTTTGTTTTCTTGATTTTTTGCAATATTTTGCAATTTGTTGTCAGGCGATTTTTGTGCAATTTTTATGTTGTGTTAATTTTTGTGTGTTTTGTTATTTTTTATGAAAATACATGTCTGCTATGTATTCATGTCATCTCACTGTAATAGAAAATAATTACTTTATTTTTTTTTATTTTATTATTTTGAAACACTAAAAATTTTCCATTCCATAGGTCACAAAATTGTTCTTTCATTCGTTTCCCTTCTCTTTTTTTGTGTAATTAGCGGATATTTAAATTTTCGTTAGTTAGGTTTCGTTTCACAATTGTTTTAATGCAGCATTTTTTAATTGGGGATATTCGTTTGCCTTTTATTGGTCGGATTGTTCTTTTTTGTTTATTAATTATGATTCGTATTATTGTTTTTTTGTTTGTTTGTTTAACTTGTGCTCAACCTGTCCGTTTGCCTGCCATTACTCAACTAACGTTTTTATTTATTTTTTCTATTTGTTACTTTCTTGACCACCAACATATGAGTGTTGGACGACGTCGACTGTAACAACAACATCAACAACACCATTAACGGCGTGAGAGTGAGTGTTGTTGTCCAAAGCCCGACACACAACACAATCGAACCTTTCATATTCCCCCATGTCATTTGTCTACGCAAATTTCCTCAGCTGATTAAAGCAAACCCTCTATGAACACGTAATTGTTTTGTTTTAAAGAATAATAACGGGCCATCATGATCTGTTGTCTCCACTCTCTCTCTGTCTGTCTTTATGGGGGAGCCAAAATTATTACCAATCAATCCCCACTTTCTTTGCTTGCATTTTCATTCATGAATTTCTACTCTCCAGGAAATTTCTCCCCAATGTCTTGCTCTCTCTCTCTCTCTCTCCCACTCATAAAAATCAATTGCATGCTCATTACTTTTAAACGGTTAGCAAGCAGCAATTCTCTAGGGGTTCACTCAAGGTAGATGTACTAGGTAATCGCATCAGCCCAGCTGACGGCACCATTAAATGTCAAAACAAATTGTTGTAATGGAGAATTCGCCCTAAATGAATGCAACAACAAATTTGTTTATGTTGTCTTCCCTAAAAATATTTTTATAATATATAATATTTCAAATAATTTAAGAGCAAGTTAAGAGTGAAACCAGTAAAAATAATTAAAAGAAAATGAAGGAAGGAGTATAGAATGGAGTGCAGCTTTAAGAATTAAGTTAGCCTCAACATATAAGATTCCCAAAGCACATCACGGGAAGTGGTGCAAGAATTCGACTCTTGTCATTTGCAGTTCCGGAAAACTTTCGGTTTAAACCAGTAAAATATAGTCATTATAAGTTTCTTGGTTTAAAAAATATCGCAATACTACAATTAATACTTATTTTACTCTTATTTGTTTTACAATAAAAACTTTTATTGCGAAGTTCGTTTACGACGAGAGGCACACAAAATAAAATGTAAACAAACACCTCGTTTCTGATTGGTTGAAACAAATTTGCCGCAACCTTTAAATGTCATGGCGAATCTATGTTTTTCGCCTTAGATGTCAATTTTGACATTTGAGGGGACCACAAAAGTTGCTTTGTTGTAGCAATTCGCCGATGCGGTTACCTGTTAGATCTACCTTGGGTTCACTTCATAATAGTTAGATAGTATGTGTTTTATTTTAGTTCTTGTTGTTATTGCTGCTGCTGCTGCTGCTGCTGCGTTTGATTTTATTGTTTATGTTTGTTGTTTTACACAAGTGATAATCTTTTTCGCCCTCATAATCTTATCAAGAGAAGAGAACATTATTAGGAGGAGGTTAGTAATGTTTTCTTTTCAACGTTTGTGCTGTGAAGGGTGTTGTTGCTGCTGACATTTTAATCATTCCTATAACAATTATCAGAGTTTAGTTTTTGCTTGCGATTTTTTTTTTTTTGACAACCATTATCTCTTGCAGGCAGCAACTAAGGTGTTTGTCGTATTTTGTGTTTTTCTTTGTTTGTGGTGCGGATTAGGGAGAAACATAAATAAATATGCTACTCTTTGACATGATGTTTTGACTTAAGACCATGTTCATACGTAGCAATGAAATTAGGAAGTTGCCTGGCCACAGTGTGAATTGCATTGACCATAGGATTTTTAAGATTCTGTGACAAATGCATGTTTAAATGGGGAGAATTATTAATAAAATTGTTTCAAAATTATCCACTAATTGGTAATTTACTGTGAGGTAGTTATTTTTTGGGAGTGCTTGTAAGAATTTCTTTTTCATTATTTTGTTTTTCTTAGCCTAGGACCATGTTCACACGTATAAATGAATTTATGAAGGCGTCTGGCCACATTGTGAATTGCATTGACTATTGGGTTTTTAAGAAATTATGACAAGTGCATGTTTGAATGGGGAGAATTATTAATAAAATTGTTTCAAAATTATCCAATAATTGGCAATTTAACGTAAGGTAGTTATTTTAGAGTTTTTGTAAGAATTTATCTTTCATTATTTTGATTATTATAAATAATTATAAAGTTGTCAGGCCACAGGGTAAATTGAATTGACAATCGTGTTTAGCAGCTATTACAAATGAATATATGAATTTTAGAATTTCTGGAGGGTATTATTAAATTGTTTAATTAGTTATACTCCGACGCAAGACAGTTATTTTACGATTCTCATAAACATTGTCCCTTTTTGCTTATTTTGGCTATCTATGCTTTATGCTATGTTCACACGAACCAAAGAAATTATGAATGAATCAAAGAAATTATGAATTCGCAAATGAGTGTTTTGAGTTGCTTTTAGAAACGAATGTTTAAATTTTAGAGATTTTGGAGAATATTATTTGACAATTAAGTTGTTTCTTTATAATCAAATCCACAATGCATGTATACCACGTTTACATGTGTCAACGTAATTATGAAGGTGTAGGGCCACAGGGTAAATTTCCTTGACTTTTCAGTGTTTAGCAATTATCGAAAATAATTACTTAAATTTTACTGTTTTATGCTAGTCCAAGCGGTTGTTCTTTCTTTGCTAAATTTTTCTCCATTGAAATCAGTATTTATATATATTTTTTGAAAATATTCTGGAATTTAAGTCATGCTTTTGCTTTTTTACAGGCTTTTATTTAAACAAATATTATCAATTTAGCACTTTGCGATAAGGCAAATTTACTTGATAATTGCAAATTAACAACACCGAATAGTTTAAATAAAAATACAGATCACAGTTTTTTTGTTGAGCTTTGCACAAAAAAGAGGAACTAAAATTGGGAAATACATTGGGTTAAAGGAGAGAAATTTTCACAATTTTTCGCAAATATTCTAAATTTACTGGTTTTATTCCAAGATCGTTAAATTGAGTTCCGATAAAGATTTGGCACTTCAAGAGTCCTCAGTGTGGCATATAGAATGTCCAATGGTCGTTAACGCCTCTCATAGCAGTTTCTTATTTATTTCCAAAATTAAAAAAAAAAAAACTGAAAATAAAAACCTACTGAAAATGCAAACGAATTCTGGAAATTATTTAGTCACTTGATAAATTAATCATGAAAGCAATAACAAAACCATAGCCCAGGGAGCTAGTGTCAAGTTACAATGGATTTTCATTGACTATTCATGAAATTAATGTAATTTTTTTTTTGTGGTTTGCATTTGTAGTATTTAATACGATTTGATATTTAAAGTCAAATGTTTTGTTTTCTTTGGTTAATTGATTTCATTTTCTACAATAAACCATTAACTGAAGGCACTTTTTATGAAAGAATATTCATTTTACCGGTTTTTGTGGAACATGAGAGAAAGAAGGAAGAAGTACGAATTTTGATCGTTTTGATTTTTAATCCTTTGTTTTTTTTTTACAAAATTCCACTTTTTTCATGTCACTTTTAATAAAGGAATATTCATTTCATTATTTTTTCTTTTATTTTATTTAAATTCTTTATTTCCTCCTTATTACTTTGTTTATGAAAGATCTGACAATCAAGAGAGAGAGAGAGGGAGAGAGAGCGAATAAAGGAGCAGGGGTTTTATTTTGCTTAATTTTTTTTTTGCAAAAGTCCATTAATTCCTGGGCAGTTATCACAATTACGCTTGATTTAATTATTGTTTGTTATATTCCATTGACTTTTACACGTATTTATATGAAAAACGTCTTATTTCCCGCTTTTTTTACATACTCCTCATAATGAGAGATAAAAAACTATGGGAGTGAGAGAGGGGGAAACCAAGGAATAAAAGGTGTCATTGTTTTCCTTTTTTGCAATCCTTTCATGCTACTCTTTTTTATAATAATATCATTTATTTTCATTATATTTAATTGAATTTTGATATAAATTTCCTTTTTTATGTAAATAAATGCTTTATTTCCTTCTTTGGTCCTCAGTAAAACACTGAGAGTCAGAGAGAGTCAGAGAGAGAGAGTACCACCAAGTTAATTGAATTCATGACAGAATGAAGTTTTTTTTCTTGACAACAAAACAAACTAGACTCCAATTTTTTTGTTTGTTATTTTTTATCATCAATATATTCTTTATATTTATTTATCTTCAATTCAATTTCTTATTTTTTTGGTTTTATGTTATTGACTGGCCTTTTCAGTGGAATTTGTATTAAAGGTCGTTCATCATTTGCTTTTGAGAGAAAAGCACGCAAAACCGCAATCTGCTTGCTTGTTGTGTTCGTTTTCTTCTATTTGTTGCATTTGGCTTTCTATGACGTTTGCATTTCATTTACACTTTTTTTATTTCTTGTTGTGTTATTGATTTTATTTATAATTTTATGTTGATTTTATTCCCTTTTCTTTATGCAATTTGATAATTATTTTGCAAATTTCTTGTTATTTATTGTTTTATGGGGATTATTTTTTTTATTTATTTTTCATTTTCCAATGAGAGTATGGGAGAATTCCAATAGGATCTTTTTCTATTGTGTTCTCTTGGCGATTGGTGTGTTATGTGAGTGAGGAAATGACGCGCACCGCTGCCGAGCAAATATTACCGTTGTTGTCTAAAGTTAAAACAGAACTGTTGTTCGTTTCATTTGATTTCATTTAAGCGGTTTTTGCCAGCCATAAAAATACTTGTTGTTGTTTTTTATTCCTCATTGGGGCTATGGGGCTCTTGTTGTTATTATATTTCTTAATGCTCTTCCTCTCTCTCTCTCTGTCGTGTAATACCAATAAAAAAACTTGTTTCGCTTGTATGAAAACAATCAATGGCTCTTTGTTGAGTATGGGTGATTCCATGACAGAGAAAGAGGGTTAAATATAATAATGTATTCATCTTAAAAAAATTTAATATATATTCATCTTAAAAAAATTTGTAATTTTTACAACAAAATTAAAAAAAAAATTAAGTATGACAAATTTAAAAAAAAATATACAAATTCTGTTTTCTTGTGGTGGACGAAAAGTATTAAGCAAAAGAAAATGAGAACTTTTCCTAAAAGTTCAATAAAAGTTTTTCATACAAAAATCTTAGATATCAACAAAATCAAACGCCATAATTTTTACATTTTTTTAAATTTTTTTTTGAATGAAAGCAAAAAATGTCGGAAATAGCATTAAATTTTAGAATAAGTTTAGATTTGTTCGAATTGGTCAACTTTGGCACGAATAATGGCCTTCAAACGCCCAATGAAACCGTCACACGCTGCCCGAATGGTGCTTTCCGGTATTTTGGCTCATTCCCGGCGAAGCGCTTGCTTGATGTGATCGACATTTTGGTATTTTTTAGTGCCAACCTTGTTTTCCAAAATACTCCAGACACAATAGTCCAACGGATAGGTATCTGGAAATTTTTTAACCATTCTTGGGTGTCGCGTGCTGTGTGTGATGGTGCTGTGTCTTGTGTGTAGAATGTCCAAGGTCTGCGGCCAAAATGTTTACGTGCCCAAGGCTATAATACACCCTCCAGAATATTTTCGCGATAATATTCGGCATTTATTCTGGTGCCACGGCCGAGCGGAGAGCGATAATCGGCTGTTGAGCTAATTTTTCAATATTTGCGGAGTGGATGGAACATTGCGTTATGTTCAGCTCTCGAGCTATTTTTCGGCAACTGCGACGCGTTTTTCGATCAAGTCGCTTCCTTACTTTTCAAACCATTACTGCAGATGTTGCTGTTTTCTTCCGTCCACTTCCTTGACGTCGGGCTGCGCTACCAGTATCACGGTAACGAGTGATAACACGAGACACAAAAGATTTATTCACATTTAAATGCTGGAGTGCTCTAATGATAGCCTCTTGTGGTTTTCCAGCCAAATATAAAGAAATCACACCTGAATCACGCTTGAATTCCATCACGAATAACTTTTTTTCTGGAAAATTCTCACCAAATATTTTGGTACGCTTGTTAGCAAAATAATTAGCTGTCACTGGAATAATTTTAATAGCTGTCGGCCGAGTGGCTTAGCTTAATGACAGGAGTCTGAATTTGGTTACAATTTTTTCATCTCACCCTGTAAAGTTACCTTCGGGGTCTGATGAAGTATTTTTTGTAAAAAATCCCCTCAGGGTCTGAGGAATTCTTTTCCATAGAAAGAATCTCCTCCAGGGACCTGAGGATTTTTTGTTTATATAAACTTCTTTGCTGATTTACTACGCCATCGGACGAGTGGCTTAGAAATGACAGCAGTCTGAAGTTGGTTGCATTTTTTTTCATCTCACCCTGTATAGACTAAAGATTGACTAAAAATCAATTTCGAATTCGAATTGTTTCTACCATTCTTCTCTATCTAAGCTATTAACTTTTTCAATTTCTCCTCTTCTTTAATATTTTATTAAACCATCTTCACGTTTTATATAAAAATATTCAGCTAAATTTATTTGTTCAAATGTTGTCACTTCTATTTTATAAATTCATTTAAAATTACTTCCAAGTGCCTTTACTTTTCTCTCCTTTATGGAATAACCCATATGTGTGGCTTGTTTTGAACAAAGAGGACAAAGAATTAAAGAAACCTGCTTATCATTACAGATGGAGATGCAATGCAACTCACTTCTGAAGTTAGCCCCTCTCTCTCATTCTCATGCTCATATTGAGTAGTGCATGTTGTTGATAACCTTGTCAACTACTCTGCATATAAGTCGTCTATCATTACGGCTATAGTTGTCATGAGTGAGGCATCTCGTTATTACAAGTCATCTCGACTAAATCAGAAAAATCAATCTAATAAGAAAATTGATTTTTTCTATTCTTAATAGAAAATTGATAAGAAATTGAGAAATGCAAAATAAATGAATTTCTCTTCTCAATAGATGATAACGGATAACACAGTTAAATGAGCTCTCTCACTAGCCTTTACTCTGTACATTATCTCTGTGACTCTTCTTCTTTTTCCTCGGGGTTTGTTTTTTTTGTCTTGACGCGTTTTTTAATTGTTATAATCAATTGACTTCCGATGTGTGGTGGTGAATGGATGGATTTAATGGCTGGCTGGTAAGGGGTCAGCCATTGTTTTTGTTGTGGTTTCTCAGTTGACGAAGGGGTTTTTTTCGGGTGGCATTTTATTGTTGTTGCGGTTCTTTTGTTGTTTGAAAACAAACGCTGCTGTTGCACATCAATTGCATTCTAAACAAAGCCAGCTGATGCATAGACGTTCATAGACAGGCTGGACCCATTACAAAAACAAAACAAAACAAAAGTCATTGACATGATTAGCAAATGATAAGCACAACATTTCTCGAGCTTTGACACTTGGTATGGAAGGAGGGATAATAACTAAGTGAGGTTATGAAGTTGTGAATGAATTTAGAGTGGATTGAAGCTTTTATGATTTATGGCGGGAAAAACGACAAATCGATTTCCTTTTTGTTAAAAAACCTGAAAATGCAAATTAGTTGGAAAACAAATGTCACACAATAAAAATAAAAGCTTTTTGTCAACACAATTTGTCAATTAAAATCGACAGTCGGACAGGCACTCATTCATCCGTCATTCATATTTATATTACCTACCTACCTATCTTTGTTTATGGATGTATGTACAGTATGTCAAGAATGACTTTACACATGCATAATTATTAAACATTTTCAAATGTAGAAGCTTGAAATAACACTTATTATATTATTTTTGATATTTATTGGCTATTTATAATAATTGTGTGATGCACATAATACAGTTTGAGTAAACGAAAATAAAATTTAGTGCAAAATAAAAGAACAGTGCAACAAAAACAAATATGGCTCTGTTTTACCAGTGTCAAATAACTCTTTACACATCTCTTGTTTTTTTTTGTTAATGCGAGCACTGTATGAAGATTAACGGTACACTACCGTTAGCTTTTGCGTGTTCTACTCTTTTGTTTTATATTGGGAATCATTTGATGACAAAATCTTTAAGTGTGCGCAACATACCTTGAAATAAAGTATTGAAAAAATGCCAGGCAAAAGGTTATCCTATGATGTAATTCAGTTGATATATTACAATCGCCAAATGGGAAAAAGTGTGATCGAATTATCGGAAATGTTTTCAGTTACACGAAAGACGATTTACAATGTATTAAATCGAGCAGAAAACGAGGGAAGATTGGAGTTAAAGCGAGGTGGTGGTCCGAAGCCCAAAATTAATAAGCGTACTGAGCGCATAATTATTAGAAAAATTATGCAAAACCCTCAAATTTCCACAAGGAAGCTTGCGAGGGAGCTCGAAGAAGAGTGTGGTGTTAAAGTTTGTCACGAAACAATTCGACAGACAATATTAAAAAACAAATACTCATCAAGAGTAGCACGCAAAAAACCCTTACTATCTGCAGCAAATATAGAAAAGAGATTTTCCTTCGCCAATACGAACGTTTCACACCCGACTGAATATTGGGACAACGTTATATTTTGCGATGAAACTAAAATTATGTTATATTATAACGATGGGCCAACCAGAGTATGGCGTAAGCCTTTAAAAGCACTGGAAAGGCAGAACATCATTCCAACAGTCAAATTTGGGAAAATGTCAATAATGATTTGGGGGTGCATATCAAGCAAAGGTGTGGGAGACTTAGCGTTTATTGAAACAACTATGGACGCACAACAATATTTAGATATTTTAAAGAAGCATTTGGTAACCAATGCTATGAACTTTGGGTTCATCAGGGACAACAAGCCACATTTTAAATTTTATCAGGATAATGATCCTAAGCATAAGTCACATATAGTGCGGATGTGGCTTCTATATAACTGTGGCAAAGTTTTGGATACGCCAGCCCAAAGTCCCGACCTTAACCCAATAGAAAATTTGTGGGTCTATTTAAAAAAAAAGGTGGCTAAACGGCAGCCAAAAAATATAAAAGCATTAAAAACTGCAATATTGGATGAGTGGCATAACATTCCGAACAATTATGACTTGCAAAAGTTGGTCCACTCGATGAAAAAACGTCTACAATGTGTGGTAGATGCAAAGGGTGGCCATACAAAATATTAAAACTATGAAAATGTGTACATCAATATTATTATTTTTATATTATATACCTTAACATTTACTTCTTGTGAAAAGAGTTAATTGACAATGTTAAAATTGAATATTTTTTGTTTTTGTTAATTTTTTTTATGTCTTTAAACTGAAGTTGCTATTTTTTTGCATTTTATCTCTGTACATATGTATACAATTATAAAAAAATGAAAAAGATAACTTTATTAAAAAATAATGTATGTTTATTACTACTAAAGTTGAAAAAATTGTGTATTTATTCAATGTGTAAACTCATTCTTGACATACTGTATGTCTGTATGACTAAAAAATTACAACATTTTTATTACCTACATAAATGATGTCGTCTTTCTTTGTTTGCATTCGACGAAAGTTGTAAACCTCCGGCGAGTTGAAATTTGAGAAATGGGAACGCAGCGTTTTAATTAGTTTGGCTTTTTTAAAGCGCCGTGAACTCAGCTGCAAATGAATTACGAGCCAGCGTGGAAATATCCATATGGTAATTTCTTTTGTTGTCATTCGATAGGTCAATGGCATTTCCGGTAAAAAGCGGTAATTTCTTCAAAATACCTATCAGCATTTGGGAGTGAAATGTTTGAGTGGAAAGACGTAGAGATGGCAGAGTAAATCAGCAAGGAAGTTTCTATAAACAAAAAATGCTCAGGTCCCTGGGAAGAGATTTTTTCAATGGAAAAGAATTCCTCAGACCCTGAGGGGATTTTTATAGAAAATAATTCCTCGGACCCCAAAGGTAACTTTACTTTTATAAAAAAAAAAATGGACAAAACCCAGAGGATAATTCACCTTTAGAAGAATAAAATCTCTGGACCCTTTCTTTAAAAAAACATTTCTCAGTAAAATTTTAAAATTTTCTCAGGGCCTCTAAGACAATTTCTTCTTTAGAAAAAAATTCTTAAGGCCATGAAGAATTTTTCTTAGAAAAAATCCTCAAGGCCCTGAAGGCCACTCGTCCGACTCATATTTGTCTATCATTAGAGCACTCCAACATTTAAATGTCAATAAATTTTTTTGTGTCTCGTACCATCGCTCGTTACCGTGATACTGGTAGCGTAGCCTGACGTTAAGGAAGTAGACGCAAGAAAACAGCAACATCAGCAGAAATGGTTCGAAAAGTAAAGAAGCGCAGCGACTTGATCGAAACCCGCATCGCAGTGGCCGAAAAATGGCTCGTGAGCTGAACATATCGCGATATTCCATTCGGAAAATATTGAAGAAGGAGCTCCGGGTAAAGCCATTGAAATTTCAAAAAGTCCAATCAAGGAAATACACTCAAAAGAGCTAAAGAGTTGCTTCGCTTGGCTGAAAGTGGTGAACTGCCGAATTTGGTTTGGTCTCCGATGAGAAAACATTCGTTGTCCAGCAGTTTGTAAACAAACAAAATGATCCGCTCGTGTTTACTTGCCAAAGAGGTCAGCTGAAAATGTGCACCAGAACTCAAGCGCCGGCCATGGTGATGGTGTGGGCCGCCATAACATCCGATGGTTGCTCTCCGCTCGTATTAATCGACCTTGGCATCAGAATAAATGCGGAATATTATCGCGAAAATATTCTGGAGGGTGTATCAAAGCCGCAAACATTTTGGCCGCAGACCTTGGATATTCCAACAGGACTCAGCACCATCGCACTTAGCACGCGCCCCCATGAATGGCTGCAAAATGAGGTTTCTCGCTTCATTTCCAGCGCACAGTGGTCACCAAAATCTCCGGTTACCAATCCGTTGAACTATTGTGTCTGGAGTATTTTGGACAGCAAGGTTGGCACTAAAAATACCAAAGTGTCGATCACCTCAAGCAAGTGCTTCGCCAGGAATGGGTCAAAATACCGCAGAGCAACATTCGGAAAGCGTGTGACGTTTTCATTGGCCATTCGAAGGCCATAATTCGTGCCAAAGGTGACCAATTCGAACAAATCTAAACTTATTCTAAAATTCAATGCTATTTCCGACATTTTTTGCTTTGATTCAATAAAATTTAAAAAAAAAAAGGTAAAAATCCTTAGAACCCAGAGGACATTTTCTTCTTTGGAAGAAAATTATCTATGGTCCCTTTCTTTAGAATAAAAATTTTCTCAGGGCCTTTAGAACAATTCCTTTGTTAGAAAAAAATCTCCAAGTCCCTAATTACATTTTTTATAGAAAAAAAAAAAAAAATACTTTCAGGGTCCTGAGAAATGTTTCTATCCTCCATCCTCCAAAAAAGACTAAACAAATCACTGAGAACCATATTATTTACACATAAGTAGCTTAATCACAGAAAAAACACACACAATTCAATCTTTCGAGTTGACTGCTGTGCGTCGCAACTGCCACACAACCCGCCGCCATCTCCCTTTCCATCAAAATCGCAATCATCATTCTCAATTCATATGAGACGTATTTTAATTTATTCGCATTCAGCAGACAAATTTGTTGTACAAAAACTAACAACATAAATGGCTAGCAGCAGCGGCGGCGGCTGCGGGTCTTATCCACAAGCTGGATGGATGAACGACACAGCGAACGACAATCATCCATGGATCGCCAGACACATTTTATTTCAAGTCATTGCTACTTGTGTGTGAAGCTGCCCGGCCACTGGCTGCCTCGGCTGATAATGAGCCTCAAGAGTATGTTGAGATAATAAAAACGCGCTACGACATGCCTCCTACTCCTCCCCATCCTCTTAAATGTAAATTTCGAACCTAATATCCGTTTGACAAAAATTAAACGGATATTCCTTCAAGACTCTGTGACGGCTGCCTGCCAGCCAGCCAGCCTTGTGTAATTTACACTGGCTCTAATTTGTTGTGTGATTTATGACATGCCCGCTTCCACTTTGCTCTAGTACAGGTCAAGTTCAAAATGATAATCTCTACAAATTTTGAAGATGAAGATCATTTATTTCGAAATCATTGTTTTGACATTGTTCTAAATCTGTTTTCTGTTCTGCAGAGAATTTACTTTTATTAATTTGCACATCACAAATAATTTACTAAATTGTTGTTGTTGTTTTTTTTGTAATTTCAGTATTGCAATGGCGGCGATTTGGCTGATTATTTAAGTGTCAAGGGTACTCTGAGCGAGGACACGGTGAGGTTATTTCTGATTCAATTAGGTGAGTTATTTGCTGTGGGAGCCATTGATATTGAATTTTATTTAATTTGGAATATTTTTCTTTTTCAGCTGGTGCCATGAAAGCTTTGTATACCAAAGGAATTGTCCATCGGGATCTGAAACCACAAAATATTCTACTATCGCACAACTATGGCAAAACACTGCCAGCACCATCGAAAATCACATTGAAAATAGGTAAATAAAAACCAGTAAAGAAAGTCTTCAAGTCGGGCGGGGCCGACTTTATGATACCCTACACCACTTTGCTAATTAAGTAGAGCTCCACATTAAATTAAAAGTTTTTATGGCAGAATTCAATCATACACGCTATGATTATAATTATAATTTAAAGTTTAAAGGACTAAATATGCCGAAGCATTTGTATCTTTTAAATTCGGCATTGTATTGCCCATTTGGTGCACAATTAATTTGAAATCGGATAAAGATATATATATGGGAGCTATATCCAAATCTGAACCGATCTCGATAAAATTTGGCAAAGATATTTCTGAGCTGTATTTGATATATTTCCCAGAATATCGTTGTTACGGAGTGCATATTACGGCTGTGGGTAACAAATATAACAAATCGGATGAATTATATATATGGAAGCTATAGCTATATCTGAACCGATCTTCAATGACATACTAGCTTCTAGACTCAATTCGGTCGTAAGTGCCAAATTCCATCCCATTTGGACAAATATTAGACGTTTGGTGCACAATAAATGGTAAATCGGACGAAGTTATATATGGGAGCTATATCCAAATCTGAACCGATCTCGATAAAATTTAGCAAATGTATTTCTGAGCTGTATTTGATATATTTCCCCAAATATTGTTGTTGCATAGTGCATATTACGGCGGCGGTGGACAAAAATAACAAATCGGATGAACAATATATATGGGAGCTATAGCTATATCTGAACCGATTTCGATCAAATTTGGCATACATATTTTCAGGTGTATATACATATTTGGGTGTATATGCAAAATTCCATACAATTCGGGCTGATATTACATGTTTGGTGCACAATAAAAGGCAAATCGGACGAAGATATATATGGGAGCTATATCTAAATTTTGACCGATTATTTCCAATTTCAATAGGGTTGGTCCTTGGGCCAAACAAAAGATCTTTGCAAAATTTCATCTGGATCGGTCAGTAAATGCGACCTGTACTTTGTTTACAAAAATACATGGACAGACGGACGGACGGACATGCATAAATCGACTCAGAATGTGATTCTATGCAGATCATCAAAAGGAACTATGGGTCTATCTCGTTTCCTTCTGCCTGTTACAAACAAATGCACAAAGACATAATACCCTGACCACCTTGTGGTGTAGGGTATAAACAGCAAAATAGAACCAATAAAAATTAAAAAAAAATCGTAGCTTTGACTAACATATGGTCCTGGAAATTGAATGAGATAAAGTTTTAAGTTACACATATTACACCTGGTGGGCACTTTTTGATTATCTTTTGTCAAAAAGTGATCCTTGAACTTGTAGGCTTTATGTATTTGGAAAAGACGATTTTTAGCCCTTGATATCAAAAATACTTTTATATGTGGCTTAAGTCCATAAATTCTTATTAGATTTTTTAAATATAAAGTTCTACGAGACCAACATAACAGTTCCATTTCTTCTAGAATATTTAAAAATCAAAAATCTTTATAAATTCCAAAGATAAGATAGGTTTACAAACCCTTCAGAATTAGATTTTGAGTCTGAAAGACGACATATGACATTTACGCGATCCCTTTAATCTCTCTGAAACCCTTTCTATTGAAAACATTCTTTATATCAAAAATGTCCTTGGCATTTTTATGGTCCTGTTTAAAACGTAATCTAGCAGATTTCCTTCTGATCCCTTAAGAAGATAAAAACATAATCCATGGCTGTCATACTCCCCATGAACATAATCCCCATTAAAATCATGGCAATTATGAGCGTATTGAAAAAAGGAATATGTCATAAGCCCCAGAAAGTAGCGGACATAATTCATATAAAAATTGGGATTTTTTGGATCCCCATAATTGCAATGGCCACCAAATTTTCTACTGAATGAATAGATTAGGTTTTGAATGCCTAAATGTTAAATGCACCGAGAAGCCTATGCCCATCTGAAAGTCAATGACCTTTTGAGAGCCTACAGGATATCATATTACCCTCCTCACATTTCTTGTGCGACATGAAAGTATTCAAGAAAAAAGATTCCATAGATCAATTTTGTTTAAGACTTTTGGAAGAGTATTCTCCATCTAACCAGGACACTGGATATAATTTAGAAATGGTAGGAAAGATATTGAACTTCATAAGCACCAAGCATTGGCATGCTTTCAGTCTAAAATTCAAGGACATTTGTAGAGCCTACAGAATGACATATTACCCTCCTCACATTTCTTATGCTCTACAGCGTGAGATAAAAAAGAGTGCAACAAAGTCAAACGCCATAATTTTTACATTTTTTTTAAATTTTATTGAATGAAAGGAAAAAATGTCGGAAATATCATCAAATTTTAGAATAAGTTTAGATTTGTTTGAATTGTCCACCCTTGGCATGAATTATGGCCTTCAAACGGCCAATGAAACCGTCATACGCTGCCCGAATGTTGCTCTGCGGTATTTTGGCCTATTCCCGGCGAAGAGCTTGCTTGAGGTGATCGACACTTTGGTATTTTTTTTGGTGCCAACCTTGCTTTCCAAAATACTCCAGACACAATAGACCAACGAATTGGTATCCGGGGATTTTGGTGACCATTGTGCGCTGGAAATGAAGCGAGGAACCTCATTTTGTATACATTCTTGGGTGGCGCGTGCTGAGGGCGATGGTGCTGAGTCCTGTTGGAATGTCCACGGTCTGCGGCCAAAATGTTTGCGTGCCCAAGGCTTTAATACACCCTCCAGAATATTTTCGCGATAATATTCGGTATTTATTCTGATGCCACGGTTGATTAACACAAGCGGAGAGCGACCATGGGCTGTTATGGCGACCCAAACCATCACCATGGCTGGCGCTTGAGTTCTGGTGGCCAACCGAAGGTGCACATTTTCAGCTGACCTCTTTGGCAAGTAAACACGATCATTTTCGTTGTTTACAAACTGCTGAACAACGAATGTTTTCTCATCGGAGACCAAACCAAATTCGGCCGTTCCCCACTTTCGACCAAGCGAAGCAACTCTTTAGCTCTTTTGAGTCTATTTTCTTTCCGATGCGGTATAAGTTCTTGCACTTTTTGGAATTTCAATGGCTTTACCCCGAGCTCAGTTTTCAATATTTTCCAAATGGAATATTGCGATATGTTCAGCTCACGAGCCATTTTTCGGCCATTGCGACGCTGGTATCGATCAAGTAGCTTCTTTATTTTTCGAACCATTTCTGCTGATATTGCTGTTTTTTTTTTTCGTCCACTTCCTTGACGTCGGGCGTACGCTACCAATATCACGGTAACGAGCGATGATACGAGACACAAAAGATTTATTCACCTTTAAATGCTGGAGTGCTCTAACGATAGCCACTTGTGGTTTTCCAGCCAAATATAAAGAAATCACACTATCACGCTTGAATTCCATCACGAATAACTTTTTTTCTCCTGAAAACTCTCACCAAAATGCTTATGTATGCTTGTAAACAATATAATGAGCTGGAATAATTTTAACAGCTGTCTCGAGCGAGTGGCTTATAAATGACAGCAGTCTGAAGTTGGTTGCATTTTTTTTTCATCTGACTCTGTAGAGGCTTCAGAATGACATATTACCCTCCTCACATTTCTTATGCGACATAGAAGTCCTCAAGAAAAAATATTCCACAGATCAATCTTATTTAGGACATTTAAAACAGGAAGTAAGGGCTCTGGATTTAATCTGGAAGCTCTTAAGCGAAACCTATGCGTTCAGTCTGAAAGTCAATGACACCTTCATAGCATACGGAGTTCCTATCATCATTCTCAGTCATGACCGCCATAGAATTCATGGACGATCGCTTGGAACTCACCTTAGTAGCGATAAATATATCTAAATACAATTTCTTCAGGGGACACATAGATTCAGCTATCAGTGTATGAATTCAACCACTAATCACCCCAAGATCCTAGGGAAACTGTGGCTGCTATCTGCGTTTTTAGCTAAGAAAAGTTTATCAAGACTCGTATCGGCTGTACCATGTAAGCAGATGATGAGATAACCTTTTTACTTTAGTATCCCCCTCCTGGTTTCTAACGGTCTTCTACACCAGAAGCCACAAAGGAGACGAAAGGAAAGTTACTTCGTAAGAGTACCGCTTTCCAATGCTGCGGTTAATGAGACTAAGCGAGAATTTTTTCCCCACGAGATTCTTGCATTACTTATTAATCTTCAGACGAAAACTTGTTTTTCATTTCGGTCAAAAAATCAAAGGTTTCTTATCCCGAGTTGTTCTCTACTTCATCAATTCCCTTATACCATAAAAATTCTCCTAACAATCTAATGACAGTTTAAAGACCGTTTTAGCTATTGATGTCCGTCTAAAGGTATAAAACCTCGCATGCCCCTGATAAGACTTTTTAAATTCATATATTATTTTAATAGGAGCCGGTAATTTCGGAATTCCAAAAAAAAAAAAAAAAAAAAAAAAACAAAAATGAAGATCTATTTATCCTTCCTTTGAATATTTTTTGAAAATGTATCAGATTTATATAGAGATTTTTGGGAAAACACATATAATTTCCAAATATTGCTTAGAAGTACCTCAAACCCTACACGGATTTGGTATCATTAGTATCCCAGACATAACCACACTTTTTGCTGGATTAAATGTTGGTCTCTTTTAATGTCTATTTTCATAATATTAAAGCTTTTTTAAAATTCAATTTGTTACCCAGTGTATTTGAAAATAATTGAACAACAATATGTTCTATCTCCCTAATCGTTTTCTCTTTTCATTGCAGCTGACTTTGGCTTTGCTCGTTTCCTTAATGAGGGTGTTATGGCAGCCACCCTGTGTGGATCTCCCATGTATATGGTAAGTTCTTGTCTTTTATTTGCTGTTTTTTTTTGTAAATTTTTGTTTTGTCTTATTTTTATCCTCCACATAGGCTCCCGAGGTGATAATGTCTTTGCAATACGATGCTAAGGCCGATTTGTGGTCTCTGGGTACCATTGTCTATCAATGTCTTACGGGCAAAGCTCCCTTCTATGCACAAACCCCGAATGAATTGAAATTCTATTATGAACAAAATGCTAATTTAGCACCTAAGTAAGTTCGGATGCCGACATGTGTTTCCACTCAATCAATGTAGTACCAAAAAAACATAGCATAAATGTATGCCCTGCCCCCCGGGGCGGTCGGGATATATATTGTTGTTTTACCTAAAAATAATGATTTCAAATGCGAAATTTTTCATTCATTCATTATTTTTGGGGCTATGTTGTTGTTGTTGCTGCTGTTTTGTTTATTTGCTTGTTTTTACGTCTTGTGTTTTTTCCCTTGGTTTTCTTTCGTTTCTTGATCTAGAATACCCAACGGAGTGTCACCCGAATTACGTGATTTGTTATTGTGCCTGTTGCGGCGCAATGCCAAGGACAGAATTTCGTTTGAAAGTTTTTTCAATCATCGTTTCTTGCAGGGCAAAAAAGCGGCCACATCACCAGGTAAGTGTGTCAAGTTCAAATCATAATTGCGAAAAATTATTTTGAATTCTTATTTTTTCCCCTGGGAATTCAAGCGGATATACCAGCTTCATTGGCTATGGGTACTACGCCACCAACCAAAGCGAAAAGTCCATTACAGCAACAGCTTGAACAACAACAGCAGCTGCAACAGCAACATATACAACAGCAGTTACAGCAACAGAAACAGCAGCAGCAACAACACCAGCTACAGCATCAGCGTTCCGATGCCGATGATGATCTTCAGGATGAAAATGCTGGTAAGAATTTTGAAAATCCTAATGGGCTTTATTTGCTATAATTTATTTTCTGTCTTCTCTCAGTTTCTGTGGTAGAAAATCCCGCCATATGTGCCACCATTACCAATGTCGGCATTTTATGCGAAAGTGAAAATAATACCGAAGATTCCTCGGGATCCCATGAGGATTCCGATGATTTCGTATTGGTACCCAAAAATCTTCCAGAAGATCAAAATGTTATAGACTATGAAAAGAAGTAAGTTAAGCAATTCACTATAACAAGAATATGATACTAATTCCCTCCCCTCTCCCCCAGGCATTCCAATAAACAACAGACTGCAGACAAAAATGCAGCCGGTCAAAATCAATCCAGTCCTCCAAGACCTAGTACTTTACCAATTTCAGAACCCAAACCCGTACCGGCTCCGGTGCGTCGTTACTCGTCGAATAACACAAATGTGGCAGCCGGCACCTCACCCATAGATAAGAATCATGTACGTTATAGGGCCGACAGTGATCAAGTGTCATCGCCAAAACTCTCCACAACGGCACCGGTGGCGGCAGCAGCAGCAGCAGCAGCATCGGCAGCCCAACCCATACCCCGTTCTCAGCCCATCAGTGTAAAACAGAGACCAGATCATCGCAAGAGCAGTGTCAGCAGTGATATTAACTCCATTTCACCACCGGCGGTGCAATTTGCCATTGGCACCCCACCACAGGGACGGCATCGTTCCACCTCGGGCGGTTCGCTGTCAGAGACACCACCCCCCTCGGCCCCATGCACCTGGCAGGTCAGTCCAGGTGGTCAAACCCAATCGCCTCTCAGACGCTCCGGACATAGTTCACCCGTGCTTCCGTCCGCTCTAACTAAACTACCCACATTGGGCAGTCCCACCTTGATGGTGGCACCCGGTTCGGTGGGTTCATTGGGTTCCGGTGGCAATGGCTCATCGTCGGAGAACAACAATCAACATCCAATGCTGGGACCACGGGCATTCACCCTACCCGAGCTGGGCGCCACCGGTGGTCTACAAAGTCTCTTGGACACAAATGCCGCTGGCGGTGTTGGTGGCAATTCATCCGATGTCCATCATCATTTGCATGCATTCCATGCTCCCGAACTGTCGGAGGAAACTCTAATGGATCGTGAACACAATGAAACTTTGTCTAAATTGAATTTTGTCTTGGCCCTCACCGATTGTATACAAGAAGTGGCCGACTCACGATGTGCACCGTTGTCGGCCTTAATGGCGGCCGCCTCAAATGATCAGCCACAAATCCCACCGCATGCCCCGGAACACTGTAAGAGGGCGGAACGTTTGGTATTGCTGGTAAGAGCATTGCAGCTATTGTCATCCGGCTTGAATTTGGCCTCTCAGCAATTGAGGAGTGGCAATTTGAAGCCCTCGTCGAATGTTAAGAATGGTAGGTCGAAAAAAACACACATGTTTCAATGAGAAATTGAAAATAATATGTTTTCGTCTTTTTAGCTCTGCTTACCATGAACTCCAAATACCGCAGCATTTTATTTGAATCGAAGAAATTAAATGGCACTGGTCTCCTGCAAAAAGCCAATGCATTTAATATAACCGCTGATAAGATTTTATACGATTATGCTTTAGATATGGTGAGCAAGGATAATTTTATTCTGGGCAGTATTTGTTTTTAATGCTTGCTTTTGTTTTATTTTTTATTTCAGTGTCAAGCAGCGGCCTTGGATGAGCTGCTGAGCAATACCAAAAATTGTTTTGAGCGCTACAATACCGCTCACATTCTGCTACATTCTTTGGTACAGAAATGTAATCATCCACAAGATAAAATGCTTTTAAATAAATGTAAGTGAGACAGAATCTTTTTTCGAAATTGAAAAATTTCCTGGAAATAACAGGAGATTTTGAAAAGACTAGCAATTCCAAAACTTTGAAGAGAACACTTGGAAAAAGCATCTTCAAATGTCGAAGAAGACATATAAATTTTTTATATTTTGATTGAATTTAGTAACTTCTGCGTTTGGGAATATTTGGAATCAGTGGAAGTACAGGGTGAGATAAAAAACTGCAAAAAAGTCAAGCGCCGTATTTTTTAAATTTTATTAAATGAAAGCATAAAATATCGGAAATAGCACCAAATTTTAGAATAAGTTTAGATTTGTTCGACTTGGTCATCTTTGGCACGAATTATGGCCTTCAAACTGCCAACGAAACCACGTCACACGCTGCCCGAATGTTGCTCTGCCGTATTTTTGCCCTTTTCCGGCGAAGCGCTTGCTTGAGGTGATCGACACTTTGGTATTTTTTAGTCCCAACCTGGCTTTTCAAAATACTTCAGACACAATAGTCAAACACCCTATATCTATCAATACACCCTTCGGAATATTTTCGCGATAATATTCGGCATTTTGTCTGATGCCACGATCGATTAAAACGAGTGGAGAGCGACCATCGGCTGTTATGGCGGCCCATACCATCCCCATGGCCGGCATTGAGTTCTGGTGGCCAACCGAAGGTGCACATTTTCAGCTCACCTTTTTGCAAGTAAACACGATAATTTTGTTTGTTTACAAACTGCTGGACAACGAATGTTTTCTCATCGGAGACCAAACCAAATTCAGCAGTTCTCCATTTTCGGCCAAGCGAAGCAACTCCTTAGCTCTTTTGATTCTATTTTCTTTCTGTTGCGGTGTAAGTTCTTGCACTTTTTGGAATTTCAATGGCTTTACACCGAGCACATTTTTTGATATTTGCCGAATGGAAACCAAATTTGGGCGTCCACCACTTTCGGCCAAGCGAAGCAACTCTTCTTTAGCTCTTTTGAGTCTGAGTCTATTTTCTTTCTGTTACGGTGTAAGTTCTTGCACTTTTTGTAATTTCAATGACTTTACCCCGAGCTTATGTACTCCGAGCTCATTTTTCAATCGAATGGAAACCAAATTCGTCAGTTCACAACTTTCGGCCAAGCGAAGCAACTCTTTAGCTCTCTTTGAGTCTATTTTCTTTTTGTTGCGGTGTAAGTTGCACTTTTTGGAATTTCAATGGCTTTACCCCGAGCTCATTTTTCAATATTTGGCGAATGGAATATTGCGATACGGTCAGCTCACGAGCCATTATTTGGCCACTGCGACGCGGGTTTCGATCAAGTCGCTTGATTACTTTTCGAACCATTTCTGCTAATGTTGCTGTTTTCTTCCGTCCACTTCCTTGACGTCGTGCGTACGCTACCAGTATCACGGTAACGAGCGATGGCCAGCGACAAAAACGATTTATTCACATACAAATGCTGGAGTGCTCTGACGATAGCCACTTGTGGTTTTCCAGCCAAATATAAAGAAATCACACCCGAATCACGCTTGAATTCCATCACGAATATTTTTTTTTTCTGGAAAATTCTCACCAAAATGCTTTTGTACGCTTTTAAACAATATAATGAGCTGTCACTGGAATAATTTTGAACAGCTGTCGGACGAGTGGCTTAGTAATTACAGCAGTCTGAAGTTGGTTGAAACTTTCGGGGTCTGATGAATTATTTTTTGTAAAAAATCCCCTCAGGGTCTAAGGAATTCTTTTCCATAGAAAAAAATCTCCCCCAGGGACCTGAGGATTTTTTGATTATATAAACTTCTCTGCTGATTTACTCCGCCATCGGACGAGTGGCTTAGAAATTACAGCAGTCTGAAGTTGGTTGCAGTTTTTTTCATCTCACCCTGTAGAGGAGATTTTTTAAAGGAAACCAAATTCAAAATATTAAAGAAAACACTTGGAAAAAGTATTTTTCAGTGTCGTCCTTTTCGACACTGAAAGATAATTTTCTTGAATATTTATATTTTGGTTGTAATTAGCAACTTCTGCTTTTGTGCATATTTGGAATCATTCGATGTATATTCCATTTTGTACCACTTTTTAAGATTCCTCCTTACTTCCTGCTTGATCTTCTTCTAATTGTCTTTTTTTTAACATCTCTAATTTGTTACAGATCGCGATGCTGTGGAAAAACGCTTAAATATTCTACAACAACAAGGCTACATTTATGTGACCGATGAAAATTCGTAAATGATTCAACCCCGTAAAACGTAAAACGGAGACACAAATTTAATCCAAATGCATCAAAATTTGATTATGTTTAAGAGAAACAGTAACAACAAGCAAAATCCACAATAAAAACAAGGAACAAAACAAATAAACAATACAAGAAACAGAAATTTGAAAACGGAATGATGTAGTGGCAGAAGGAAAGAAAGGATAATTTCTGTAATGTGTGATTCATTATCAAACTGCATAGACACCATTAACTCTAACCATTTATTCACAACTAGTAGAACATTTTAATTTTTTTTATATATAAAAATACTATACAATTATCATTACTCGTAAACTATCTATTATAATTATAAAATAATTATGTTTGGCAAAATTTGTTTCTATCGAAATTAGAGGCAAGAGATGAGAAAACAATGGAACAGTATGTAAATATCATTAGATTTCAATACCTAGATTTCTTGAAAAAAAAAAGAAATTCTCAAGTATTTTTTCCTTAAAACATTACATAATTGCCAAGGCAAAGGTTTGAAAGCTGGCAGAGGTAAACTGCAAAAAGTCTTCTTAGAAATTGGTAATTGTCCCCCTCCTGGTTTTCTATTACAATTTTCCCTGGATATGTATTTATTTAATAAGTATAAGAAAAAAAAAAGAGATTTAGAAACTAGCAAGTCTTTCATTATTTAATTTAGAAAAAAAAACAAACGATGACTTTAAAGTTTGAAAACGGAAAAAAGTTTAAAAGATAAACATGCACAGCCCCCTAGGAAACCGTTCTAAAAAACTTCCCCCCAAAAAAACTGAATAAAATTAAACATCATTTGAGATCTTGGCATTATGAAAAAAAGAAATAACCCAAACATATGTCTCGATATCAAGCAAAGATTTCATTTTTAAAACTATTTTCTATTTTATTGTTTTATATGTCCTTTTCTTTTTAAGTTTTTTTTTATGTTTCCATTACACACATTTTCTCACACTTTTTTCTTCCTATTAACTCTTTGATATATATTTTTTGTTTATGTTATTTAAGTGAAATATTTCTCAAATTTTTAATTTATGTTGCAATATTTAAACATAGTTTATTGTATTTTCATTTTTAATTGTTTTAAATGTGTTTTTTTTATGAAGAAATAAAAAGAAAAGATGAAAAGAATTTCATACTATATAAAAAATGCTAGTGCATAATATTATTACATATACATACAAACATACATATGTAGAGAGAAGGAAAGTAACAACCAACCAACCAACTGATTAAAACACATAAAAATTGAAATATAAAAAGAAACAACAAAATAAATAAATAAATCATGAATATTATTATAAAAATCATGTTTTCAATATTTATTTGAGAGAAAAAGACATTTTAAAGTTATTTCATCCTGAATCCATTTAGAATCTATATACGTTATGGGCCCTCGGTCGAATATTTGGAGGGTTTGAAATCGAAATTAAAAAAATAAAAGTGACTACCTAGCAGTGATTCTTGTTTTGATAAAAACCCTTCCAGAGGTTTTTTTTTACAGGTGGCCTTTTGAGATATCGATTTAATAACAGGGTCTATTTGGTGAAGGTAAATTTACCGCACTTTTATCTAGAGTTTTGAAATTTATGACAAATTTTCGTATTATGTTTCTAAGAGGTCCTATATTTGGGATTTTCAAAGAAGAGAAATCCTCTCCCCAGAAAGTTGCTAAATACAGATTCACCAATTGGTACAGCCTTCTAAGGAGGTTTCGAACTTTTCAAGTTATTTTGATAGGCAATTCGAAGAAGGTTAATATTTACAAAATTTTAATGAATGAGTTATTTTTATGAGTTATGTTTAACCCTTTAAGGGGGAGGTTCCGAAGCAATTGGGCAATATTAACCAATTCGTATCTGACCTAAGATTTATAAAAATATTACAACGTTCCAGATTTGGACTATATCGACTACTTCCTATACTTTATATGGGATACGTGCACATTTTTGAAAAATGTAGACATATGAGTGAGGTGACAGATATAGCGGACCGAAGTATTTCATTTTCAAACTTTATATAATACAGATAAAAATATTGGTATGTGCAAAATTTGAAGGAAATCGAACATTCATATCCATCTTTATGCGAAATCATAAATTCCGAATAATTACCCTTTGGGGTTGAGGTAACAGAACGGGTTACCAGATATCTATCATCTTAACAACAGATTTTGCGCTATGAAAAATATTTGGATATGTGAATTTTAAAGAAATTTGGATGATTATTTCGCTTTGTTTAAGCGTTTTATGTGGGGGAGGCACCAGAAGAAATGGTGCGATCTCTACCATCTTTATAACAGATCTTATGTTGATGGAGACATTGAGATGAATCAAGTATGAATGGAATCGGACGTTATTTTCGTGTTTTATGAGCTTCATGGATACTCAAAATTTTGAATGGAATCGGATGTTAATTTCGTGTTTTATGGGCTTCAAAAATGTTTAAAAATTTAAACCTTTGTGGGAGAGGTACCAGAAGGTACCTGACATTTTGCTGGGAAGGCACTAGAAGGAGTGGACCGAAATAACCATTAATGGAACAGAATTTTGGCAAACACAAGGTCTATCGCCAAACTTTTAACAATCTGAACTTCTTCCAGAGTGAAGTCCCGAAAATCGTGTGAACGTAAAATCTAAGAAAGTAGTTTTTACAGTGGCTACGCTTTTTAAAATAAACCAATACTGTTTCCTTTCGACCAATCTTGAAGGATTAAATTGGCCAGTCCCCTGTGGATTAATCCTTGTTTTATGGAAGTTTAAATCAAGAAATATGTTGTTATTTACGAATTTTTTCCTACATAAAGAAAAATAAATGTTTTCATGTCATACTTTGCCAAATTTAGCGTCTTGGATATATAATTTCCCTAATTTAATTCCAGATGGCTTTTACAAAATTACATTCCAATTGGCTCTGGAATCAGTTCCAAAACTCCATAGGTTCCATTTCCAATCACACAAGTCCTTTTTCACAATGAAAAATCATGAAATTCCTTTATCTTCAAGAATTTACTTCATTACCCACCTGTATAGTCGCGTAAATGAAACAGCCTAGAAGTATGCTTTGATTTTTCCATTTAACTTTCTTTGCAAATAAAGGAAATGTTATGCAGTTTTTTTTATTAAAAAATCGTATTTTTTATTGCTTAAAAACAAATTAACACTAAAATTACACTTAAACTAATTTGTACAGTCTTAAAATATTTAAATTATTGCTATAGAATTATGATATGTTTACATTTGACAATTTTATTATACAAACAATAGGTGGGGTTGTTAATGCAATGTGGGTGTTTGTTAAGCATCACATGACCGAGCACAGATCGTGTTTTCTACTGCTGAAAATCAAATAGAAATAACAATTCACAAAAGTAGAGCTTTAAAATACATGGCAATGATTCAAAATAAATATTATGTTTACATTGAACTGGATTTGAAACATCAAGGGGCTTTATATTATTTATTCCATTGCATAACCTCAAAAAAAATTTTATAAAGGAGGTATTTACCTTATTTACACCGAACGTGTTTTGATAAAATACCTTACTTGGATTGTCAATTCCATTGGTTATATGTCAAATAAATTACAAATCTTTGTAAAAGGCGTAATTTAGTAGTCGGTATAAATCAGGCTTAAAGTCTTGTCTACACTGAGCACATCTTAATAAAATCCATTATTTGGATAGCAAATTCATCTGATTATGTTAAAAAATTACGTATCTCTGGTCGCTGTAAATATTCTTTAACCCGATAAAAAGCTCAAATATAAATATCCTATTAGAGACGATATCAAGCCATGGTAGAAGAATATAGGTAGACGCATCGGGACAGCTGCTGGGAAAATGAACTGTCAAACTGATTTTGGAATTGAAAATATTGAATGAAAAATTATTGGAATTTGAAAAAATTGTTGGAAAATTCATATTATAAGAACCTCCTATTGGCGTCGTGTAAAAAAACATTTAAAAATCTACTTATTTTTGATAAAACATTTAAAAATTCAATGTTCTCATGCGTTGATGCATCTACCTATATTCTTCTACCATGATATAAAGCCCACAATGTCCTTGCCCACTTTGGTAGTTTACACATCACAGTTTTTCAAATTCACAAATCAGGTTTACACATTTCGCTTATTTTGTCAGTGTAAATTTCTTTAGCATAAAATGTACGGAAATTATTAAAATATTTCCAGATAACACATCTCTATTAGAACATTTACATATGTAAATCCTGTGGATTTCAATATTCAATTCCATTGAGGTTATGTCAAATTAAATCCAATGGATTTCACATGTAACGCATACTCAAAGATATTGAAAGTTAAAATATACCGGATCTATTATGTCTAAACATACGTTTAGATCGACCCGAAGATCCCCGCTTTCATTGCTGATACATGTGAGGAGCGTGAAAATGGTGTGGCCACGATTGTGGTGAATGGATTTGATGGGGAGGAGGAAATGCATCTAAGAGAGTATTGTTGTGCGGAAACGATATGGGATTTTGAATTGGAATATCATTCTCTGAGGGTGGAGTCATGGGTATTGCCATCATCGAATTGGGTCCACAATAAGCCATATTATATTGTATGGGTGCTGGTGCTGGTGCTGGTGGGGGAGGGAAAAATGTTGACGTTGGCTGTTCTGTTGATTGCGGTGGTGTCAGGAGAGGTGAGTGCGAGGTAATAAAGGGTGGAGGTGGAAGTGGACCTGGTGGCAGGTGGTGATTGAATATTGGAGGTGGTGGTAGTTCAAATGCAGGTGAATAATTTCGATTATATGATGTTGATGGCGGCCGGCAATTAATCACATGGGCTGGCAGTTGGTCTCTCAGTTGTATTTGTTGCTGAATTTGATTACAGTTTGGAGGTGGTGGAGCTTTCATGTCATAGCCACAGGGATATGGCGGAAAACTATGACCTGGAAGCTGAGCACATAATTGGGGGTCGGGTGGTGGAGGTATCTCAAAATGTTGAGGATATGGAGGAAAGGGCAACTCAGAGTGCATTTGCTCAGCGGGAAATGTAGGTATTGACGAATTGTAGGTTATGTGATGTGGGGTAGGTGTTGGATGGTTTGGATTGTAGGGACCACATTGAATTGGATACGTCGGATTTCCATGGGGAATATGTTGATTTGGTGTTGATGCTAAGGGATATGATGTGAAGGCCTCCCTTGGTAAAGGGTGAAGGAAATCAGGTGGACCCACAGAGGTGTTAGATGCTGGGGATCTTCTTAGGTGTTGGTGATATACTCCTGGCTGGTTGCTAAGAGGTAAATGGGAAGTAGGCGGAATGTGTTCTGAGTGTGTTTTTCGGGACGGATGTTGGAAATGCGGTGAATGAAGGTTAGGCACTGCTGAATGGGAGATCTGGGGCTGAGATTTCGAAGGTGGGCGGTGTTGTGATTGGTGTAGCCCCACAGGTATCACATGATGGGTTGGTGAGACAGTCATTGGCTGATTATGACTTTGATCGTTTTGTATCGCAGACCCAATTGCAGTCGGTATACTCTGTTGTTTGTTTTGTTGCTGTTGTTGTGGATGACCTACAGACGGCGGTACAGAATATGATGAGTTAGACCCCTTTAGCCGTTCTGAATTTAGATCGTTTCGGATCGATGAAGCGCCAGGAGAATGGAGTGCATAATTTTGTTGTTGTGGCCGTCCTCCTGGCGTTTCTGAATGGGCAAATGTCCGATCGTAACATGGGTAGTTAGTTGGCACATATTCTAGCTGTTTTTGGTTAGAATTAGCTATTCTCTGTTCTCTGTTTTGACAGGGGTCATTTGTGGTGATGGCGGGCAGATTGCATGGGTGGTTGGTGGAAAAATTGTGCATCGAAGGTTCTTTGAGACGAGGAGGAGTTGAAGAATGTTGTATTCTCGTATTACTAGTTGGGTTTTTATCCCTTGAAGTCGGTGTTGTTCTGAGAGGATTAGCCGTATTTTGATGGTCCCCCACATTCTGCATTTTTTTCTTTTTAGACATAGACTTCATTTTCTTGGCTGGAATATTCGAAATTGCAGATTTTTTTGCTTCCTGTATGGATAACAGGGCTTCCAACGAGCTTGCCCTCTTCTTGGCTTTATTGACTTGCTTGGGCGCCATTAAATTATCAGGGAGATTTCGAGTGTTAGCAGTTTTTGTCGTTTCCATAGAATTGCTAATAGCCTGGGTGTTAGTTGGCATGGGTTCTAAGCCTGATTGTGTTTTAGGATTATATCCCTGCTTGGGCGCCAATAAATTATCCGGAAGATTTTGTGTGTTTCCAGTTGTTGTCGTTTCCATACAATTGCTAAGAGCCTGAGTGGAAGTAGACGTGGCTTCAAAGCCTGATTGTGTTTTGGGAGTATATCCCTGCTTGGGCGCCATTAAATTATCCGGGAGATTTTGAACTTTTTTAGTGGTAGCCGTTTCCTTACAACTGCTGTAAACCTGGTTGTGAGTGTCTGTGGGTTCCAAGTTTGAAACTTGAAACTGAGGAGTTGATATTTGGGTGTCCTGGAAATTTGGAAACTCTTTGCTAATAGTGTCAACATCAAGTCTGGTTTTCCGATGCGGCTTTGAATTAAACTCTACCCTCGCTTCCTTTGGCATATTTTTCACGGGCATACTGTTTTCAAATCCAGGAGCATAGTTCATCTGTGAATCAGAAGATGGTGTAGAATTTGGATGACTTGTTAGATCCTTGGATATTTCTTTGGTAACGGTCGTGTTATCCAATCTCTGGGCAGGGTGTGCAGGTGTACTCGAAAAAGATGCCCCTTCACTCGGCACTCCTTGCATGGTGAGACTGTCATCCAATTTATGGGCAGGATTTTTAAGGAAATCGCTTTTCGAATTTGCAGGGCTCTCTGCTTCCCTAGGCATCTTTTCGAAGGCTGTACTAAAATCTGGTGTGTGAGTTGGTGTCGGATGCATTTGGGATGTGAGTAAAGCATCGCTTGTTTTGGTTTCCTTCATTTGATTGTGAAATTTGGAGACCATATGCTTTTTGGGATTCAAAACCTTTTCTAGATTTTGACAACTTCTGGATGATTCACATTTGGGTTTTGTTGTGGTGTTCAGGGCTATTACACCTGAGTTTCGGAGCATATCTCCCTGAGATGGTTGGGGGCCTTGTTGGCCAGGAATTTCACATATCTTTGCCTCTTGACCCGTTTCGATGTTAGATATTTCATTCGGATGAGAGGGATTTAAATCTGGCGCCCAACTGAGTTGATGACTCGTAACCAATTTATTTTCAGTTCCCTGATCTTGTAGAAGAGCATCATTATTTTCCTTGGACAGCAGGACAGATGAGAGTAACGCCTCATGTGCTGAGCCTCCTTGGCATAAATTAAGAACATGCCTTAAATACGGAGAATCACGTATTTCATGGACCACAGATTCTCGAGGAGAATATAGTTCGTGTTTTGAAGAAATTTTAGAATTACGTTCTTCATTAGCCTCACTTTGGCTTTGAGATTCTGGCACAGTTTCCTGATTGGTGGAATCTTCGCTTCCTCCAAGTGAATCATGTTTTGAAGAAATTCGATTATTAACATCATTGGCGTTTTGAGATTCCGTCACATCTTGCGGGCTGGTAAAATCTCCACTTCTCTGTTCGCCGGAAAGATTTAAGGTGTGACATGTGTCCGACTGACATTTACCGGTATGATTTATTACACTACATCTATGAACAGTGAGAATAGATGCTGGATTGTCAGATGACGGGTCGCATGAGGTACCGACATGTTCCTCCGGGTTGCTGTTTGATGATACCTCAATTTGCTTTTCTTCCATGGGTTTACTTGTTTGATGAGCCTCTTGTGTCTTATCTGGTGTTGAAAATCTGTGTTGGTCTTTCACCTCATCCTCCTTTGAAATCTCCAGACATTGATGTCGTTGGTCCAGTGTTTTAGGGATTTCTAAGGTTTCCATTGGATTAAGCCGATGAGGGAGGATGTATTTTTCAGAAATTTTCCTAGAAGAGAGAAAAAAGTGAAAATCTTATTAGAATTTAATAAATTTGATTTAAATTCATTTATTCAGATGTAGATGGCGTTAGAGAATCTAAACTGGCAAATAGATGGCGCCTGAGAATCTAATCCCTTGGATACAAGGATTTAAAGGTGGTACTTCAGAAAATAGATGACATTAGTGGTCATATATTTCGAGGCTCGTCTATTAAGAGAGAGAGGATGACAGAGTTGATCTTTCTACAATAGATGTCCTAGTCACATTTACCCACGAAATTGTTTCAAATTTTTGTATTTAAGAAGATTTGGTAGATGACAATCCTTGAAGTTATTGATGCCATGTGAGGTCATCAATTTCAAAAAAGAAGCTATCTGAGGTAATCGACTTTTAAATATATGCCATCTATTTTATAATAAAGGTCACCTGAGGTCATCTACTTTGAAATAGATGCCGCTGGAGGTAATCAATTTTGGTGGAGTTGTCATCTACTTTGAAATAGATGCAACCTTATTCTCTTTAAAATAAATGCCACATGGTGACAACTACCTGGTGACATCTATCTTTGAAAATATGTCTTCGGAGTTTATCTATTTTGAATTAGATGTCATCTGAGGTCTCCTGTTTGCGAATAGATGTTATCTAAGGCCATCTACTTTAAAATAGCTGCCTCCTGATGACGTCTGAGGTCATCTATTATCGAATAGTTGTTTTTGGAGTTCATCTACTATAAAATATATGCCACCCAATGACATCTATTTAGAATATATCTCATCTGAGGCCATTTACATTGAAGTAACTGCTTCTTGACGCCATCTACCTTTGAATTGACGTCATCTGTGATCATCTCTTTTCGAATAGATATCTTCTTAGTTTACTTTTTTTAAGTAGATGTCACCTTAACTCTAATCTGTGTCACCTGGAGATTATCTATTTTGAAATAGATGTCATCTGAGGTCAACTATTTGCGAGTAGATGTTATCTATGGTCATCTACTTTAAAATAACCAGCCCCAGATGAAGTCTGAGGGCATCTTTTTCGAATAGATGACTTCCGAGCCACCCAATGACATATATTTAGAATAGATCTCATCTGAGGCTATCTACTTTGAAATAGGTGACTTCTTAGACCGTCTACTTTCGAACTGATGTCATCTCATTTCGAGTAGATATCTTCTGAGTTAACCTATTTTAAAGTAGATGTCACCGGGTGGCACCTGATCTCTAATCAGAGGCCATCTACTTTAAAATCGATGACCCTGAGGTATTCTATAGATGTTTTCTGAGTTCATCTACTTAAAAGTAGTTGCCACCTGGTGACATCTAATCAAAAATAGAGATGCCACCTGATGACATTTGTTTTAAATTAGATGTCATCTGAGGCCATCGATATTCGAAAATATGTCTTGGAGTCTATCTACTTTAAAAAAGTCATCAGAGAGAACCTGTTTCTAAGTAGATGTCACCAGGTGACAACTTTTTTTAAATAGATGAACTCAGCAGACTTATATTCTAAAATTGAATATCTCAGGGGCAGTTTTTTTTTTAAAGTAGATAGCCTCAGATGAGAGGCCAGGTGCCACCCGGTGACATCTACTTAAAAGTAGATGTCATATGAGGTCATCTCTTTTTGACTAGATGTCATCTGAGTACAGCTATCGTAAAATAGATGACATCTTTATAATACTGTATAATAGATGCCTCCAAATGACATCTTCTTTAAAATAGATTCCACCTAAGGTCATCCATTTTAGAATAGATGGAATCTGAATCCATCTACTTTCGAAATATTGGCATCTCATAATTGAAATCTATTTGAAGCTAGATGACACCTAATGACATATATTTTACAATAGATGCCACCTTATGTCAGCAATTCTACAAAAGAAGCCAAATATTGTCTTCCATTTTCAAAACATTTAACTTTCAAGGATTTGATACCACCCGGCATCACATATTCCACCCATAATTTATTTTCTGCAGATATTTTCTTCCAGAAATCTCACCTTTGTTCATACTCCAAAACGTCCAAATCCTCATAGGTTTTATGCAGAGCAATTGCAAAATCATAAATCGAATTCTCAATAGACTGCATATCACTCAGAATTGCCTTATCCAGTTCTGAGGCAGGATAAACAGCAATGGATTTGGTCAGAAGTTCTTGAAATTCACCTGCCTCCGATAAGGACTTTATGAAACTATAAACCTCATTAACGGCCTGTGGGGCAAAGCTTTTGTCGGGGGAACTGTGTTGCACGGTAATCACATGTTGATCTAGAACAATGACATCCTCCAGGGAATCATTTAAATCAATTATTTCGTTCGTTTGAGATTGCTTGGAGTTCAGAGTTTCCTGTAACTCTTCTGTTGAACTGTTTAAATCAATTATATCTCTAAAATCATCTGCCTGATTTGATTTGCCTATATCCTCTGTGGCTTCCGTAAGTATTCCAATTTCTACATCACTGTCTTCATCGTGATCATCTGCTGAGCTAATTGCCAAACCCATATTCTTTAAGGTATTCTCAATGGCGGAATATTTTTCCAGTTCTCTCTTGGCTGTGTTATTATTCCTCCGAATCTCCAGTTCCTCTTCCCTCGAATTCAACTCCTTTATTAGTTTATTTCCTCCATAGATTCTCTCAAATCGTCGACGAATTGCTTTTAATTTATTGCCACCTTTAAATTGAATTTGTCTTCTTGGGCGCCGAAATCCGTCTTTTCTTGTGGACTTTTGTTGTTGTGGGAAATTGCGCTCAGAGTTTATTTTGGAGTTTCCTACAATGCTAGAATAACTATTTAATGGCTGCATCACATTGGGCGGACTCTTTTTTGAAATCCATGGATACTTTTTTTGGCTATTGATAGGTATTTTCTGAAAAAAAAAAATGATGGTAAATGGCAAGTATTAAATGACTGAGATCCTTACTTACCGGTATAAAAATGCTGGACTTAATGTTGCAACGTATTTTACGAGCAGATTCCCTGGAAGAAGAAAAAATGAAGGTAAAAGCCCATGTCAGTTTAGGTGTAGAATGAACTGTCAAACTAATTTTAGAATTGAAAATGTTGAATGAAAAATTATTTAAATTTGTAAAAATTGTTGAAAAACACGAATTATAATAACCTCCGAATGACATCGTATAAGAAAACTAGTAAAAATCTAATTATATTTGAAAAAAACATTTAAAATTTTTTGACATATCAATGTTCCCAAGCGTTAATGCATTTACCTGTATTCTTCTACCATGTGTAGTTGAAGGTTTATAGCATGTTTACATTGGAGCTTTTCACCTGCTTATCATCTTTATGAATGTTTTTGAGGATTGGAAGTGACAAATTTAAAACCATTAGCTTTTCTAAATCTTTTACATAACAAAGACATAAAATAATCAGGTTCGAATATCGAATATACTCTGTTATACCTATTATTTTAATATAAACATATACAGTTCTGCATTTTTCTGCAATATACCTCGTAAAATTTCGCTGTAACTGGTTACCATATCTGATTTGTGTAAATATAAATTTATGTTGATTGGTCAACTATTCCGTTAAAACGGTTCACTGTAAACATGCTATTAGGCCTACTAACTTTTCCGTAAGGGATATATAGGTCGTATTTCGATAAGCCTTTTAAGTTGAAGTGGAATTTTGTCTCGACATTTCGCAATTAATTTCTGACCACGAGATCACAGATTTTAGGCCGACTTATTTTTATACAAACGGAAAATATACATCGACTAATAAATTTTTAGTTTTTTATACCCTCAGCCATATGACTAGAGAGGGTATATATCATTTGTTACCGTAAAAACGTTCCTTCTCGAAATAACGGTTTTAGACCCTAAATTTCTTTTGACCAAATCCGTTTCAGGACATTTGGAGTTAGTCTAGCGAGGTCCGTCCGTCTATCTTTCTGTCTGGCTGGTGTGCACGATAACTCTCGAAGGGAATATCCGATTTGATCGAAACTTGGTACATCGTAATATTATTGTCAAACTTAGATCGAGTTCGGCGATGGGCAATATGGGTCCAATCCTTCTACAACTCCACACAAAAGGTCGAAATTAAAAAAAAATTCTGCACAGAAAGGGAAAAAGTGAGCCAATTTTGCTTCAGCTTTGCAAAGCCTAATATATGTGCTAGGTCAGAGGCGAAAATGAACAATATCGGCCCTCTCCATCAAGTACCTCCCCCACAAAGGGTAAAAATTTAGAACCATTATACCTCTTTAAAAATGTGAAAAAAAACAGTCCGATTGTCTTCAAATTACACATATCACAATATGTTTATTAACTCAAGGTCTGATGTGAAGATAGAATATATCGGCCCACTTCTTCCGATACCTCCCCAGAAAAGGTCAAATTTTTGAATATCCCTGAATCTCATAAATAGCGAATTAATATCCGATTCCATTCAGATTTGCTACATCTCAATATTTCCATCAACACAAGATGTGTTATAAAGATAGTAAAGATCGGACCGTACCTTCTGGTACCTCTCCCACAGAGGGTCAAAGTTTTGAATAACCAACACGATCATAAAATCCGAAATATGCATCCAGTTCTTTTCCAATTACACACATCCCCATATTTTTATTAACCCAATGTCTGGTGTGAGGATGCAGTCCTTTTGGTACCTCCAACACAAAGGGTCAACATTTTGAGTATCTATGAATCTCATAAAATAACGAATTGGTATCCGGAGATTTTGCTGGCCATTGTGCGCTGGAAATGAAGCGAGGAACCTCATTTTGTAAACACACCATCGCCGAGCAACTCTTTAGCTCCCTTTGAGTCCATTTTCTTTCTGTTGCGTTGTAAGTTCTTGCACTTTTTGGAATTTCAATGGCATTACCCCGAGCTCATTTTTCAATATTTGCCGAATGGAATATTGCGATATGTTCAGCTCACGAGCCATTTTTCGGCCATTGCGATCAAGTCGCTTCTTTAATTTTCGAACCATTTCTGCTGATGTTGCTGTTTTCTTCCGTCCACTTCCTTGGCGTCGTGCCTACGCTACCAGTATCGGTAGCAGTAACGAGCGATGGTACGAGACACAAATGAGTTATTCACATTTAAATGCTGGAGTGCTCTAACGATAGCCATTTGTGGTTTTTCAGCCAAATATAAAGAAATCACACCTGAATCACACTTCACACGAATAACTTTTTTTCTGGAAAATTCTCACCAAAATGCTTTTGTACGCTTGCAGACAATATAATGAGCTGTCACTGGAATAATTGTAACAGCTGTCAGACGAGTGACTTAGAATTGAGAGCAGTCTGAAGTTGGTTGCAGTTTCTTCATCTCACCCTGTATTTTTCTTAACTGGAAATCTAATATGAATATGGCAATTATCGAAATTTATTATTTTGCATAAAATTGGATATAAATATTTGATTTCCTTCAAATAGTGCACATACCAATATATCTGTATGAATGAAGTATAGAAATGAAATACTTCGATCCGCCATATCTGCTACCCCATGCATATGTCTACATTTTCCCAAAATTCTCATATAAAGTATAGGAGGTCCAACTCTATAGTCGATAGTCCAAATCCGGCACGTTATAATATTTATATCCGTTTTTGGTTAGATACGAATTGGTCAATATTGGCCACCTGCTTTGGAACATCTCCCAATAAAGGGTCAACTGTTTGAAAAAATCATACAAAACTCAGGGCTGAGACTATACATCTGTCGGCAACACCGACTGATACCATTTTACGTGTTTTGCCTATTTTTTAATACTGCCCACCAAAAAGTCAAACAATTGATCCTATCATCTGCCTGGAGAAACTTAAAATGGAAATCGATTTTGGTTTGGAAAGCCAAAAATCGATAATTGGTTCTAGGTAAAGTTTTACAATTTATTATTTCACTGAGTGCTGATCTTTTGTTCATTTTACAACAGTTTCGATCTACAACAACCATTATTTTTTTCAAAATTTAATTTTTTATACAACTTGACTTATTCACTTTACAAAACACAACGGCACAATTTAGTTTACCCGCGATAAATATGATATTCAGCCAGAGTTTGTTTATGGTATGAGTCAGTTCTTTAATGATTTTTTTCTTATTAGCACCGAAATCCAAACATTTGTGTTTTATTTGTAAATAATAAAATTTAAATGTATTTAAAGATACCTTAAAGGTTCCAGGTTCCTTTACTTACAGGGCCAATGTGTGTCTTGCCTCCAAACTTAAATGTTTCTTGTGCGGCGATGTGTTGTCACTGCTGCTGCTGCTGGACGCTTCCAAGTGTGTTTTTCGAAAATCCATATTTTAGTTTTTAGAATAATTATTATCATTAAAACAAAAAACAAAACGAAAAAATACAACAACAAAACACAGAAATAAATAAATTTGTTGTTACTTGTTTTGGTTTTCTTGGACTCTTAATTTTGTTTTCCAAAAACAATGAATGAAAGAACATTGGCCGTTCTTGCTCTTACGAAGTCTCAATTAGATCTGTGACGAAATTCAATGAGACATGAAAATTCTCATTTGAGCAGGCTCTTTGTGAAATACATAACAAAAACATAATCATACACACACACACACACAGTTATGGCGCAAAAATGCATCCATGATGCACTCGAGAGTAGTAGTAGTGGAAGGCTTGCCAATGAGTTGTTATGTATTGATGTCTGTATGGGTGGGTGGTCGTGTGTGTGTAAAATTATGCTGAGTACAAGCGGATTTTGGCTCCATACGGATCTGACCAAACATTGTGGTCATCGTAATGTAAACAAAGGCGACAATTTTTACGACTTCAAACAGAAACAATTCTACGACGAATTCAATACCATATTTTTTACAACAATCAGGACTGTCGGCAGGCCGCACTGCGTAACCGAAACCACTTGAAACGCAAAAAGTGTGTCTCATATTTCACATGTGTGCCTGATATGTCATGCCCAAGTTAGTCTCAAAAAAGTAATAATATTTTTTTTTATTACTTGCAGGTTCTTTTTTTAAATGTAAGATCTGGTTATTAATTTTTTAGAATTTTTTGAAAAATATTCCTTTTGTCTACTGGACATTTGCTGAGCCAGTATCAAAGACATAACTATTGGTTGAGGATATTAAATCCTCCTAAACTTTGTGGAGAATGAATATATTCTGGAATTTTGAAAAAAAATTTGCTGAAATTCTTAAAAAGTAACTTTTTCAAATATTCTTTTTTTAAAAGCCATATCATTTGACATTCAAAAACATATTTTTTTTCAAAAAATATTTTCAGGAAATTTTATTTTCGTAAAGATTTTTAAGGAGAGGTTACATAGGCAACTTAAAGTCATGGCATGGCATATTTAGTGACATATCATAAAGGAATGTCAGAGCCGCACTCGAATCCTGCCGCCGTTTCCCCTTATAATTTGACATTAATATGTCTAGCCATGATGCCAAGCTGCTTATGTACCCTCACCTTTAGAGATTATTTTTGGGAGGGTTTTTAATAGAATATTTTTGGAAGAGGTATGGTATGCTCTGTTCCAGAACATGCAAGAATCTACTAGTTTTCAAATATTTTTTTTACCCTCTCACCATTCTATGGAGGGCATATTAATTTTGTCATTCTGTTTGTAACTCCATTTGTAACTATTCATGTCAGACCTAACAAAGAATATATTCATGATCGGTGTAAAATTCGAAGTCTATTTAACGTTGACCGTCTGTCCATTTGTGTTTCTGTCTGCCTGTTGTAATCACGCTTTCAAACAAATTAAGATAGAGGGCAAAAATTTTACACACTTGTATATTTTGCCAGTAGGCAGGTTAAGTTCGTAAATAGGCCTTGTCGGCCAACGTTTTCATATAGCCTCCACATAACGATATCACCCAATATTCGGCATTTTTATGATTTTAGCGATTTTATTTACCGGAATTGTTTGAAATTTCGTATTTAAAGTTCGTAATAGGTGCTGTAGCCTATAAGAAAAAATTGCCTATGCCCGTCCACGTCTTCGTATAGTCCCATATAACGCTATCTCCCTATATTCGGTATTTTGATGATTTTAGCGGCATTACAGGGTGAGATGAAAAAATGCAACCAACTTCAGACTGCTGTCATTTGCAAGCCACTCGTCCGACAGCTGTTAAAATTATTCCAGCCACAGCTCATTATATTGTTTACAAGCGCACAAAAGCATTTTGTTTGGAATTTTCCAGAAAAACAGTTATTCGTGATAAAATTCAAGCGTGATAATGTGATTTCTTTATATTTGGCTGGAAAACCACAAGTGGCTCTGGTTAGAGTACTCCAGCATTTAAATGTGAATAAATCTTTTGTGTCTCGTACCATCGCTCGTTACCGTGATATTGGTAGCGTACGCACGACGTCGAGGAAGTGGACGGAAGAAAACAGCAACATCAGCAGAAATGGTTCGAAAACTAAAGAAGCGACTTGATCGAAACCCGTGTCGGAGTGGCCGAAAATGGCTCGTGAGCTGAACATATAGTTGAATTGAATACCATTCGGCAAATATTGAAAAATGAGCTCGGGGTAAAGCCATTGAAATTCCAAAAAGTGCTAGAACTTACACCGCAACAGAAACAAAATAGACTCAAAAGAGCTAAAGAGTTGCTTCGCTTGGCCGAAAGTGGTGAATGGTGAACTGCCGAATTTGGTTTTCTCCGATGAGAAAACATTCGTTGTCATGCAGTTTGTAAACAAAAAAAATGATCCGCTCGTGTTTACCTGCCAAGGAGGTCAGCTGAAAATGTGCACCTTCGGTTGGCCACCAGAACTCAAGCGCCGGCCATGGGGATGGGGTGTAGGCCCCATAACAGCCAATGGTCGCTCTCCGAATAAATCAGAATAAATGCCAAATATTATCGCGAAAATATTCTGGAGGGTGTATTAAAGCCTTGGACACGTATACATTTTGGCCGCAGACCTTGGACATGGCAACAGGACTCAGCACCATCGCACTCAGCAAGCGCCACCCAAGAATGGTTACAAAATCAGGTTCCTCACTTCAGTTCCAGCGCACAATGGCCACCAAAATCTCCAGATACCAATCCGTTGGACTATTGTGTCTGGAGTAATTGGGAAAGCAAGGTTGGAACTAAAAAATACCAAAGTGTCGATCACCACAAACAAGCAATTCCCCGGGAATGGGCCAAAATACCGCAGAACAACATTCGGGCAACGAGTGACGGTTTCATTGGCCGTTTGAATGTCATAATTCGTGCCTAAGGTGACCAATTCGAATAATTTCTAAACTTATTCTAAAATTTGATGCTATTTCCGACATTTTTTGCTTTCATTCAATAGAATTCACCCTGTATATATTTTATGGGGTCTATGACGAATATTTTCAAGGTGGAGGGTATAAAAGAAATTTTCGTTTGTAGAAAAAAAATCGAAGTACAAAAATATTTCCATGCATGGGCAGCAGAACGTTCGCCTAGAAGTTTTACTACGAATTTTACGAACTCAATCAGTCGAAATTAAAGTATTTCAAAGGATTTAAGGTTAAACATATTCCCTGAGCTCTCATGAAATAATTTTGAGTTCCAAACGGTTTTTATACTTTTTATCATCATCTAGAGCCTGTTTATTCATGTCGATTCGAAAGTGAATGGGGAAGAAGAACTCCTCGACCTCTTCGCTTTTAAATTTTTGATCTGTTTGAGAGCAAAAAATCAAAAAAATACTAACCAAAGTTGAGGCGGTTTTCTTTCGTTTATATTTTTAAAACGCCGAAAGTTCGGCCAGGAGAGCCTTTTCCGGCTTATGTACAAATATAAGGAACACAAATTAAAACGAAAAAAAAAACGATAATCACACACTTGTACCATGTTCATTTATATAAACCATTTTTAGACATTGAATCATTCATTTCATTTTGAAAATATTTTTTTAATTTCCGACATTTCAAACGCAGTTTTTTTATTTTTTTTTATTTATAAATTGCTTTTGTAAACTATGTTGCCAAAAACTTATCGAACGGTCTCTAACCGGCAAAGGAAACGAACGAATGAACAAGCGAAAGGCACGCGTCACAATAAATGGAGTGTTGAGTGAGCGAATGAATGAAGGAATGAAACAAAGTCCGACTAGTTTGTCCGTTTTCCGTTCACAGATGAATTGAATAATCATAGCTACCGGAAAAAAGGACACGTCAGTTCAAAGTAATGTCGGTGAAAGTTGTTGCATGTACGATAGTTGTTGTTGTTGTTGTTACTGTGAATGTCTATGTTTTGATTACAAGTCAAATTAGAACAATTAGCTTTTATCAGTTGGACGGTGGCGGCGGCGGCGGCTTTGCTAGACTAGATTATTTGCCGTGGCGTTGTGGGACTAAAATTAGCCAAGAAGATAATTGATGGTAAATCGTAAATTATACCAAAGCTGCTAGGATAGTTTTTGTTTGTTTAGACTTGTTTTTGTTGCTGGCAGTGCAATAACCTCATTATTTAAGTGTGGGGATTTTTCTTCGTTTTTTGTAGCAACTGACCAAGGACAAGGAGAATAATGTTGTAAATCAGCAAAAAAAAAAAATAAAATTTACAATTATTTTTCAATGGTTGTAGTTTTGCAATCTTTTGATTTAAAAATTTGAAAGCCCCATAAAGGGTTGTTTACACATAATGTTAGAGTCATATGTAAAGTGAGTTTTTCCACCGTTATCTTTAGCATATTAAAATCATATTTTTAGGCGCTTCTCACAATTTTTGAGTTCAAATGTAACTCTTCGAAATGATGAGTTTCGAGAATTCGGCTGATGATCGGGAAGCGACGATATGGTAATGTTCGGAAATTCGGGTGATGATTGAAAACGACGACGCGATTATGTTCGGAATTCCGGTTGATGGTCGAGAACGACGATGCGGTGATGTTCGGGAATTCGGTTGATGATCGGAAACGAAGATGCGATGAAGTTCGGGAATTTGGTTGATGATTGGGAAAGATGATGCGATGCGCTATTAATACTATTTCTGCGGGTTACGATCACAAACTACTACTATTTTAAGGCACTCCTTACAATTTTTGAGTTCAAATGTAACCCTTCGATATGATGAGTTTCGAGAATTCTGCTGATGATCGGGAAGCGACGTTATGGTAATGTTCTGGAATTCAGTTGATGATCAAAAACGACGATGCGATTGTGTTCGGGATTCCGTTTGATTGTCGGGAAGCGACGATGGGGTAATATTCGGGAATTCCGTTGATGATCGGGAACGAAGATGCGATGAAATTCGGGAATTTGGTTGATGATCGGGAACGATGATGCTATGCTTTATTAATACTATTTCTATGAGCTACGATCACAAACTACTCCATAATTGTATGGACAGGGAATTAGAGGCCCCCCCTTGGGTACAGTAAACCGAAGTCTCTGTAGGGAACGGAAACCTCCGTGGAGTACAGAAAACCTAAGTCTCTGATTGGGACAGTCAGCCGAAGCTTACGTGGGGTACATTAATCCAAAGTCTCTGAGTGGGACGGAAAGCCGAAGCTTTCGTGGGCTACAGTAATCCGAAGTCTGTGTGTGGGACGAAAAACCGAGGCCTCCGGTATAGAGCCTAGAAATATTAAAGTAGAATTGTTTCATTTACTGTGAGGGTATGAAGCCGAACATCTCACCTTCATTCTATAGAATCCTTTACCCCTAAAATTATTAGAAATAACAAAGTGTATCGCTAAATCTCTACAACTTCCCAAATAAGGTGACCAGACTCATGTGTGTCGAATGGCCTACAAAATCGTCACAACCCTTGCTGTAAACAATTCATTTGCAAACTCCTTTTTCTTTTGGAGAATTTTACCGTCCTCGGATCCTGTTGCAGCTTTCTTCACATTGAAATGTGGTACAGGGATCCGAAGACTCTGTGAGGAACGCAAACCTCGGTGGGGGTACAGGAAACCGAAGTCTCTGTGTTATGAATTGACATGGCTTCCACTATGCGACGCCTTTCCAAAAGTCGTTAAAAACACCCGTCGTAAACGACAACCAACAATTTGGGTAACAGGCTCCCTGCAGTAGCTCGCCCCAATTAGCAAATACCAATGCATTAAAGGTTCAGGTGACACGAGGTGAATGAGAATTATATTAGTTGAGCACAATAAATAAAGCAGTGAAATGCAAAAATCGAATGATTGTGTAACTGTACGTAATAGGTAGTGCCTATTACGATATGTACGAGGCACTTGTCAATGATATGTATGTGACACCTGTCACGTTCCAAAAGGTCAGGTGGGGTAAAATGTTAATTTTAAACATACACATGTGTTTCAATTATGCTGGCGCCCAAGCAGTTATAGATTAACGCTTTTTAGGAATAATTCATCTAGAGTTGTAGAAGACAAAATGAAGAGAACCTATTCAGTATGTTTCTTTGCAGCCCTATTTTACCCAAAAAAAATGGAAGACGAACCACAATGGCGCCCAAATGATATAGGAATATTTAATTGTTTTTTATTTCCAAAGAAGGTGTGAAAATCTCTATATCATCAAAAATAGTTTGTGTAGACCCAATGATATCAGAATTGATCCCTAGGACTATTAAGTTTTTTATTGATTCTAACTATGGATATAAGAAAGGGATCTTTGAGGCTTGCGTACACATCATGTAAGAGCCATATGTGGTGTGACTTTTATAAATTTAACATTTAAATACTTTCAAGTACTTATAAAAATTTTTATAATTTTTAAGTAAGACTTTTTATATAAAATATATAATATTGTAATGCTATAATAATGCTATTAATATATTCATCATATATTCAATACTAGAAAACGTTTCTGCATTTAAAAATTCTGGAAAGTTTTAAAAGGTTACATAACAAAGAAAATCCTTTCATTTCGTTCCCATTAAAAATTGAAACAGTTCCCATTTTAACAACAAATGTTAGACCAGTTACGGTGGCGCCCAAATGATAGAGCCTAGAAATATATTTGAAATATTAAAGTAGAATTGTTTTATTTACTGTGAGGATATTAAGCTGAACATCTCACCTTCATTCAATAGAATCATTTAGACCTAAAATTATTAAAAATTTGCAACTTCCCAAATAAGGTGACTAGACAGACTAATGTGTGTTGAATCTTTTTTGTAATCAATTCATTTGCAAACTCCTTTCCCTTTTGGAGAACTTTACAGTCCTCGAATCCTGTTGCAGCTTTCTTCACAATAAAATGTATAAGCGAAAGCTAATTGGAAAGCTTTGAACTTTAGTAACACAAACTGTAAATCCACAAAGTCTTGTCATTGACAACAACCATAATATCAATGTTATTTACATGCCTATATCCTTTTGAAGGACAGTCTAAACACTATATTCGTTTTTTTTTCACAAAGGAGATATAAAAAAGTTAAAGGGCCTTTCATTAGTTAAATATGATTTAAAGGGGCTTCTATAAGTGGAATACCTTATAAAGGGTCTTTTTAATTGGTAGAATAACCTTTGTAAGTTCTCATATTCGTAAAAGGCCTTTTGGCAGGTCTTTCTTTTGGAAAGGCCACTTCAACAGCCTTGCTCAGTAGAAAATCAGTAGATTCCTTTATAAAACTTTTTTTCAGTAGAAGATCCATTGAAGTGTATTTCATCAGTAGAGAACCCTTTGAAAACCTTCTGTCAGTTTAAGACCTCTTGAAGGATCTGTAATCAGTAGAATCAAACTTGCGGGTTGAAGAGTCTTCCGATGATTGAAGATTCTTTAAATGGGCTTCTATTAGTGGAAACACTTTGAGGGGTCTCACATTAGCATAAGGCCACTTGATAGATCTTGTATATGTAGCAGATCCCTTGAAAAGACATTTTGTCCAGTAGAATACCCCTGGAAGTGTATTTTATCAATAGAAAATTCTTTGAAGACTTTCTATCAGTATCTTGAAGGATATTTTATACACCTTGTGGGGTCTTGTATAAGTGGAAAATATCTTAAAGTATTTTCCCATAATTTAAGATTCCTTTAAAGGAAACCCTTTATGACGGGTTTTATATTTGAGGAAACCCTTGGAAGGGATATTAGTAAAAGGCCACTTGACAGGTCTCCTATCTGTAGAAGACTAATTGAAAAGACTTTTTCCCAGTAGAGTGCCTCTGGAAGTGTATTTTATCATTAGAAGACTCTTTGAAGTCCTTCTTTTAGTATAACATTTCTTGAAGGGTCTTTTATGAGTAGAATCCACTTTGTGGGGCCTTGTATACGCAGAAGATTCTTTGAAGGGTGTTATCTTGGCAAAAGACCATTTGAAGGGCCCTTCATCGGTAGAAGACCCCATGATGCGTCTACTATTAGGCGTTAAAGAACCTTCTATGAGTAGAATATTCCTTTGAAGTGCATTTTATGAGTAGAATACCCCTTCAAGGATCTTATATCAATATAAGACCCGTAAAAGAACATTTATCAGCAGAACAACCTTTATAGGGTCTTTTATTAGGGAACTTATATAAGGAGAAGGCGATATCGGTTTTATGGACAGAACACCTTTTAAGCATATTATATCAAAGAAAGACACGTTATTTGGCCTTTTATTAGTCTATGATTCCTTTAAGAGCATTCTTTTAGTAGCGGACCACTTGAAATGTTCTATATAAGGGTCTCCTAGCTTAAAAAAATAAGTAGTGAATATCCTCCACCATTTGGAAAGAATTTGGCAATTTTCAAAAAAATAAAATCAGTTAAAAATTCTGTTAAAATTTTTAAAAATATTAGGACATATGAGACGACTTGGACCTGCAAAGGCGTGTCATAAGCCATTGCAATATTCAAATGCGAAACTTGAAAAAAAATCGATGAATAATGTAACTGAAATCATCAAAATGCCGAATATATATGGGGGCTATAAGAAGACGTGGACCTGCACAGACAATTTTCTGTATTAGGCTGTAGTATCCATTACGAACTTCAAATACCAAATTTGAAAAAATTCCGGTCTATCTACATGGCCCGTTTTCAATATCAAAAGTCCTGCAGACATAATACACATTTGAGTAAAATTTTATCAACCTACTTTATTTCGTTCGGAAGTTAGAGTGATTTCCACAGACGGACATCGCTAAATCGACATAGAATTTTATGCTGATCAAGAATATAAATACCTTGTGGGGCATATTTTTAGGTGCCTATTTTAGATAACAAAAATAACAATATTTAAAAATTGTCTTAAGAACTTCATTGCCCTCGTCTCTGGAGGTTTATATCATGTTTTTTTGTTTTATTAACTTATGCTACATATTTTCGAAAAGCTAAAATATTAAATATATAATATTTATATTTACAAAAAATGAACTTAAATTAACACACACGTCACAGTAAATAATTAACTGAACATTGCCATAAATTAAAAAAATAAAACTTAAATTTATACACAAGTTGTTTCTTAAACATCTATGAAAAATACTCTCTTTCTCTCTCTCTCTCGTCATTTTACATCATCGTCGGATCGCATACTCAAAACAATGAACCCCTATGCTGCATGTGTAACGCCATATTGATATTTCTCTCATTGGCCAGCGAGAATGTGGACGCACTGCGATGTATCTCGGGAAGGCCCTCAAAGGCTGGAATATTGCCCATGCGAGATCTTAGCAAATTATTACGCATATCAATGCGTGGACGGGAATGGCGACGGAATTGCCCAGCCAGGGGCGGTTGTGGGAAGGCAATTTGCAAAGACAAACGTTTCTGTGACAAATGGGCCAGTTGTTCAGGAGTTAGTTCAATAAATTGTGTATTGTTGTTGGGCGATAGCAGCAGGTTGTTGGTGCTGATATTTGATATGTTGTTGTTGCTGGTGCAATTGTTGTTGTTGTTATTATTTGCACCACAGGTGCAGTTGTTGTTCGTTGAGTTCAGTGAAATATTATCACCATCATTACCGCCGCCACTTTCAATATTGAGTATATCCTTGGAATCTTTCGATTCGAAAATCTTAATAATTGGCACTGGTGGGGTGAGAATTATGCCGGCCTTGCGGAATTCTTCAATGGCATCATCATAGGTTGGCAGTCCCGATACAATGGTGTAGGAAGGTAAAGATTCGACTTCGTAATTGGGCGGGCAATTGCGACAAAGTTCCACCGGCTCGGCATTGTTGGTGCGATCTGTAAAGACAAGGGGAGGGGAAAATTTTGATTAGAAAATGGAATAATAAGAGATTTCAAAAAATACGAATTAAAAATTAAATTCTATATCTTTTTAATAATCAAGGGTACCTAAAACAAACTTTACTCTGAGAAAACGGACTAAAATATAAGTCTTTTTTAATGGAAAGGTACTTCAAAGACTTTCTTTCAAAGGAAAAATATTCAATAAATCCCCTTACCGGCATCGGGGGAGGTACCAAAAAAAGTAATCCATCTGTATAACAGATCTTGTGTTGATAGAAATATTGAGTAAATTTCGCGATTTATGAGCTTCATGGATATTCAAAATGTTGACCTTTTGTGGGGGAGGTAACAGAAGGAATGTACCGATATATCTTCCATCTTCACAGCAGATCTTGTGTTAGTAGAGATAATGGCGTGTGTGAAATATGAAGACAATCGAATGCTTATTTCGGATTTTATTATCGTTTTGGTTATTCAAAACGTTGACCCTCTTGTGGGGGAGGTACCAGAAGGATTGGCCGATCTTTACCATCTTTATAACAGGTCTTTTGTTGATGGAAATATTGAGATGTTCCAAGTCTGAATGGAATCGGATGTTAATTTGGTGTTTTATGAGCTTCAGGGATATTCAAAATTTTGAACCTTTTTGGGGGAGATACCAGAAGGAGTGTACCGATATATTCTATTTTCACAGCAGATCTTGTGTTAGTAGAAATAATGGAGTGTGAGGAATATGAAGACAATCGGATGCTTATTTCGGATTTTATTATCGTTTTGCTTATTCAAAACTTGGAACCTTTGTGGGAGAGGTACCAGAAGGAATGACTGATCTCTACCTTCTTTATAACAGATCTTTTGTTGATGGAAATATTGAGATGCGCCAAGTCTCAATGGAATCGGATGTTAATTTCGCGATTTATGAGCATCAAGGATATTCAAAATGTTGACCCTTTGTGGAGGAGGTACCACAAGGAGTGGTCCGATATATTCCATCTTCAGGCCAGATCTTGTGGTAGTAGAAGTAATGGGATGTGTAAAATTTGAAGAGAACCTGATGCTTATTTCGTATTTTATTATCGTTTTGCTTATTCAAAATTTGGAACCTTTGTGGGGGAGGTACCAGGAGGAATGGTCCAATCTCTACCATCTTTATAAAAGGTCTTTTCTTGATGGAAATATTGAGATGTACCAAGTCTGAATAGAATCGGATGTTCATTCCGCGTTTTATGAGTTCAATGGATATTCAAAATTTCGCCCTTTTGTGGGAGAGGTACCAGAAGGAGTGGACTGATATTATCCATTGTTGCACTTGACCTACAACTGACGCAGGTATTAGGATTTGCAAAGTTGGAAGAAAATCGGATTATCCTTTCTCTTTCTGTGCAATAAATTTTCTTTGAAAATTTTGATATTTTGTGTGGGAGGTACCAGGAGGAGTGTACCAATATACTCCATCATAACACCAGACCTTGGGCTAATAGAATTATTGGGATGTGTGAAATTTGGAGACAATCGGACTCTTACATAACATTTTATAAGAGTTGTAATTATTCAAAATTTTGACTCTTTGTGGGGGAGGTACCTGATTGAGTGGACCGATATTGTCCATTATCGCACCAGCTGTAACACTGACGCAAATATTAGGATTTGCGAAGTTGAAGCAAAATTGGATTATCCTTTCTCTTTCTGTGCAGTAAATTATTTTCTTTGAAAATATTGTCATTTTATGGGGGAAGGTATCAGAAGGAGGTGACCGATATATTCCATCTTAACACCAGACCTTTGGTTAATATAAATATTGGGAGGTGTGAAATTTGAAGACAATCGGACTCTTACACCACATTTTATGAGAGTTGTAATTATTCAAAATTTTGACCCTTTGTGAGGAGGTATTTGGCGGACCTAGAACTGGTGCAAATATTAGGATTTGCAAATTTGAAGCAAAATCCGATTATCCTTTCTCTCTCTATGCTAAAAATATATTTTTTGAAAATTTCGAACTTTTGTGGGGGAGGTACCAGAAGGAATGTACCGATATTGCCTATCTCCGAACTCGATCTAAGTTTGATAATAATATTACGATGTATCAAATTTAGACCAAATCGGATACTCCCTTCCAGAGTGCACCAGCCAGCCAGACAGACGGACGGACGAACGGACATCGCTAGATCGACTCCAAATGTTCTGAAACGGATTTGGCCCAAAGAGACCTAGGGCCTAAAACCGTTATTTCGATGAGGCACGTTTTGGCCATATCAAATGATATATACCCTCTCGAGCCATATAGCATAGGGTATAATGAAACGGATTTGGTCCAAAGAGACCCAGTTTCCAAAACCGTTATTTTGAAGAGACACGTTTTGGCCGTATTAAATGATATACCCTCTCCAACCATATGGCTGAGGATATAAAAAGTTACAAAAAAATTAGCGTTCCTTGTGGAAAAAGTTATAAAGATGTTAGGTTCGTCCATCCCCTATAGAAGATGTACTAAAAGCACGTTTTCTCTGGGGAAAATTGATGAAAGACACTATTTTCTTTATTGGAATCGTTACCTTTTCTGGGTATATTATCGTCTCGAAAGTGAAATACTCAAATCAAAATTCAAGTAATTTAAAACCCTGTTGACAAAAGAAATAAATGGAATGAATAATGAGATTGAGCTGAAAATCAACCCCTTTCAGCAGCGGATTACTTAGCATAATGAAAGTCAATTAAAGGGGAGCTGCATTGGCTCACCGAACAAGTGTGCTTAAGTGTTCTGGCAAGTGTCAAGTATGCCCAGGGGTAAATCAAACAAAAGGAGTGGGCACTAATTTACAATATTTGTTTATAAATTTAAAATACATTAAAATAGATGTTTAAAGACCAACATATTTAAATAGGAACACTGAAGTAAAAACTCCCTTATGAAATTACGGGTTCAACTAATATTATACCATATAAGGGTGATTTTCAGTATGGCACTCTGGAAGTAATTCCTTTTAATATTATAAGTGTAGCTGAATATATAACGCCGAAAAGTATGCTTCTACATATGTTGGGAATTCGAAAAGAAGAGCCTATGATAAAATTTTGGAACATAATGTTAGTTTATTATTTAGTGATCAATTCCGAAACGGATTCTTTCTTGTTGACGTATATTAAATTTGAATAGAACTCCTAAAAGTATGTAACAAATTTTGAAAGTTATTATTACAAAAATAATTTTTTTATTTCTGAAATAATATCAAAAAATATTCTAATTTTCAGGGAGCAAGGACGAACATTCATAGCTATTAGTATATGCAATACGCTTTCCAATGTTGTTAGCATATTACAATATAGTCGTGAGTATTATTTTTTAAATTTTATTATGTTTTAAATATTTTGTTCTAACAAAACTTAATAAAATATAACCTGTGAAAGTCTATCAAAAATACAACTAACTTTAATATCACTCCTGAAAGTATGCCACAAATTTTGCCTATTTATACCTATAAATATCCCTTCTTTATAAATTTTATACACCTCAAAGATTATCATCCCTTTTATGGCAATTTACTTCTGTGTTTATCACACAACGTACAATTTTATATTAAACGCCTAAAAGAAAACTTTAAAATAAACAATTTAAGCCATTTTTATTTCTTAAACTCCTATTTTTCCCAAAACTCTCCATAAAGTAAATACCAAATCCTTAAAGTAAAAGTGTGTGGGCACAAGGTCACTTTTCAGGTTTTTTTTGTTTCTCTCAATTCCCATGTTGATATTCTCGCAACTCGTCTCCCCTTAGCCAAAAGTCATCATTGCGAAGCTAAGAATATTTTATGATGAAAGTTAATGTTTAAAGAGTCCCTATGGTGTAAACACAGCAAAGCTGCTGGCAGATAAGGATATACGATGTTGAAGGATATAGGGATTGGTAAAGGACAAACGAACATGCGGTGGCCTTGAAAGGGAAGTGCTTAAAGATATAAATACATATTTATTTAAAGAAATTGTGCTACGGGAGTTGTAATCGTTTACTTTAAGTAATGTTAACTGAAAATTAAAGCATACTTGTAGGAGTTGGTGTTTTAGAAAATGGTATGTTGATGTTTTCGAGAAAGTTTGGTATATTTGCGACATTAGAAAATGGTCTTCCTTGAGAAAATTTATTTATAATTTAAAATTAAAGCATACTTATAGGAGTTGACATTTAATATTTTTCAATTCAAATTTATTGAGTATTTTTTTTAACACGAAAGTTTACAATTTTAAATTGAAGAAAGAAATACTTAAAACTATAATGTTTTGTTTTAATGACTAAAGCGTATTTTCAGCGTCTGGCTTTACTAAAATTTGTTAATTAGTGTTTACTAAACTAAGTGTGTATATCGTGCTTGCTCCCGGCACTACAATGTGAAATTTTGAAATGTTAATTAAAAAAATAATGGGAATTATTGGAATTTTTGTGAGAAGGCCAAGTGGTATTTTCTACATCAAAGGCACTGTCTGGCCTGAGGTACTCTAAAGTACCGGTACTAAAACTTCCTCTTAAGGACCGCTGCAAAAAGGCACAATTACATGTAGGAGGTTATTAAAATGTTACATTTTTGTTTGGGGGAGGTAGTAAAAAACACTTTTTTCGGGTAAAAGTACTTAAAAGCCTCTTACCCTCTAAGGACTAAAATACCTTATATCTTTAGGACAAATACTAAAAGGAACGCTTTCCCTTTTTGCTGAAAAGTGACTTTCCCATAAAGGACTCAAACACAAAAGTACTGTCTGTCCTGAGGTACTTTAAAATACAGGTACTAAACATTCCTCTTAAGGACCGGTGTAAAATGGCACAATTGGCATGTGTAGGATGTTATTAAAGTGGGTCATTTCTTTTGGCGGGGGGAAGTAGTAAAAAGCACTCTTTTCGGGACAAGTACTTAAAAGCCTTTTTCTCCCTAAGCACTAAAATACCTAATCCCTTTAGGACAAATGCTAAAAATATGCTTTCCCCCTTTTTGCTGAAAAGTAACTTTCTCCTTAAGTACTAAAGAACACTTTTTTCAGAGGAACGGTACTAAAAAAAATCCTCATAGAAAATGTACTAAAAGCACCGTTCCTCTAGGGACGAGTACTAAAAAGAACCCCTCTATTGCTACTAAAGTACTAAGAAGCACAATTTCAAGCTAAAACTTCTAGAAGGTACTTAAAAGTAACTCTCCCGTAAGTTACAAACAATTACTTTTACTTTGAGGTTAAGTTCTCTCCTTCATTTTAGGAAATGTACTAAAAAATTATTTAAAAAAAATATTTTCCTTAGAAAAGCTAAAAGCAAGAGTTTTTTTCTGTTTTTTTTTTTTTTTTTTTTTTGGAAATTGTTTTAAAAATTGTCCGTTTCCTTGGGATGTTGTACAAAAACAAACAAGTAATATCCTCCACCATTTGGAGAAAATTTGAAAATTTTCAAAAAATCCCGAAAAATACCGTTTAAATGATAACCTTAATACGGAGGCCATACGAAGACGTGGACATGCATACGAATTTTTGTTTTTCATACGCTGTAGTACCCATTACCAACTTCGAATACTAAATTCGAAAAAATTCGAGTGAACAAGGTCGGTAAAATCATCAAAATACCGAATAAAGAGAGGTACGGTTATATGGGAGCTACACGAAGACGTGGACCTGCATAAGTAAGGCTGGAAATACATAAAGCGCATATTTAGCTGGCTTAAGTCATCGGCTGGCTTCTTCGTAAATGAACAAAGGAGTTTTAGGTTGACCTAGGTCGATTTTGGCCCTAGGCCCCTTTGTTCATTTCCGAAGAAGCCAGCCGATGACTTAAGCCAGCCAAACAAGCGCTTTATGTATTCCCAGCTCAATTTTTTGTCAAAGGCTGTAGTACCCATTAACATCCTCAAATACGAAATTTGAAACAATTCCGGTGAATAATGTCGCCAAAAACCATCAAAATACCGAATATCTCGGGATAGCGTTATATGGGTGCTATACCAAAACGTAGACCTATATAGATAATTCTCTTCCAGGTGGTAAGGTACTCAGAGAGAACTCCTTGTGTGTATTTTCAGACCATTCAATTGAAAAATTTGGCTAAAATCATGAAAATACCGAATATTGGGGGAGGGCACCATTGCATGGGGGCCATACGATATATTGGACCTATATAGACAAATCTCTTCCACTGGATAAAGTACTCACAGAGACCTCCATGTGTAGAGTTACCGACAATTCCATTAAAAAATGTGCCTAAAATCATCAAAGTACCGATTATCGGGAGGTACAGTTATATGGGGGATATACGATAGCGTGGACCTATATAGACAGTTCTTTTTCAGAGGGTAAAGTAGTCCCTAAGGACTCCTTGTGCAGAGTTTCAGACGATTCCATTAAAAAATGTGGTTAAAATCATCAAAATACCGAATATCGGGAGGTACCGATATATGGGGGATATACGATATCGTGGGCCTATATAGACAGCTCTTTTTAAGTCACAAAAAACTCCTTGTGTAGAATTTCAGAAAATTCCATTGAAGAATGTAGTACCGATATATGGGGACTACACGAAGGCGTGGACCGGCATGGCTTATTTACGAATTTAAGCTGCCTAATACACCTGTAAAATACACATGTGGGCGAAATTTTAGCCTTCTGTCTCAATTTGTTCGAAGATTATTAAAACATACAGACGGACATCGCTAAATCGTCTTAGAATTTTACGCTGATCCAGAAAATATAGCCTTCTATAGGTCTATCAGGAATATTTCGAGGAGTTACAAACGGAATGAAAAAGCTAATATACCCTCCATAGAATGGTGGAGGGTAAAATAAATAAATAGATATTTTTCCACGAAAGGGTACAAAAAAGCATCGTTCATTGGGCGGCGATTTATGAAGGAGGCATACGAAAAGGTATGTTTCCTTTAATAGCTAGTACAAAAAAGTACCAATCTTCGAAGTAGGAATATCATTCCTTGGGGGAGAACCACTAAAAATCAACTTTCATCGATAGAAATGAACCAAACCCAAAGCTTCGTTCCTAAAAAACTAAAATTTACTTTCGTTTTAGGAAGCGCTTCTAAGAGCCAACTTTCTTCTAAGAAAAGCTACTAAAAAGATGCTAACCTCCTAAGGGATTTCCTTTCCGAGAACTCCCAGTCTAACTGCACTTTTATAAGAAGACCAACCTTATCTTCTCTGAGTGATGTCGAATTGATGTTCTATTGGAAAACCAGGTAGAAGACAAGATGTTGTCCTTTAAGAATTCCCTTTGGTCATCTGGAAATATATCTCTTGGTCTTATAGAATATCAGAATTCCCTTTTGCCCTATTTCTAGAGGAAAAAACTCCGTAGAAGACAATCCAAAAAGAAAAAATTAATTGCATTTTCATCAACGTCATTTTTCAAAACGTCAGCTTTTTGTGGCACAGACAATGAATACAACATTTGGAGACCACAGAGACCAAGCAACCAAACGCCCGACAGTCATTCAAACGAATATCCAAACAACCACCACAAAGACCAACTGAACTTTACCTCAAATGTTTTAGAAGGAAAGGAACATTTATTAGATGGCCAAAGTAAAGCTTTCAAAATATTTGAATTATTTTTCAGAAACTCATCTCCCCTCTCTCCCCCATATTTGGGGTGGGATGAGGGGCAACACAAGTTTTAAATATGCAGTTTTTTTCAGTTTTAATGGCAACACGTTTTGTAACAATTTCATAACAATTGTAGCACCACCCCTCCCCCCAACTCCCCCTGCAACAGACAGCCATAATAAATGTCGTAATAAATGTTACTGCTCCCAAAAAATGAATGGCAGACAAGTTGGAAGTTTTCGATTTTTGGGGATGGGGGTGGGGATGAAGGGCAGCATCACTCATCATGCTTAATAAAACAAACACCTTTTGGTGGAATATTACACACTTACGAAAAGTTTTGAAACGAACACAAAAAAGGAACTCAAAAAGGGGTGCGAAATGATCCAACCAAAGGAGACCGGGTTTGGCCAGGGAATTCCCTGACAATTTGCCAGCCCCAAAGAATCAAAAGTAAGCAAGTGTTAGATACACTTGGTATTTTGTTCTTTTTTTCAAAGCAAGAGTATGAGTCATCACTTGTAACAGACTGGGGAATACCTAACCCCCCACCCCTTCTCTTTCATGTATCTATCCATTCATTTATTCACTCAATCACTCAGCCATGAGACAATAAACATGGATTTCCCCAACAAAAAAAGGAAACATTTGAGATTACCTTCCAACTCCCTCCCTCCCCCCTCTCCCTCCTCTCTCTCTCCCTTGCCTGTCAAACCGGCATAAAAAGCGCAACAAATCTACTCTCACCAAAAAAAAAACAGGGGGGAAATGAATAGCAAAACAAAAAACAGACACTTCATGGCATGTAAATGTTTTGCCGGTTACCTTTTTGTTTACATTTTAGGGGTGGGTGGTTGGTTGCTTGGGTGGCTTGGTATGAGGTTTGACAGCTGTATGCGTGTGTGTGTGCGGAGCATATGTTTAAACAGGTTGCACTTTAGAAAATTACAAAACGTTTTCCAGCCAATATCTATCTGTGTGTTGCCACTGGTTGTAGTGAAATTTCATTAATTCCTGCAGTGGGTTCCTGGGCCAACATTAAACCAAAAACAACCACCGCCATCGCAAACCGCCACCAGTCGCTTTTGGCCACCACTGGCTGCCGTTATTAAAATCATCGACCTTTGCTGTTTTGGCATTTTCGCTTCGCTTCGTTGTTAGAAGACCAAAAACATAGGGTGTCAGCATTTTTTGATGGAACATTTTTAAAGGGAAGTTTGTTTTACGCTATGCTTATGATCTGAGAGAATTTTTTTCTCGGTGGGTGATGCAAGAGGGTGTCTTTCTAAATTCTATTACATTAAAGTTATTGTGCTGAGACTGATGTTATTTTTTATTTAATTTTTTTTTTGAAAATTCCATTAAAGTCAGGGGCAAGAGAAGAGATTTCCTTCCACAACCCTTAAAACGTGAATTTTTATAGAAAAAATGTTAAGGTCCTCTAGGCCTTTTAAAGAGAAAATTAAAAGAAAATAAAAAAGACCTCCCGTCCTTAACTTAGAAACAAATCTTCAGAAAAACAAGCTAAAAAGTATCTGTAGGTTTTTCCGACAAATGTATAACCCCAGCCAATGTTTGATTTTTTTAATATATTCTGACTTCTCTTATGATTATTCAAATTATTGGGCCTCTATGGAGTTGGGTTACGAAGGAATGGACCAATATTGTCAATTTCGTTTAGGTTCTAAATAAAAATGATATAAATGTTTCGAGGTGCCCGGGTTGAGCTACATCAAATATTTCCTTCACTTTATATCAGATATGTGGTAATTTTTAGAAAAGGTTAAAATGTGCATCAGGTACGAGATATAATCGACCAAAGTATTCCATTTACATACCTCATCTAATACAGATAAAAATATTGATATGGGCAAAATTACAGGAAAATGGAACCAATTTTATGCGGAATCATAAATTTCATATTTATCTCAGGTTTCTGGTTGAGAGAAATGTTTAGATATAGCAAGTTGTAAAGAATCGCTGGCTTGTTTCGCAAGTTATGACAGAAAAACGATATTGAAAATTATGAGCCTTTGTGGGTGAGGTACCAGAAAGGGTTCGCAGATATATATCATCTTTACAACAGATCTTGTGTTAGCAAAAATGTTTGTCTGTGTGAAATTTGAAGAGATTTGGATGAATATTTCCCTTTCTTTGAACGTTTTTTTTTTTCAAAATCTTCAAACCTATGTGGGGGAGGTACCAGAAGGAGTGGGCCGATGTATCCCATCTTCACAGCAGATCTTGTGTTAGTAGAAATAATGGCATGCGTGAAATTTGAAGAGAACCGGATGCTTATTTCCGATTTTATGATAGTTTTGATTAATCAAAACTTTGACTCATTGGGGGCAGGTACCGGAAGGAGTTGTCCGATCTCTACCATCTTTTTAACAGATCTTGTGTTGATGGAAATATTAAGATGTGCCAAGTCTGAATGGAATCGGATGTGAATTTCCCGTTTTATGAGCTTCATGGGTATTAAAAATTTTGACCCTCTGTGGGCGAGGTACCAGAAGGAGTGGTTCGATACATCCCAACTTCACAGCAGATCTTGTGTTAGTAGAAATAATGGGATGTGTAAAATAAGAAGAGAACCCGATGCTTATTTTGGATTTTATGATCGTGTTGGTTGTTTAAAACTTTGACCTTTTGTGGGGGGAGGTACCAGAAGGAGTGGGCCTATCCCTACCATCTTTATAGCAAATTTTGTGTTGATGGATATATTGAGATGTACCAAGTCATAATGGAATCGGATGTTAATTTCGTATTCTATTAGCTTCATGGACATTCAAAATTTTGATCCTTTGTGGGGGAGGTACCAGAAGAAGTAGACCGATATATTCCATCTTCACACCAGTCCTTAGGTTAATAAAAATATTGTGATGCATGTAATTTGAAGACAATCGGACTGTTACATCAAATTTTATAAGAGTTATAATTATTTAAATTTTTTACCCTTTTTTGGCAGGGGTACTTGATGGAGTGGCCCTATATTGTCCATTTGCGTACCTGACCTAGCACTTATGCAAATATTAGGATTTGCAAAGTTGGAGCAATATCGGATTATCCTTTCTCTTTCTGTGCAGTAAAATATATATATATTTTTTTTGTTGAAAATTTCGTCCTTTTGTAGAGAAGGTACCAGAAGGAATGGACCAATATTGCCCATCTCCGAACTCGATCTAAGTTTAATAATAATATAACGATGTACCACGGTTGGACCACATGTAATTCTCCCTTCGAGAGTTATCGTGCGCATCAGCCAGACTGACAGACAGACGGGCGGATGGACATTGCTAGATCGACTCCAAAAATCCTAAATCGGATTTGGTGCAAATAGACCTAGGGTTTAAAATCATTATTCCGATGAGGCACCTTTTGGTCGTATCAAATGATATATACCCTCTCTAGCCCAAATCAGATACTCCATTCGAGAGTTATCGTGCGCACCAGACACACAGACGGACGGACGATCATCGCTAGATCGACTACAAATGTCCTAAAACGGATTTGTTCCCTGAGGGTATAAAATCTCTTTATATAACAAATAATTCTCCATAAAAAGAACTCTCTAAAAGGCCCTTCTAGTATCAGAAAAAATCTGGACAAGAAGGATAGGCCAATACGAAAAAAGAATTCTCTAGATAACAACCTCTCGTCCTTATATAAGAGCAAAATGTCAATACAAAGGACTCCCCCTGATTATATACAAAAACATCCATCCAGGACCTTATATAAGAAAATATCTTCAAGAAAGGGTAATATATAACAATAAAGTTCTCTTCCCTTGATAGGAGCATTTTTTCTACTTTCATAAGAAGAACACCTTAATTTTTGTATTAGGACACTCTGATACACTTTCCTCCGTAAGATATTGAGGGACTCTATAAAAATTTCTTTTGGACATCTATTTTACCACCTATTGGTCCTCTACAAAAATACTCTCGGTTTCCAGGACGCATTAACCTTCCAAAATATGACTACTGGGTATTTTGTAAGAATTCCTCTTGGAATTCAGAGAGAACGTTCTTTCCCCCAAGGACACTTAGATTTTATTTTTTTTCTTTCCAGTTGTTGTAGTTTTCATAATCCAAACTGGCTCCTTCCTCACTGTTACTTTCCCAGTTTTTTTTTTTTTTTTTGAAATTCTATTTTCCCCCAAGATAGTTGACATTGCCAACATGTGTGGCAAAAATAATAGCATTTGCAATTGTAATCCTCTGCTTCATATTGTGGACCATTAAAACGCAATTCTTTTATTTTTTCTTTTCAAACAAACCGCAAAACGGCATCAAGGCGAATAGAAGTCATAAAATATTACAACGGCAACATATTGGAATTATGAGACCACAAAAACAACAGCAACAACGACAACACAAAATCCATCTAACTAAATGTGTTAGAATTATGACAAAGTGTAACAAAGTAACAGCAACAACAAGAACAAGAACATGTAAACAAATCCCATCCCCTCTCAGGCGAGAATTCTGAATTGTTTTTTGGTGATAATTTTGAAAAAATCGAATACAAATGTGCTGCAATTAAAAGAATGATGAAGTGGTTATTTGAAACCCTAAATTTCTTGAATTTTTTAGGGGTTTTAGTTAAAAAAAAAAAAAAAAAAAAACATTTTTTGGAATTCATTGAATATTTTCCAAATTATGTAGATAACAAGAAATAAACAAATTTTAAATGTCTGGATATCAATTTTCAGTGAAATGTTGTTTACTAACAGGTCATTGCATCCGAAATACTAAGTACTTTAAACTAATCTTTATAAAAAAAAACAAATTTTAAAATAATTGTGCCGCTCTTGACGAGATTCTTGTGATAAAAATGATTGATTTTTGCAGAGGAGTGACCAGATTTAAATATCGAAAATTTCATGAAAGGAAACTGATAATAACAATAATCAAATGATAATAATCTGCTTTCATAAAATGTTAATCTTAAAAAGAAAACAAATGGCTTGGGATAGATGTCAAACAAATATTATTTTCTCCTTATCCCTGCTCTCCTTATACCATGTTCCCATTGCAATATAACCCACGGATATTAACATGTCCATACGGTATGATTCGTATTATATATTTTTTAAACTTATTATTTCTTGATTTTTATTGAATATATTAAATGAACAAATACAGGGTGAGATAAAAAAACTACAACAAATTCAACAGCCATAATTTTTACATTTTTTTTTTTTAATTTTATCAAATGAAATCAAAAAAATATCGGAAATAGCATGGAATTTTAGAATAAGTTTAAATTTTTTGGTTAATTGGCAATGAAACCGTCACACGCTGCCTGAATGTTGCTCTGCGGCATTTTGGCCCATTCTCGGCGAAGCGCTTGCTTGAGGTGATCGACATTTTGGTATTTTTTAGTGCCAACTTTGCTTCCCAAAATACCCCAGACACAATAGTCCAACGGATTGGTAACGAAGCGAGAAACTCATTTTGTAACCATTTTTGGGTGGCGCGTGCTGAGTGTGATGGTGATGAGTCTTGCTGGAATATCCAAGGTCTGCGGCCCTCCAAAATATTTTAGCGATATTATTCGGCATTTATTCTTATGTCATGGTGGATAAATACGAGCGGAGAGCAACCATCGGCTGTTATGGCGGCCCACACCAACACCATGACCGGCACTTGAGTTCCGGTGGCCAACCGAAGGTGCACATTTTCAGCTGAACTCTTTGGCAAGTAAACACGATCATTTCGCTTGTTTACAAACTGCTGGACAACGGATGTTTTCTCATGGGAGAAAACCAAATTCGGCAATTCACCACTTTCGGCCAAGCTCTTTTGGGTCTATTTTCTTTTTGTTGCGGTGTAAGTTCTTGCACTTTTAGGAATTTCAATGGCTTACCCCGAGATCATTTTTCAATATTTGCCAAAATGCTTGTAAAGCTGTCACTGGAATAATTTTAACACCTGGCGAACGACTGGCTTAGAAATAACAGAAGTCTGAAGTTAGTTGCAGCTTTTCATCTCACCTTGTATACCATCACCTTAAATGTTGAAAATAATTCGAAAACGAATTGAAAATCAAATTACTACCCATCAGCTCTACTTATTTATTTATATTTTTACCCATACTATTATAGCAAATTAACACTTTTGCTCCACTTCGAACGAAATATTGTGCGTATTAGCTATTTGTCACGTATACGTTAAGCTTTTTATTGAACTTTGCTAGTCAATAACTTATATTGACACATTTTTTATACAAAAACACATTTGAGGCCCGCAATAATTTCTAAAATTTATTAGAAGTTATTTTAAGATTGCTTTTGAAATTTAAATAAAGTCCACTAAAAAAACATGTTTAGATTCACTTGTAGTTTTTAAAAAATTTACAATTATTTAAATAAATTAAAATTGGCTAACATTTTCTACTACAAAAAATCCTCAATTAATTTTTATTTATTTCTTCTACTAAAATCTCTTTGAGATCCTCTCAAAATTGCATTTTATTGCATGAATGACTCATCTTTGACAAGACAGTATCAGGGGTGCTCAAAAAGAAATATCTCTTTTCAGTCAAATTTCTCTTTGCTTATTTAAATCAAGAACAAAACAGTGTTAAGTCATTATTTATACAAATATTTTGTATCCATTTGTTTTATAAATTATTTTGGCAAACATTCGTGTTTAAAAACAATTAAATAGAACCGTAAAATATAAAGAAAAACAGAATTTTAATTTTCTCTTAAATTATCTCTTTTTTCTCTTCATGTTCTAGAACACGGTTTTGAGCACCCCTGCAGTATACATTTTCTTCCTTTTATTGTTTTCATTTCTCATCTTTGAATCATTCTCTGTTGTGTGTGTATTCTTCTTTGACCAGCTAATATATGACCGTTGTTATTGTTATTATATTTACATTTGGGAACAAAACCAGTTCTTTCGTTCTTTCTTGTCTCTGTTTTGCAATGATTCCCTTCATTGCTCTCTTTCTCAAAAAAATGTACCTATCACGCCTTCAGCCATAATGGACGCCACAATTCATTACCGTGTATTTGCATTAGTATGTGTGTGTGCGTCAGTGAAATGAATCGATGAACTCTCTCTTCATAAAAGAAGTAGGGAGTTATATTGACAATAAAAACAAAGAGTAGTGATCTCTTGGCTACAGAGTTGCCAAAAATGGCAGTAACATTGAGATAGGAGTAAACAAAATATGGAAAACAACATATATTCACCACATAAAATAAATTTAGAAGTTTCCATAGATGAAATTCGTAATAAATGATCACAAAACATAAGTAAAATGCGGGATTTTATATATTTGTCTTTAAATTTGCGTACTGCAACAACGACAAGTACAGAAATTTTGAAACTTGTTTTGACGTTCAATTATATTGTGGTAAATATTATGCAACAATATTTGAAATATCTCCTCAGAATACTCCATCCAATCTCTTCACATATAACATGCGAAAAAAAAAATTCGAGAAAAAAGGAAAGGATGGAAAAGCTGCATCAGAGAACTTAAAAACAGAAGAGCTAAAATCCAATTCAAATCCCTGATGATGACTATCGAAGATAGTCGAAATATCGGACAAATAAATTAATATATAAAAAAACAAATTCGTCTGTTTTTTTAAAGTCTGACCTCGAGCCAAACGAAAACCCAGAAGAAAAAAATCTAATCTAATCAAAATGTATTTTTTTTTAAATTTCTATTAGTGCCATTTTGTTGCATATTAAAATCCCATTAAATATTCCTTATTTCCCACAATTTTGCAAAATAAATTCTATTTTTGCCGTCTAACCGTTATTTTTCCCTTTGTCATACATTAAAAGCCGTTACAAACCAACTACATTTTCTATACACCACCAAAATACCCAAAAAAAATACAACCCTGCTCTCTATCTAACCTCCATACGAAAACAAAACAACTGAATGTTTGTGGAATGTGGATGGAGATCGCAAAAACACAACAACACAAGAATTGCAAACACACACACGCAATAACAAATTGTGTGGTGTTTATGAGAAACCAGAGAGCGGGAGAGACGGAGAGCGAGTGTGTTTGCTATTATGTGGAAGATAAAGCAACAAGCACCAGAAAAACGGCGTCTCAACAGAATAATCAAAGTTGAGTTGAGTGTGGTGGTGCGTTAAAAACTAAATGAAATCCGAAAACAAAAATATTATTTGCTTGCAAAATATTACAAATAATTCCACAAATAATATAAACATTACATTGTACAATTGCTAAGAAAGTTTGGTGAATTAAAAGTTGAGAAATTTCTGCAACATTTTGAGGTGGAAACAATGATCAACACTTTGCTGACACATGTGCCAATTAAAATGGAAAATAAAGAAGTGGAAGTGAATGACAATGGCGAGGAGCACATACGAGATGACAACGATATCAATTCCGAAGGTGATGCAGAGGAGGAGGACGATGAAGATGATCTAGAAGAGGACCTGGATGAGGATGATGACGAGGACGACGACGAGGAGGTAGATGATTTGGCCAGTGATGTGCTGGAGGTGGAACAAGAGGTTACTATGCTTATGAGCAGTGATGAGGAAGCTGAGCTGGAGGCCCAGCGCATACGTTTTCCAGAAAAACGAGCGTCTAGGAAGAAGTCTCATGACAGTAAATCAAGCCGTAGTACAAGCCGAAATAGCAACACCAGCCAAACATCTAACGCAACCAATGTCAGCAACCACACCACCACCAACAACAACAACATTCCTGCAAATTCAACGAAAACAAACAAAAAAGATTTAACCACGGCAACAACAACAAAAGAGAAAAGGCCAACAACATCCAAAAACGCAAACATTGCGCCAGAGAAAACATCAGAGACAGAATCGACGACAACAACAACAACACCACCACCACAAAGAACATCTCCACGCAACCGAAAGGAAAACAACAAAAACCTAGACAATTTGCCAGCTGCCGGTGACCTACGACAAGTTGCCCGCCGCCAAAGCAGCAATTCCACCTGCAGTGTTGCCTCCTCGATTGGCTCAACGGAATCCGCTGAAACAGAGTCCTGCGGCAACATCTATGTCTATCAGCAGGAACAGAAGCTGATATTCAATTGTGAATTTTGCGATTTAAAATATCCCGATTTGGTGAATCTCAGTCGCCACTTACACGACGCCCATCAGCTATTCCACAACGACAACAATAATGCCCACCACCACCATCAAAGCGATGAAGATCAAGAAAAGGAGAATTCTCCACGAAACCTGCGCAATCGAAATAATCGTTTGCCCACGACCAAAACCCCCCAACTGCAAGCGTTGAGAGTGAAAAAGGAACCATTGCAAACAGCGGAGAGCTCTGCTTCGCCAACTGTTGCTCTTACCCTAGATGTGGTGACCGAGCATAGCCTACAGTCGTGCGGTAATGTTTTCATTCTAAACCATCGCAAATTGTTTTTGGTCTGTGGCCACTGTGAAAGCAAATATGCCAATGTGGAGCTGTTCGAAAAGCATTTGCGTCAACAACATGAGCTGTTCAAGGACCAACCGGCCTGTAATGAGGTCAATGTTATACCCAAAACAGAGATTAAGGAGGAGGTTTTCATCATTACCGAGGTGGTGGAGAAAACACCCGTGATAGCCCAAGAAGCAATGGTGGCAATACCGGCGGAGATACCTTTAGACATTAGTACCACAGAGGAGGCAATCAATGAACACAATGTTGAGGAGTCAGAAGAGACGGTCATACTGTCCAGTGATATTCCCATGGACACAGAGGTTATATCGTCCATACAAATACATGACTCTGGGGTGACAGTGGCAGAGATCCCTGTCATAATTGCAACGGCAGAGGATACCGTCACCATAGAAGAAATTCCATCGCCTTCCCCTATTCCCCAAGAAACAATTCAAGAGACTGCTGCCTTGGAGCAAATACCCGAGAAAGTGGCAAAAGAAACGGAGACAGTAGGCAGTCCCCCACCAACCAAGAAAAGTAGCCGCAAAAGACGTTCTTCTCCCGAAAAGCCAGCTACTCCCAAATCTCCTTACAAAAGGCCACGCAGGAGTGTTAGGGCACCCGTGGCAGAGGTAAGTTTAAGTGAATTTATTTTTTGGGGTTTTAAATCTAATAATGCCTTTCACTTTCAGCTGGAATCCCAGAAACCTAAAGAAGCAACTAAATCCGCACGCAAACCTGCAAATAACATTAAAAAGGAAAATAAAAAATCTCCCAAGAATAACGAAACTCAGGCTGAAACTTCCACGGATATTGCCAGTACAGCCGAAAGCATTCCGGTTCAAGAGCCAACTCCAAAATCCCCCGAAACCAACAATTCCACAACTAAACGTTCAAAGAAATCCGCAGCAGGGGCTGCAGAGGGACCCAAAAGGAAGCGTAAAACCATTAAGACCAAAATTGAAAAGGAGGATCAACCAACCCCTGTTCTCTTTGAGGCACCTATCGTCCCAACCAACACAGAAATAGAATCCTCTATTGGAACAGGTCCCTCGGACAGAGATGAAGAATTCCTGGAAGACCCTGTGGCCGATATAATTCAGCAAATACAAAATGAAGAAAATATGGCACAGGAAAATCTTCATCCTATCCCGCCCACAACATTGGCGGTGAGCCCATTTGCACCCACATCCTCCAAGCAGGTTATCATAACTGTGGCCAATAACCCCAGCAACCAAATGTCACCCACATTTACCACAACAACTGTCATCAACCACAATCCGAATTCCCCAGAAGATGTGAAACCCATCATCAATCATTTGGGTGAACGTCGATATGCCTGTGATCAGTGCCCTCGCACCTTCAAGAAAAATGTACGCCTGGTGGAACATAAACGTCTGCATGACGGTGTGAAACCCTTTGCCTGCGATGAATGTGGCAAAACTTTCCGCATACGCATGCAACTCAACACACACAAACTTCGACATTCCAAAGAGAAGAGGTTCATTTGTGAGATATGTCAATTGGGTTGTACCACCAAACAAGATCTGAATCTACACATGAGACATCACACCAACGACAGGCGATTCCATTGCACCATGTGCCCCAAGGCTTTTGTACGTAATTCCGATCTGAAAATACACATACGCGTTCACACCGGCGAAAAGCCTTATGTCTGTGAAATTTGTCACAAATGCTTCCGAGCCAATCAGAATCTCATTGTTCACAGGAAATCCCATATGGGCGAGGCGTCCCGAACCTTTCAGTGTGAACATTGTGATAAGAAATTTCTGCGAAAAATTGATCGCACCGTACACATGCGTTCCCATACGGGAGAGAAGCCCTTCAAATGTGAGATATGTGACCGGGCCTATTCATCGAAATTTAATGTTCGCGCTCACATTGAACGCGATCATATATCGGAGAATGGTCGAAAGAAACCGGGGCCCAAACCACACAGTCTGCGAGAGGAATTGAAAATACAAAAGAGACTTATTGAAGAATTGCAGAAGCAGCTGATGATGCAAATTAAAACGGATGAAAAGATAATACCGGCTGAAATGCAACCCATCAACGAAAGTGATATGGAGGATCAACATATGGAGGAGATGATTGGGCCCACAACAACAACTGCAACGGCGAATGCGGTAGCCGCAGCTGCAGTGGAAAATGAAACATATATAATTTCGGAGATTAGTTCTCCGCCCACTAACAATTCCATGGATCAACAATCTCTACCACAACATGCATCGCCTGAGGAGGGTCTTAAGGTTACGCCTTTCACCAAGGCGGCCAAACAGAGAAATGTGGTGGCAGCCTCCACTGCCAAGTCCTCAAATATTCACTTGCCCCTGGTTAAAAAAGATGCTGCGGCCGCCACAACCACTCAAGTGGTGCAACAGAAAACTTCTTTGGGCATACAACAGGTATCTGTCACAGTTTCCATGCAAGTCGACAACATTTCAACTCCCACCAGTGTTAATGATACAAGCGGTGGCGGCGGCAGCAGTGGATCTACTCCGGAAAAAGAAAATTCCAGCAGTCCAAAAGCGGTGGGATCATCAAGTGCGGGTGTCAAAAAGGAAAGGAAAATAACCAGCTATTTTACAGTGGTCGGTCAGAAAACGTAAGTGTTGAAGGGAGAGAGAAAGAGAGAGAGATTTGAATGAAAAACGGTAATAGTTTTTGCCAAGGGAGACGGAGAAATGAAAGGAGATGGGGACATATATTTGTCGAAGAAAAATTATTTGCAAAGGAAGAGCCAAGAAAATGAAGGTATAATTAGGTAGTACAGTAAGAAAATGGGACATACTTCTAGGAGCTCTACAGAGATATAAATATAAATTATAACTATATTTATTTAAAAGCAGAATTAATTCAAGTTCATTGGAGATTTGATAAAAAAATTGAACAAGTAACGATTTTAAAATTATAAATCGGTGCATACTTTTAGGAAGACTCACCAAGGATCAACATTTTTTGATCAAAGCTGTCATTCAACTCAACTCCACTATTCCAATACCTGAAAAGGGCATTCAATTCAAACTTATTTCCATACAAAAGCCTCGCACAAACCGAAATATTTATGTAAAATATGTACTTCACAACAAATTGAATCATAAAACCGAAACGTTACTTGCCCCATGCAAACAAAAAATAGACAGGAAATCTAGAGCCTTGTCTTTGTTTAACAAATTTTTAAAAATGTTTGGAAACGAAAAAAAAATATGATATTATTACTAAAAGTATAACTGTTGTTATATATGAATATATACAAAAAAAGAGAGAAAGAAAGAAATTTGTTAAAAATATACACGCAACTATTTTTGATACAAGGAAATATTGAATTTTTTACAAAAAAAAAACTAAACGCACACACAAACTAAAAGACTCATAAGACTTAATGTAATAAAACCAGGTTAAATATTACTATAAATACATTCTTTTTGAAATACATATACATAAATCTAAACAATAATATATATTTTTTATAAAATATAAACTACAAAGTTAGTGAAGAAGGATTTAAAATCCTACACAAACAAAAACTACTTTTTTCATTTTATTATATACCACAATTAAACAATATTATACTCAATATTTTTTTATATAATATATTACAACAAATTAAATTTCATCAATTAAGTATATATTTTTCCGAAGCATAAATTTCCCGCACAATTGTATTTATATTTTGAAAAAGGTTTATTTTTTTAAGGACATGGATTACAAAATAACTTTTTTTAATACCTAAAAATATATAATTTGTCTAAGTAAGTGTAAGATTTTCCATACAAGATTCTGCCGTCATTAAATTGTATTCTTCCCAGGATGAAAAGACATTAAATCTACTTAATTTGTAACTAAACTTTTATTTTTAATACCACAAAGTAATATACTATTCTTCCATGAAATTAGTTTTAAGTTTATGAATATCAATTAATTTTGGTTTATTCTTAAAATTATATTTTAATATTATTATACGCTAAGATTTATTATTCATTATTATTAATTATAATTTCACTTTATGTATATTGAAATACATGTATTTTTTACACAAACATACTAAAATCTGTTCTTTTAATCAATAATAATTGTGAGGTGGAGCCATGGTAGAAGAATACAGGTAGATGCATCAACGCTTGGGAACATTGATATGTCAAAAAAATTTTAAATGTTTTTTCAAATGTAAGTAGATTTTTATATGTTTTCTTATACGATTATTATTCGCGTTTTCAAAATTTTTTTTTACAAATTTAAATGATTTTTCATTCAACATTTTCAATTCCAAAATTGTTTTGACAGTTTATGGTCCCAGCAGCTGTGCCGATGCGTCTACCTGTGGGTGGAGCCAAAATGGGTGACAGGACAGTTTTGTGCTTTTAAAAAAACAGAGTTGCATTTTCCATATTTATTCAACCTGTTCTACCTTGTAATTATTCGATGCAAAACATCTGTTGCTGCAATGAGCTAAACAATTTTGAAATTCGCATTTTTGATTGACAAATTGAGTTAAATTTGTTGAGAACACACATATTTCAACAATCTGGTATAAGAAAATATGTGAAAATCAATTGAATTTTGCAAACCTTTTTAATGTTTTTGGGATATCCTGCATTATTTCTCATATTTTATTTATTATTAAAACATTATTTACTCTAATTAAATAGTATTATTCAATATCACATTTCAAATGTCATTAAAAAATCAAATATTTTTGCATAAACGCCAGTGCATCTACCCGGATTCTTCTACTGCTACTTTTAGTAAATTTACCAGCAAAGTTCTATTTTTTGCCCTGTTATTTAGTGTCCTTATATTTCATACAATATTTTACCACGAAATTTTAGCTTAATGATTTTTAACGCCTTTTTATATAATTTCTAAAATTTAATTCATTGACAATAACTAGGTAGGGTTCTATAAGCACTCATCACACAAGCATTTTAAAGGCGGTCAAATTCACACCTAGTGTTCCCTGATTTTTTTGACATGTGAGAGTGTGCTGAGAGACATACAAGCGCGTCGATTTCTAATTGTTATCAGAAAAATATTAGGCAAAAGACCGAAAATTAACAAATATATCCCAAAATAAGCAAACATTTTGTTAATAACAACAAAGATTATGTTATAAATGTTTTCATAGACCAAAAATAATAAATGCAAAGCAGATAAAGTTGTCTTCTATCCAGATTTGAGAGTCGCCTGATGCCTGTCAAAGTTAAGACTGCAATGGTAAACAATTTGAAAGGCCTAAAAATAAAGAAGGAACGGGAGGATGAAGTCGATGAAGCTCAAACATTGAATGCCAAAGAGGTATTGGAATATGCGAATTTTCCCATTAAACAAGAGAAATCCCATGGTGCAGGGGCACAAACACAAGATTTTCTTGTCGTCTCGTCGCCACCACGCAGAAGAAGCACAAGGAACCTAAAGGAGGTTGGTAAAAGGAAAATTTAAATCATACTTCCAATAAATACTTTTTTTCTCCATTAGCCATCGTCGCCTCCAAAAAGAAAACTATCACTTAAAGACTCCCAATCTGAGGGTAATGAATCTAGTGACTCGACCACATCTCCCAAGGCAAATAGACAAAACGTTGAAAAACGCTTTGCCTGTCCTGATTGTCCGCGGTCATTTAACAAACATTCTCGCCTCGTGGAACATCAATTTATACACAATGGAGAAAAACCCTTTACATGCGATGAATGCAACAAACAATTCCGTTTCTTTCATCGCCTGGAGGAACACAAACAGAGACATTCCAAACAGCTGAAATTTATTTGTGAAATATGTAATTTAGGTTGTTGTACCCGGGCCGATTACAATCTGCACATGCGGCATCACACTAACGATAGGCGTTTCCAGTGTTCCATGTGTCCCAAAGCTTTTGTCCGCAGTGCCGACTTAAAGACCCACATACGAGTTCATACGGGCGAAAAACCCTATGTCTGTGAAGTGTGTAGCAAATCTTTTCGAGCCAATCAAAATCTCATAGCCCACAAGAAACTACACATGGGCGATGCCTTGAAAAATTTCAAATGTGAATATTGTGAAAAGAAATTTCTGCGAAATATCGATCGTAAGATTCACATGCGTAAACATACTGGCGAGAAACCGTACAAATGTAAGTTCTGTGATCGTAGCTATTCATCGAATGTCAATGTTAAAGCCCACATGGAACGTGATCATTCAGAGGGTCCGGTAATACGTAAGAAACCGGGACCAAAACCGAAAGATTGGAAAGAACAAATAGCTAGACAGCAAAAGTTAATAGAGGAGTTGCAGGAAAAGTTAAAACAACAAGTTAAACAGGAGGAGATAATTGTGCCCGACTGTCAGGTGATTGTTGAGGAGGACGGGCTAGATGGCGAGGATGAAAAGAAACCTGATGTAAGTGGGTTAAGTGTTTTTTGTGTAAAACAGGAAAGTAATGAAGAAATGCCAGAGGCTCCCAATCGAAGAGTACGTAATATTAAGAAAGAGAAAGATGTGACTAGCTAGTGGAGGTAAGAAGCTGAATGAGGAGACTGTCGAAAGATTGAAAGCAAAGTAATTGTAATAAAACGGAATATTTGCTACACCACATTTTTATGCAGAATATGGGATCATGAACTTTACGATCGCTAAAGCAAACTGTTCAATATGCTATTTACAAAAGAGTAGATTGGCCTAGAAGACATTTACAATGGATTTTAAGCTCGAAGTGGTCATGTACTATACATTAGATTTTTATTAAGGTCATTAACAATAGCGTGGATGACCTTTGGGGCTGTAAGGTATGACGTGGAAGATTCTTCATATCATCCTAAGTATCAATTACCATAGAGAATATATTATCATAAAAGAATAGATGAACCTTGATATCATATACTATGGAATTGATAATGCTAGAGGTCATATACTGCGGACTAGGCCCTGAGAATAATATTCTAAAGATTAGACTACCCAGACTTTTCTCAACTGTACCTGGGAAATGCACAGAAATTTACCTAAAACTCAATCTGGAGGTCCCCAATTTGAAAAATATGAAAATTTTCATGTAAAATATACAAAAAATATCACGGAGACGGTCCGGGTCCGCACCCTGCGTACGTCCCTGAGTCTTGAAGCCGATGTCTAGAAATTGAATGACACTAACGCCCCAACTACACAGCAGATGGCCCCAGGATATACCTACTATCAAGCATTTGATCCTGAAAATTTTCTTTAGACATCATCAACTACCGAGCATACGGCCCTAGAGGTCGTCTTTTGTATAACATGTGACTTTTAGGGCTTACTCACTTATAGTAGATGATTCTATAGGTTTACTACTATAGAGTATGCGACTCATTAGGTCGAATGCTATAGAGCAGATTACTTTAAAAATCATCTGTGTGCACTACATGAACTAGGAGTCCAACTTCTAGAAGCTAAGGACCAAAGGTGTCACCTAATATAAGGTAGTCGAGTATATAGGTTATCCGCTAAGGGTGGATGAACCTAAACTCCATCAGCTTCTTCTATGGAGTATGTGAATTCATAGCCATTTGAAAATGACTCTAAAGTATCATTATGGAACCGTCATAAGTCACATAATTAAGCATGTTAGATCCCATATCCATTTACTATGGCAAATATAATGTTTTAAGAGGTTATAATGATTTCGAATGACATTTTTTTTGCAATTTGAATATAAATCTCCATAAAATGTGGTGTAGTGTTTCTGCTGCTAGTCTCCTTCATTGACATTTCTTTACTTTCTTACTATTATAAAAAGCCAAGCAGCTTAGATTCTAGAATATACATGTATTGTTTATGTATGTCATGTTAATTTGTGTGCCTTAATATTTTCTAAAGTTCTCGTCCTTATTTAGTTTATTTAACTATGTAATAGTCAGTTATGTTGGTGTTCATACTAAGTCTTATATTGTTAAGAAAATAAACCACCTACCTACCTACCTTCCTATAATCCAATTTATATTTGAAGAATTCCTAACAACTTTACAATTTTTTTTTAACAATTTTTATATTCAAAGACTTTGAGAATACTTCCCTACCTTCTTTGACAGTAAACACTTATATATTCGAAGACTATTAGATATACTATCTAACTCATATGTCTGTCTGTATTACCCCCTCCTATCGTAAGAAGTACTTTTTGTAGATCTAATCACTTTATGTTTTTATAACATTTTATCAATTTTAACTGCCTTTATGTTTAATATTTTCCCCTTTTATGATCAAATAAAGACATATAATCTAAAAATAAAAAGAATGTGAATTTTTTCGATCCGCCGATTCGATATTCTATTCTTGATGAGCAATTGGAATAGCAAACAATGGGTGGTATGAGTAATACGCTATTGGTTGTTGTTCATACCCTCATTATAAAACTACTAATTGAAAAAAATGTGCCAATTTTCGTTTTCAAGCCAAAAATTCCTTTTAAGAATTTTTTGTTTATCATTCTCCACCTGGTGGCCATCTGTTGGTAATCATCTCTTTTTTATTCAGAAATTTGTCCATAAATAATGCGAACATTGCCTTCATATAAAATTAGCTTTTATATGACAGTAATATCGCAATTCAAACAAACAACCCCTTTCTTGAATATTTTTTTGTTTGGTTTCATTTCATTTCATTTTGCATTGTATTTCATTTTTGTACAGCGATACGACGGATAACATTTCAAGTTATTCATACGTCAAGTAGTACAGTAGAGTAAGCTGCGAAATTAAAACAAAATTTGCTGAGGTCGACTTGTTTTTTTTTTTTTCAAAACTACAAGAGCAACAACAATGCTATTCACAATAAATACTACAACGCAATACAAACAAGAAAAGTACAGGCGAACGATAATGACCACAGCACACACAAACAAGACAGCAACAAAGTAATGTGAAGAATGTGAGCTTGTGGCTTGAAAGTTTTGAAAATGAACAAAATTCGGCTTGGGAATAAAAGCAGGAAAAACAAGCATACGCCACAATTGCCACGTATAATGGAATTTTTTTTTCTTTCTTCCATTAAACCACAAAGAATATTTCTTCTTTCATTTGTTTTTTTCTTTGTTCTTTGTACAATTAAAGTTTATTGTCGTTCATGGCCCAGTGATTTTATAATTAGCGCTTTATGGAGTTTTGATGCTTTTGTTTAACTCTTTTATATTTCTCTCTCGTTTCCAGTTTTTCTCTCATTGTCATTGTTTTTCAAACGGACATGGACATCGGCATTTAACTTCTTTTGGCTCATTAAATGAACAATACAACCACCAGCAGCTATCTCATTGTAATTGTTTTCTTTTTTTTTGTTACCGTTGTTTTTCATGCATGCATTTGCTTGTTTCAGGCCTAACATTTCCATATTGTCATCTTCATATACGGTTAGTACAAAGTAAATGTACCAATATGTATGTATGGTGGTTGGTTGATTTGCTTTAATTTTTCTTTATTCACATGCATAAGTATGTGTGTGTGTGCCGTCATGTTCCTTTGTGTTGGGTTTTGTTGTTGGCAGCTGCTGTGTGTTATTATGAGGCGTCGGTTTTTTTGTTTATTTGTTATTACTTTGTACTTTGCCACTCCACTACATTACTACTACCGTTAATGAACGGCGCTCTCTCTCGCGCCCGCACTCACGCTCTTCCTTTGTCTGTTTCCCACCGTAAACAACTCACACAACATCATTTGCCATTTCAAATACATTGTTGAGTGTTCGCTCTTTGCAGATGCTCTCTTTTTAAGCATTTTTGTGTTTGTTTTTGTTATTGTGTGTGTGTGTGTGGTTTTACAAAATAAACCGGTTGTGTGTGTTTTTCTTCGTTTTGCCTTTGTGGATGGTATTTTGTTTGGCAATTGAGGCTCACAGAGTTGCATTAAAGAGTAGTAAATGCGGGGAATAATATGTAGTGAAGACGTTAGGTTTAAATATTGATTTGAAATGATTTTTTTTAACAAAATAGTGGGAAATTGTTGTTGTGATATTATAAAAATGTTTTCTTATGTTTTTCTTCATAACGAAAACTGTGATAATTTGGGCTCCATGTAGAAAAGATGCAAGAAAACGAATGCTTCTCTTTGAGTATAATGGGACGTATACGTATTATAATCATGAATTCCCTATTTAAAGAATTTTGATGTAATTATTAAGGATTGGTATGATGAGGAACTGTAACTTGTATAATATTAATGTAAGAAACAAACTTGCAAAAAATTTAAAATTTCATAAAAAATTATGGTAGAATTAGAAAGGTGACCCTTTGTCATCATATGTTTACAAATGATTCCTTTGACAATATCACATTGTTAAAGTGAGTGTTTATAAATCTATTGTATATACACAAATCAGAGATGGGAAATTGCTTTCTCTGCACTTATATTTGACAAAATATATTACAGAAAAATGCTGAGCTGGATATATTTATTTGAAATGAGACTATTATCCTATCAATTTCAAATTAATATAATTTTTCTTCTAAAATAACGAATTATAAAAAAATATTGTAAAAAGATATAAAATGAAAAAAACTTGACATTTTCCATGGTAGAATCAATAAGGTAAAGGTCCATAGTAGAACGTCGAAGTGGAATTTGACAAGGTAAATTATAGAGAATGCAGAGATGGGTATGCTTGTTTGAAATGACCTTACCTTCTTAATTTTACCATGAAATTTCCCAATAAATAAAATTTTATTCAAAAAATATTTTTACACATTCTGTTTCAAATTTTTAATTCAATTAATAAAGCGCACGTGTGTGTGTATGTCCCATTTACACAAATCGAATTAAAAATTTCGAATTTGTCAATCCCTTCAATTCACACCTTCATTACTACCATACATTGCAAACACTAAAAATAACCATCCCCCCATCCCCCTAACTCATTTGACATTTGTTGGGTTTCAATAAAATCTGGTTTTTGTTTCAACCATTTAGTAGATAATTAAACTAATTAAATATAGCAAATTGTTTAACAAAAATAATGCAAGCAAAGCATTTACATAACTTAATTATGTTTTGAGTTATGTTTACAACGCATCGTACACATGTACAAACATGCATACATAATAGTTCCAGAATGTATTGGGCATAAAAATAATCAATTAAAATAGCATTTACATAATACATGTTAAATAAAAATTACAGGTAGGGATGAGGAGGGAAAGAGAGAGGGGGTAGGAATACTTTGTATTTTTCCTTAAACAAATAGGGGTAATTGTTGGTCATTTTTGTTTAAATATTTAACAGATTTGTAAAGTATTGCGGTAATCATGTAGCCAATGTACTACAAAAGAATGGGGAAGTTGAGGGGATTTTTGAATGTCTTAATGGGAATTTTTGGAAGGCAGCTCTATTAGACTATTTTGACGTGTTAACCTCCTTCATCAGGATTTATTTGACGTATATGCTAAGTAAATGACAGTTTAAATGCACTCGATTCATTAAAACCTGTAGTCTGTAAACATACTATTAAGCCTTATAGTGCGTTTAATTCTCCTCCTTTATAAATCCTAAATTTAAATCCTCTGTGTTTACTTCAAACTGAAAAAAGTTTAAATTCCTTTTCTGAATAATTGTTAGTTAGTTCCTTTTACTGAATAATTGTTGGGAACTAGTTCTTCAATGAACACATAATGTGATCAGAAATCATAGTATTTTAACATTAGAGTTTCTTGCCGGTTTAACCTCGTTTATGAGAAGTTATTTGACGTATATGTAATGGAATATGCCCATCCCTGGGGTTTCCAAATTCGAGATTATAAAAATAACAGCTTAATGCTGTCACTTCCAATCAATGAATCATTTAATGGAACTAGTTCACCAAGGAACACATAAGGCGTTCAAAAGTGAGTTTTCTTTCTAAGCCAGTAAAAGAGCGAATTGTAATACTGGATCATAGGGTACAACCACGGTACAATAAGGAGATAGAACAGCTTCCTAAAACTACAGAAATACAGCCCTGAGGCTATGCCCGCTTCCTTTCAGAATAATTCAAAATTACAGGGTGAAATGGAAAACTGCAACCAACTTCAGAGTGCTGTCATTTCTAAGCCACTCGACCGACAGCTGTTAAATTTATTCCAGTGACAGCTCATTATATTGTTTACAAGCGTACCAAATCATTTTGGTGAGCATTCTCTAGAAAAAAAATGTAGGCGTGATAGAATTCAAGCGTGATAGTGTGATTTCTTTCTGATATTTGGCTGGAAAACTACAAGTGGCTATCGTTAGAGCACTTCAGCATTTAAATGTGAATAAATCTTTTGTGTCTCGTATCATCGCTCGTTACCGCGATACTGGTAGCGTAGCCTGAAGTCAAGAAAGTGGACGGACGAAACATCAACTTCAGCAGAAATGGTTCGAATAGTAAAGAAGCGACTTGATCGAGAACCGCCTCGCAGTGGCCGAAAAATGGCTCGTTAAAATTCCAAAAAGTGCAAGAATTTAAGGTGAGGTTACATAAGCAGCTTGGCATCTTGGCTAGGCATTTTAATGTCAAATTATAAAAGAAACGACGGCAGAATTTGAGTGCGGCTCTGACATCCCTTTATGATATGTTACCAAATATGCCATGCGAAGACTTCAAGCTGTTTATCTAGTCTCACCTTTACACCGCAACGGAATGAAAATAGACTCAAAAGAGCTAAAGCGTTGCTTTGCTTGGCCGAAAGTGGTAAACTGCCGAATTTGGTTTGGTGGTCTCCGATTAGAAAATATTTGTTGCCCAGCAGTTTGTAAACAAACAAAATGATCGTGTTTACTTGCCAAAGAGGTCAGCTGAAAATGTGCACCTTCGGTTGGCCACCACAACTCAAGCCTCAAGCCGGCCATGGTGATGGTGTGGGCCGCCATAACAGCCGATGGTCGCTCTCCGCTCTCCGGTATTAATCGACCGTGGCATCAGAATATATGCCGAATATTATTGCGAAAATATTCTGGAGGGTGTATTAAAGCCATGTACACGCAAACATTTTGGCCGCAGACCTTGGACATTCCAATAGGACTCAGCACGCGCCACCCAAAAATGGTTACAAAATAAGGTTCTTCGCTTCATTTCCAGCGCAGAATGGCCAAACAAAATCTCCGGATACCAATCTGTTGGAGTATTTTGGAAAGCAAGGTTGGCACTAAAACATACCAAAGTGTCGATCACCTCAAGCAAGCGTATCGCCGGGAATGGACCAAAATACCGCAGAGCAACATTCGGACAGCGTGTGATGGTTTCATTGTCCGTTTGAAGGCCATAATTCGTTTCAAAGGTGACCAATTCGAACAAATATAAAATTATTTTAAAATTTGATGGTATTTCCGACATTTTTTGCTTTCATTCAATGAAATTAAAAAAAAATTTAAAAATTATGGCATTAGATTTTGTTGCAGTTTTTTTTTATCTCACCCTGTATGCCGTATTTTAGTAAAACTCATAATTTGAGTGTCGGTATAAATCAGCCTTCATCGGCTTCTATTGAAGATTTATAAACAAAATCCACCGATTCCAGTGGCGTATACATGACGCCATTAGTTATACGCCCCCTGCCAACTTTGCTCAGCAAACATCCACACAAAAACTTTCGAGTTCTTTTCCGCTGTCAAAAAAACTAAAAGTTGTTAAACTTTATTTTCATTGGGGGTTATTAAACTTTCCACCCAAAAAGAAAATGGAAAATAAACGGAGGGCAATAACAAAACTGTGAACTTAAACCCTGAGTTTGTTTGGCAAATCGTAAAAAAACAACACGGCGCTAAGTTATGCAAATTTTCAGCGATTATTTGCAGTTTTTCCCCTCCGGCTTATATTCTTATGACTCAAGTTCAGTGTCAAAGATATCCATCCACAGCGGAGTATTGAGGTTTGCCAACTTGGTGTTTTTACGCTACGATTTTACGATAATCATATTTGCTCAAGAGATTTTAGACAAACAACAAGGTCAAGTACTGGGGGCGCTTATCTTTTGCAGAAAAACTGAGAAATCTTTTTCATGTTTTTTGGTTCATTTTTTTTTATTTTGCCAAAAAACAAATGAAACCTATTTTACATACGTCAAAGTGTCTCTGTAGATTGGATTATTGGACTTGCCAGATTATAGTTTTATAATGTTTATTTAACTTGTACGTCACACAGCTTAACCCAACCGCCTGGCATTTTTTACTGTTTGCCCCCTTCGCTTGTTTGACTTTTGGCTTAAATTGGCGTTAATTCGACAATATATTTATAAAAATGGAATAACAAAATGCTTACGATTGTTTTATTTATTTATCATATGATAAAACAGAAAAATATGATAGCTTCCAGCCCAGACCATAATTTTTAAGGCACGTTTTTTTTTCAAATACTCGTTTTTTGTTTGTGGTTCCAACACACGCTCAAATAAAAGAAGAAGGTGTGAATGGGCGGAAAGCTAGCTTGTGGCGGAGCCATGGTAACAGCTGGTACATGGATCAAATGCCATGCCAATTTATTTTATAAATGGCAATATAAATACTAAGGTATGTGCAAATTAATACCGTGACTGGGAGGTTTTCTTTGGGTTCACGTGAGGTGGTTAATTCCGTTCAATTTTTAAGAGTTCAAGAAGAGTTTATTTTTTAATAATTGTAGCATTATACAAAATCAAGATGAACTTAAAAACCTATGAAATAGTGTAATTACATTAGAGCCGGATTTATGAGGTTTTATTTGACGTATATGCAATGGAATTGACAATTTAAATCCCCTGGATTTACTAAATCCACTAAACTGTAACATAATATAACAGTTTGATCTAGTCCCCATGATTCACTTATTGAAAAATCAGTTATTGTAGTAAAAACTTTTACATTCTTGCAGTTCTGGAACAGAGCATAAGCTAACATATGATTGCAAAATTGTCAAATTTATACACATGGCAACATCTCATTGTCAAAATGTTTATTTACAAATTCACTTCCATGGTAGAAGAATACAGGTAGGGTGCAGCAACGCTTGGGAACATTTGATATGTCAAAAAATTTTAAATGTCTTTTCAAATAAAAGTAGATTTTTATATGTTTTCTTATACGACGTCATTCGGAGGCAATTATAACACAACAATTTTTACAAAATTTAAATAATTTTTCATTCAACATTTTCTATTTCCAAATTTGTTGGACAGTTCATTGTCCCAGCAGCTGTGTCGATGCGTCTACCTATATTCTTCAACCGTTCTATAAACTAAAGAAATAGTAAATAAATATAACAGTTTGATCTAGTCCCCATGTTCCACTTGGCAAATAATTTATGGGAACTAGTTCACCAAAGGAGCACATATTTACTTGTGTTCATTTGCGTATATAAACAGCTTGAAGTATTCGCGTGACATATCTCAAAGGGATGCCAGAGCCTCATTTGAATTCTGCCGCCGTTTTCGTATATAATTTGACATTTATATACCTAGCCATGATGCCAAGCTGCTTATGTATCCTCACCTTTAAAACATGGTAGAATTAAGATGGTAAAGACATGCAATCATATGTTTGGAATTTTTTAAAAATTGTTTTTTGACATCTCATTGTCAAAATGTATATTTATAAATTCATTGTATAAACACAAATCAAAGATGGGAAACTATTTCTTATGCGGTGCAATTTGACAAGGTAAATTGCAGAAAATGCAAAGATGGATATGCTTATTTGAAATGACTTTACCTTCTTAATTTTTCCATGAATAAAAGAGAGAAATGTAAAATTCGAAGGAACTAGTTAATATTTCAAAATAAAAATATCTAAAGATGCCTTGAGATTGCCATATTTATTTGCATAACTTTTTGGTAGGGTGGAGAAATGCTTTTTCTGGTTGAAAGTTGAATATTCTGACACGTAAAGGATTCAGTCCTTTAAAATCGAATCGTACTGTATGAACATAAAAGCTTTAATTTTATTTACACCGAAAATGTTTTGGTAAAGTTCGAATCTTGAAAAAAGGGGTAATTTTTGGTGTTGGTATCTAGTACCCATAGTTCATTTTTCTGAATAAATTACTGGAACTTGTTCATAATGGAACGCATAATGCTTTCGGAAGCTCACGTTAAAATAAATCAAAGCTTAAATCGTGACTCCGGCGTGAAAATACAACACTGGTAGATAATTGTCATCCCGAATTTTCGATCGAATTAACTTTAATTTCATTGCACAATATTGTCGGCGAAAGATGTGTTTTATATACAGAACATATTGCGAAGATTTTACAAGCATTTTTCATTCTGGGATTTTGGTCCTTAATGACTGACGTAAAAGCAAACGTTATTTGAAAACAACACCACAACTAACAGCACCGAGAATGCTTCCTTAAGATGAAGGGTTAAAAATCTACATTTTAAGTCAAGTTAAATAAAATTCGTCTTCCTAAGATATGGAACACATAACTGTTTTATTTGCCTAGGAATGCCGAAGATAATAGATTATTTATTATTTTTGTAAAATATGCCACTCGTCATACGTAAATATTTCAGATATGAAAATATTTTTTTTTAGAAAAAGTGACATAGCATCCAAACTTTAGAAGATTTTCATATGTTTTCTTATACGACGCCAATCTGAGATTGTTATGACATGAATTTTTCAAAATTTTTTACAAAATTTCAATATTTTTTTCATTCAAAATTTTCAGTTCCAAAATTGGTTTGAAAGTTCATTGTCCCAGCAGCTGTGTCGATCCGTCTACCTGTATTCGTTTACCATGGCAAAAACCTAGAAAAATTAAATAAAACATTTTGATCTACTCCCCATAGTTCCATTCGTTGAATAAATATTGGAACTATTTCACCAAGGAACACATAACGCGATTAGAAATTATAGTATGTTTACAATGGAGTTTTTTTGGCGGAAACAACCTTATACCATATGATGTCAGGCAGCTTATGATAAAATTTAGCCAGTATTAAGGTGAGAATATATAAAATGCTTTTTTGACTTGTTTGCGTCATCGACCGGCTTCTTCGGAAAAGAACAAAGGAGCATAGGGCTAAAATCGAAATAAGTTAACCTAAAACTCCTTTGTTCCTGAACGAAAAAGCCATCCGATGACTTAAGTCAGTCAAAACAGTGGATTGTGCATCTCACCTTTAAGTCATTGGCTAGCTTCTTCGTAAAAGAGCAAAGAAATTTTAGATTGACTTAGTTCAATTTCGAACCTTAATTCATACTTGTTCGCCCTACGTACCTTTGTTCTTTTACAAAGAAGCCAGCGGATGTTCTAAGCATTTCAGAAGGAAAAAAGTATCTGAGACTTCATGACGGAGACTGCTGTTGTCTATTATTAAATCTACTCCTAAAATATATGTCAATGTAAATAGGTCATATAAAATGCTTAATTTGTAGTATGAAATGAACAAGAACTATTGCACTCGACCATTCAATTTTGTTTCACGTATCCCGGTAGATTTATACTTCAGCTAATGTTGCAAATTGAACAAATTTTTGGTCATGAAGATTAGTTTCTTTTTATTAAGATTGGGCGCCATAGTGTAGAGCTATTTATTTATAACTTCACTTCTTGTTTCTTATAACTTTTCAGGAAAAGACCACAGATGACGGCTAGACAATATTGGAATCACTTTGTACCGAGACTCTTATTTTAACATATTTGCATTTAAAGTTATTACATCAAACGTTTAAATTATGCCGAAAAAACATCTTGGGAAAGAGATGAGGCCTAAAAAGAGGCATATATTTCATGCCATGGTACAATTAAGAAGGTAACCTTGCGCAATCATATGTCCAAATATATATTTTTTCGAAATTACGCCTTTGACAATATCTCATTAAAATATATATTTAGGGCTCCTTTATAAATGCAAAAATCGGAAATTCAATAAAATTGAAATTGACGAGGTAAATTACAGAAAATGCGGAGCTGGATATAAATAATTGCACTTTTTGTGTTAACCAAATTTTAAGATTTTAACAAAAAATATCTCCGGCCTTAAAAAATACTCACATGAATTTTTCCATTGTTGAAATTTGTGATACAAAAAGCAGGCACATATAAAAAATATCACAGATACAATGAGTAATGTCAGTATTATACCAATCCATATATCACTGACCACCCGTGAATAGTCGGCCTCGTCCAGGCCTTTGGCATATGTGATGCGTGGTGGGCCGGCACGACTTGAGGCAATGGGATCGCCGAGCAAATCGACCGTACCCCCATTGGCCAAAGAGATTTCAAATTCCTTGTGGTCCACTGAAATATTGGCCAGTGTTGAGTCGACGCCCAATGCCAGTTGTTCCAGTTTATTTATCAATACCGAATAGTTTTGTAGTAAATCCAAATCCAAAGCATCCGAAATTGAGGAGGCAATGGGTGCCACAGTTGTGGTGCTGATATTTGAGAGAATTGCCGTTGCAGCGGCGGTGGCATTTGTCAATAAGTCAGTCATGTTGTTGGAGTCTGTTGCGTAGATCACTTTCGAATATAGTAATGATTTATGGTTTTTAATTATTATTTTTTGTTTTGCAATTGTTTGATACACTGTTCTTTATTTTCTTTTTTTAACTTTTCAATATTTCGTCTTTAGTTATTCGTTGTCATGTTGTTACTGAATCTTTTCGTTTTATTGATTTCACACTCAAGCGTTACTATCACAACTTTGCCAAAGGTTCCAGAGTTAATACTTTTATTTGCCACTTTTTTTGTATTTAATAAATATTTTGTTTAATAATTTGTTGTTATTTTTGCGTTGCGTTTTTTGTCTACGCCTGGTGTGGTAGGATTTTCATTAGCACCGAAATGTTAATTAATTTTGTTGCTATACTTTTGTTTTTCTTTTTAAGCTTTGATGCGAAAATGTTTCTTTTTTTGGATTATTTTTAATGTTCAACAATATGCGAACTGTAATAATAAAAATAAAATCAATTAAATAAATAAATAAAGTGTTTTGTTTGAGAAATTGTGGAAAAAAATCTGGTTAGTGGTGGATAATTCTGAAAATGATCAACAATTTTGCACCACATTCTAAAAGAATTACTTGAGCGATTCTTAAGATCTCAAAATTTGAGACCTCAAAAATATATGTAAATCATGGTAGAAAAATTCAGGTAGATGCATCAACACTTGGGATCATTGATATGTCAAAAATTTTGAAATGTTTTTTTCAAAATCAAGTAGATTTGTATATGTTTTCTTATACGACGACAATCGGAGATTATTATGATATTCGTTTTTCAACATTTTTTACAAATTTGAATAATTTTTCATTCAAAATTTTCAATTTCAAATTTAGTTTGACAGTTCATTGTCCCAGCAGCTGTGTCGATGCGACTACCTGTATCCTTCTACCATGATATAAATATTTGACAATACGTCATGTCAAGTTTAACCGAGTCTCCCGCTTTGTCATGGTAGAATAATGCAGGTACATGCTTCAAGTCTTTGAATATTGAAATATCAAACATTTTTTTCAAAAATTAATAGATTTTTATACGACGCCAATTATGATAAGCATTTTATGATAAGCATTTTTCAACAAATTTTAATATTTTTTCATTTAAATGTTTAAATTTCAAAATTGGTTTGACAATCCATTGTTCCAGAAGCTGGATCGATATCTTTCTACTTTGCTCCTTGTTAGGTATTTCAGGGTAGATTTGGATATTCTAGTTCATTTTAGTGAGCTTTCTTTTAGTTCAGCTCTTTCCACGGAACTAGTTCCCAATTTGTGTTTCATAGTTCACTTTTGAGTTCAATTGTTCGGATCAGAATTGAAATCATAATTCATGAAGTAGTAAAGGTGAGAACATAAAGAGTTAGTTTTTTACTGGCTTAAGGTGAGAATACATAAAACGCTTTTTTGGCTGGCTTTTTCGGATAAAAGGAGTCGTGGTCCAAAATCGAACTAAGTCTACCTAAAACTCCTTTGATCCTCTACAAAGAAGCCAGCCGATAACTTAAGCCAGTCTAAAGAGCGTATTAAGTATTCTCACCTTTCAGTCATCGGCTGATTTTTTTCGCAAAAGTACAAAAGAGTGTAGGGTGAGCAAGTATAAATTATGGGTCGAAATTGACCTAAGTTAACCTAAAACTCCTTGTTTCTTTTACGAAAAAAAACTCCTATGTTCTCAGAAGTCAGGCGATGACTTAAGCCATTAAAAAAAATTGTTCTATATAGTCTCACCTTAAAGACTCGGAATAAGTGAATGAAAGTCCTAAAGGTATGTTATAGTTCGCCCTACGCTTCATTTGTCCTTTTCCGAAGAAGCCAGCCGATGACATAAGCCAGTCAAAACAACGTTTTATGTATTCTCACCTTTGAGATCCACTCGATTTAGTAAGTCTAAACGCGCTATTATTTCGTGAACTGGAGCGAACAGAATGAACTAGTTCCTTCTTGAACTATTCAATTCTAAAGTTGATAATACATAAAAGCCTTTCTTGACTGCCTTAAGGTATCTGTTGGCTTCTTTGGAAAAGAACAAAGGAGCGTAGGGCCAAAATCGAAATAAGTTAACCTAAAACTCCTTTGTTTCTTTACAAACCCTAAACCCTAAACACCTTAATTCAGGATGACCGCTTCAGCAAATATTGTGTTGACTGTTGGAGCTCTGGTTTATTGGATAATTTTCCTTTATCCACTACCTAAATTATTTGTCGTCTTCACTGTACTGTAACTGTAGTATCCCCCAATTTTCATTTATAAACTCCGCCACATAACGAAATCAATATCTGTCATCAGATATTGCAAGCCATAAAAAATAATTGATATGTATTTTTTTGTGTGCTGTATTCTTGCAATAAAAATTGAAAAAATAAATCTCTGTTAATTATTACCACAAATTTGTCCAGAGATATTTATTTATTTATTTACGTGTGACAGTATGTCGCGGCATATGCGCTGAACAGGCAGATATGACAATGTGGTTGGTGTTGTTCATTTTTTTATCTGTTACAAATTCACAGAAGTCAATAACTTGATGACAGTTAATGGACAACCGCAAGTAAAGCACGAAATATATTCTATATATAGAAATCCACTGGCATGGCTAAATTGCAAGTGATTTGCGGCAATACTTGACAAGGAAAAGAGGTTATGACAGAGTACTTGATTATCTGTGACCGATATATTTTTGTAAGGGAAATTACAAATATTAATTAAGGGGACAATATCTAGAAGAGAGGGAGAGAGAGACGGACAAGGAAAAATTATGTTTATAAAAAAGTCCCAAAAGTCCATAGTATAATTAAAAAGATAAGTTCATTTGTCAAGTTGGTAATGACAACCCTTTTTTATGTTGGAACCATGGTAGACTAATATAGGTAGTCGCATCGACACAGCTACTGGGACAAATAACTGTCAAATCAATTTTGAAATTGAAAATTTTGAAAAAATATTCAAATTCGATCAACTAGAAAGATTTGTTTCTTTTTGTTTAGATGGGGCGCCCCATTGTAGAATAATTTATTTATAACTTTATTATTTGTTTCTTATATTTTCGTTTTAGGAAAAGGCCTCAAATGACTGCTGGACATTTTAACCGTCACTTTGTACCGAGAATTCTATTTTAACATATTTGCATTTAAAGTTATTACATCAGGTGTTTAAAGTATGCCGGTAAAAACAGCGTGGGAGTGAAAGGCATCCTAAAGGTGTCGGTACAAAAGCCGCTTGAAGTCTTCGCGGGCCATATTTTGCGACATATCATAAGGGGATATCAGAGCCGTATTCAGTATTATACCAATCCATATATCGCTGACCACCCGTGACCAATGAGATTTAAAATTCCTTGTGATCCACTGAAATGTTGATCAGTGTAGAATCGACACCCAATACCAGTTGTTTGAGTTTATTTATTAACGCCGAAGAGTTCTGTAGTAAATCCAAAGTATCGGAAATTGAGGAGGTAATGGGCGCCATGCTTGTTGCTTATATTTAAGAGAATTGCTGTTGCAGACGAAGTATTGAAAATCATGGCGATAGAGGCCAAGTCAGGCCAAATTTTAGTCTCAACATATTTGCATTTAAAGTTATGATATCAACAAGTCAAGCAAACAAAAGTTACATTTTCTTTTCTATCTACCTAGATGCGTCTGTATTCTTCTACCACGAATAAGATCTATTCGACATCAGGCCAAAAACTAGTTTTAACATATTTTCATTTAAATTTATGATATGAAGAAGTCAATTATTAGAAAAAGTTTCAGTTTCTTTGCTAGGTGGCAACCTTCTAAAGAAATGTCGTGATGATGGAACTACGGCCAACTTCAAGTAAGAGAATTGTTCCTTTTTCTTGTGCCTACAGAAGCAAAGGCAGCAGGTCTTTTAAAAACGAATGTAGAATCACAACGTTCATGTCAAAAAGAAACGCTTTATGCTAGGTGTCAACCTTCTTAAAAATGTTGTGTTGATGTAACTAATGATGAGAGTACATAAAAGGCTTTATACTGGCTTAAGTCTTCTTCGTAGAGGAACAAAGGAGTTGTGGGTAGACTTAGTTCGATTTCGGTTCTAGGCTTCTTTATTATTTTCCGATGAAGCCAGATAATGACTGAAACCAGTCAAAAAATGTATTTATGTATTCTCACCTTAAGACCAATTTCACTTCCATGGTAGAAAAATGCAGGTGGATGCATTGACGCTTGGGAGCATTGATGTGGTAAAATTTTAAAAAATCTAAATCTCCTCATTTCCTTTCTAGCTCCCTTTTGACATTCCTTTCTCCCCCCACATAGAAACCAATATATCTACGTGCACTTTACAACGTTCTCAAAACGTCGGATGACGTCAATTTGAAAATTATTTCAAGGTATATTTGCATTTAATGAGATTTGTTAAGTGTGTCAATATTTTCCGCGGGTGCACATATCTCTGTCGATTTATCTATTTGCACAAATTGTCTATTGACCATTAGCCATTCAGTCGTTCATTCATTAGCTAGACGAAGCTAATAGGAGAATCCACAAACCACACACACACACCCCGAAGTGGGAGAGGGGTGGGCTTAAAAGAATTACACCTGAGATGGAGGGTAAACAAACACTCATTAAAGTATTTTCTGCCTGAGTTGCTAGCCTCGATGAGTATGGGCTTCGAAGACAGTGAGAGAATTTGTTTCGTAGCGCTAATCAATATTCTGAAGTATTTTAAATAATTGATTAGATTTCAGCTTTCGCTGAAGCTCTTCTATGCATATGATTAAAAACAAATCCAAGTGTTTTTAAAACTTTCTGAATTTTTTTTGAACAAATTTTTGTAAATCTTGAAAGTATACAAAAACAGGCAGCGACCTCCCTCCACAACATCAAACCTGTGCCAGGCATAATTTTATCGTCACAAAATTGAATACATTATCACGTTGTTTCCTCTTCTATTTCGTTTAATTCGTTAAATCCATAGCAACAAAAGCCGCAGTAATGCAAAAAACAACATCCACTTAAAAATCAATAACAAAATCATTTCTCATATAAATATTTATTTGTTGTTGTTTTTATTTTTCTAAGGTTAACCTAAAACTTTACATTTAGATAAATTAAATGTTAATAGACATTTTGCGTTGCATTAAATGCCGTTAAACTGGGGAAAAAATTTGCAAAGCAAACAAACTGAGCCGGTGTAAATCATTCATTAGTCACAATGAATTTGTTGAAAGTTGGTAGATTTGTATATTGTTTTCTTTTTACATTTTATAATGAATGAAAGTCATGGCGTCCTCCAATCTCATGGCTGGGGCACGTGAGATTGTGGAACCTAGCAACAGATGGAAATTCTTCTAAGAAAATGTAACTTTCTTTTGGGGAGAGTACCCTCAACTGATAACGTGTCGAGTGTCAAATCAGTCACCTTGAGATGATGACACTTACAATATGTTTACATATGATGTATTTTGCAGTGCTCATCCCCTTCATAAGGATTGGCAATTTAAATTTACTTGAATCGAGACGGACTTAAATACACTTACCCCGGTATGCACAAGTTTTCAAAAGCTTTCAATTCCGTAAAAGTACTATTTTCGCCTAAGCTAACTCACCATCTTTTTAGAGAAATGAGCCATTATCGTAAAAGAAATCTATTGACCATAATAAAATGAAGAAGGTAGGTAGAAGTCGTTTCAAATAAGCATATCCATCTCTGCATTTTCTGTAATTTACCTTGTTACATTTCACTGCATAGAAAAGAGGTTCCCATCTCTGATTTGTGTATGTCTCCCATCTCTGATTGTGATGTACAAGTATAAATTTTGACAATGAGATGTTGTCAAATAAATAATTTTGAAAAAATTCTGAACATATGATTGCATGACTGTAACTTCTTCATTCTACCACGCTATTGGCAAAGTCTGTGGGTGTCCTCCTTACACTCGTAGTGTAGAGATTCTAAAGGAGAGAATACATAAAACGTTTATTTGACTGGCTTAAGTCATAGGCTGGCTTCTTCGGAAAAGAAGAAAGGAGCGTAGGGCCAAAATCGAACTAAGTCAACCTAAAACTCCTTTACAATCGTAGTGTAGAGATTCTAAATGAGAGAATACATATAACGTTTATTTGACAGGCTTAAGTCATCGGCTGACTTCTTCGGAAAAGAACAAGCGAGCGAAGGGCCAAATTCGAACTAGGACAACCTAAAACTCCTTTATACTCGCAGCGTAAAATTCTAAAGGAGAGAATACATAAAACGATTATTTGACAGGTTTAAGTCATAGGCTGGCTTCTTCGGAAAATAACAAAGGAGCGTAGGGCCAAAATCGAACTAAGTCAACCTAAAACTCCTTTTCTATTCTACGAAGGAGCCAGCCGATGACTTAAGCCACTCGAGAAAGCGTTTTATGTATCCTCACCTTAAGGCTGCAACATTTTTCTTCACCCAAAAGTGGTCATTCCTAAATGGAATGATGCTTTTCTTCAAAGATAAAATGTTTGGAGAAAAAATTCCTTCCGTTAGAACTAATGTACCCTTTCCTTGAGGAAATATTCCACTTCGTTGAAGAAAGACACAATTTTTCTGACAAGAGCAAAACTACTTTCGTACAGTTACTTTTATAAATATCCGCACCCTTTTTTAAAAGAGAGTACTATTTCTCTGAGGAGAAGAGATTTTTCGAATAAGGAATGTACACTCACAACGCCTGATTCAACAAGGAACACTTTTAAGGGAGGTTAGCGATTTTCTTTGCTAGGTGGCAACCTTCTGAAGAAATGTTGTGTTGATGGAACTACAACCAACTTCAAGTAAGAGACTTCGTGAGAACCATGGTAGAAGAATACAGGTAGATGCATCAACGCTTGGAAACATTGATATGTCAAAAAATTTTGAATGTTTCTTCAAAAATAAATAGTTTTTTATGTTTTCTTATACGACGTTATTTTTTTGAACAATTTTTACAAATTTAAATAATTTTTCATTCAACATTTTCAATTCCGAAATTGGTTTGACAGTTCATTGTCCCAGCAGCTGTGTCGATGCGCCTACCTATGTTCTCACAACGTCTGATTCAACAAGGAACGCTTCTAAACAAAGTTAACGATTTTCTTTGCTAGGTGGCAACCTTCTGAAGAAATGTTGTGTTGATGGAACTACGGCCAACTTCAAGTTGGAGACTTCGTCAAAACGATCTATCTTTTATTTTTTGTAGGTACAGAAGCAGAGGGAGCAGGCAAAGAACTAATTTTGGAAATTAGATGAAATTCAATAGATAAATACCAATAGTAATGACGAAAATGCTTCTGTTTCTCTGTTTAGCTAACAAACGTTGGAACAACCCTACTTTAGTGAAAACTTTCCGATTTTTTCCAGAGATAGGTATTTTTATCCGGATTCCGCGAAACTGTTTTTTCTTGGCTGAAATACCTGGGACCCCAGATTTTTGACCCGAAAGTCTGGGTTCAAGACCCGGGCTAGAACTGGATTCACTTACTCGATGGAGACAATAAAAAGCGGTTCGGAAATTATAATCAAATTATAGTTTTATGGACCAGGATTTTTTTATAAAACCTCCAAAAAGTCGGAAAAAGAGCTCTTTGTGGCACATCTGTTTCGCTAATAAACGTTGGAACAACTCTAGTTTGCTAAAAACTATTCGATTTTTTCCAGACGTGGGTATTTTTACTCTGATTCCGCGAAACTATTTTTTTTCTTGTGGGACGCACCCGGGTCCCAAGATTTTTGGCCAGAGTTCAAGACTCGGGCTAGACCTGGATCCCCTTACCCGATATAGACAATAATGATGGGGGTTATTTATAAGCGGTTCGTAAATTATAGCCAAATTATCGTTTTTTTGGACCCGGATTTTTTATAAAACCCCCAAAAAGTCGAAGAAGAACCCGTGTCAACAAAATTGACGCCAAATTATAGCTGACACTCTTACCTTTCCAAAATGCTGCAATTTGTGCCAATGCCTTATCTAGGTCCAGAGGTATCGGCGTTTCCGTTCGTCTGCCTGTCCAGGTATATTTGTAAACAAAGTACAGGTCGCATTTATTGCCCGATTCAGATGAAATTTTGCACAAGTCATTTGTTTGGCCCAAGGATGGGCCCTATTAAAATTGGAGATAATCCTTGAAAATGTAGATATAGCTTCCATATATATCTTCGTCCGATTTGCCTGTTTTTGTGCACCAAACGTGTAATATCAGTCTAAATAATATGGAATTTTGCTAGTACGACCAAATTAGGCCTGGAAATAAGTATGTCAAATTTAAACGAAATCGGTTTAGATATAGTTATAGCTCGCAAATATATTATTCATCCGATTTGATATTTTTCCCCTACGCAGCCGTAATATGCACTCTGTAACAACGATATTTGGGGTAATATACCAAATACAGCACAGAAATATCTTTGCCAAATTTTATCGAGATCGGTTCAGATTTGGATATGGCTCCCATAGATATCTTCGTCCGATTTACCTTTTATTGTGCACCAAACGTGCAGTATTAGCCCAAATGAGATGGTATTTGGCACTTGCGACCAAATTGAGCATAGAAACATGTATGTCAAATTTGGTGAAAATCGGTTCAGATATATCTATGGCTCTATATTTATTATTTGTTATATGAAGCTCTACTAAATATGCAAAGGGATGTGGGGTATCATAAAGTCGCCGCCAACCAACTTTTTCACTTCCTTTACTGGTTTTTTAAGAAAAATTTAATTTATTTGAAAAAAAAAAAAACAAAAAAAAATCTAGATATAAGTTAGTTTTCTATGAAGAAATTTACCAATTTTTGGAAAAAATCTGCTCTTTTTAATAAGAACATTCCTTCCTTACAAATGTTATATCTTTCCACAAAAGTCCTTTTTCATTTCAGAAGCCACTACACATTATCCCGATTTTTTCCACAATTTTCATTGTCACATTTATTTTAGACCGGGACCACATGTTTTTTTGTTGTTCCAATTCCATTTTTGTTTTATTTAACTCGTTAACTGTTATTTAAATAACTTATTTTTTTCGTATCAACACTTAGTCATTAATATTATTCACAAGGTTTTCCATTGAACACTTTTGTTAATTCTAATATTTTTTTTTTCGTTAAATTAAAATGCTTGTTTCAGAAAAAAAAACAAGTTTAGATATTTGTTTACATTTAAAAATACCGAAAAAAAATCGAGAGATTTTTGACCGGTTAGACGAAAATGGCGCGCAAACGGAGAAGCGGTTTTTGGGAAATATTTTCTTTAACTAAATTTTGTCTTTAATTTTGTAACTTTTTCCAAACACCTCAGGATCGGAAGAACTGCCAGTGGAAAAAATATAAACCGCTCGCCAATGTTTACAACAATTAACTAAACTGTTTTGTTTGCAATAATTTTTTGTACTTTATTTAACTGTTTTGCTTCAGTTTTTTAAGAGCTGCTTGGGGAGGCAACCCCAGCCATAGCAGCAACAACAACAACAACAAAATATAACCACTTCACGACATAAGAGCTGATGACAACGGCGACAACATCGTCGTCAACGATCGTTGTTTGGTTGTTTTTTCTTGCTTTCTTGTTGTTGTCTGATTCGGTAGAGAGATACTTTTTTGTTATTGCTGTTGTTCTTGTTGTTGTTGGTATGTAGAAGTGTAAACAAAAGGTACGACAGGTTGTCTGTTTTTCATTCTGGCCAGGTAAACCCAGAAATGTACATACGCACACACACACACATATACACACTCGCCTTTGCACGGGCACAAAGAACTGTCATCACAAACGAAGTGATCTCGTTGTTTTACGAGAGGAATGGATAAGAGACACTGGAGATGTGAGAAATGTAGCAGTATTTTGGTTTGTTGTACTCACTGTGTAGAGAGGAAATAGTTAGTTGTAACGTAAGGGTAAGGTAAACATAACATAAATATTACGCACACGCAAAGCGGTTATTTCCATGGACGTGAAAGTTCATTAAATTCTAAGGTTGTTAATGAAATGCATTAACTGGTTTTGCCACAAAAAACAACGATTAGCAACAATTAATGACTAGCAGTCGGTAGCAATGAATGACTGACAATCAAATACCAAGCAGCTAAGGATGATCCAGTCGTTGTCATAGTTTTGAAATTAGCAACTCAGCACACAAATTGTCGCCAGAAACTCAATAGTTTAAAGACTTGCGAAAAATCACAGCACAAATTATTAGGTGTGTCAATTGGGGGTGCAATTAAAAAATGGGGGTTTTTACAATACCTATAAACTGATACACTTGGTAACTTAAAAATTCTTATCTCGCGCACTATATGGTGAATTAATTTCGACATTTGAGCAATTAAAAATATCTGACTTTTGAAGAAAAAAAAACAGATTTTTAGATTGCAATTAAAACAAATCTATTTTAATAGGAATTAGGTACAATAAAATCGAGGTGTGTGATAGATAGCTATCTGTCACTAATGATAATGACGTATAGTGGAAGTTTTGGGAACTGATATATTTTTATCAATTGAAATGAAAAAAAAGAGTGAAACCATAACAAAAAATGTCTTGTGATTGATTGACAGCAAAGACCAGCTAATCAATCAAGTACTTAAAATGCGACACAAATATTAAAATATTTTAGGGAAAAATATCATGGGGGAAGGATTCTCATTAATAAGTATTGATTTTTAAAGATATAAAACGTTGTCATTTAGAGTACGACTCAGAAGGAACGTTACACATTAACAAAATATATTTATAACAAAAAAATATTTTTTTAAAATTGTGCTCCTTTTCTGAAGGAAAATTAACTTAGTTTTGAAGGAGAGAAAAATATTTAAAAAAAATGTAAAGAAAAACCTAGCGTCGGTCGGGACCGACTTAACTTGAAATCGGGAGCGCCACATAAAAGTTGACAGGGAACGTTTTTTAACAAAGTTGGTGGTTTTCATTTTATGTAGGTGGCAACCTTATGAAGAAATATTGTGTTAATGAAACTACAGCCAACTTCAAGTAAGAGACTTCACGCAAACGTAAGGCAGCAGACCATGGTAGAAGAATACAGGTGAACGAGTCGACACAGCTGATGGGACAATGAACTGTCAAACTAATTTTGAAATTTAATTTTTTTAATGAAAAACGAGAAAAAAAGCTGTAAGTTCAGCCGGGATGAACTTTGAATGCCCTCCACAAAAAGGGAAACAATTCGCCAATTTTCAAAAAAAAAAAAAAAAAATAAATAAATAAATAAATAAATAAATAGAACAAATAAAAAAAATCCATAAAAAAATCTTTTAAAATCTTAAAAATATCGAATATAGCCGTTATATTAAGGGTCTATATGACGACGTGGACCTGAATAGGCAACGTTGGTCATAAGTCATAACAATATTCAAATGCGAAACTTAAAAAAACGGTAATAATGTATCTATAATAATCAAAATACCGAATATAGGGAGGTACCGTTACATCGGGGCTATAAGAAGACCTGGACCTGCATAGACAATTTTCTGTCACAGGCTGTAGTACCTATTAGGAACATCAAATACCAAATTTGAAACAATTCCGATGAAAAAATCGCTAAAATCATCAAAACACCGAATATGGGGAGGTACCGTTATATGGGGGCTATACGAAGACGTGGACTTGCACAGACAATTTTCTGTCATAGGCTGTAGTATCCATTACGAACTTCAAATACCAAATTTGAAACAATTCTGTTGAAAAATGTCGCTAAAATCATTAAAATATGGGGAGGTTCCGTTATATGGGGGCTATAAGAAGACGTGAACCTGCAAATAAAATTTTCTGTCGTAGGCTGTAGTATCCATTACGAACTTCAAATACCAAATTTGAAACAATTCCGGTGAATAATGTCGCTAAAATCATCAAAATACCGAATATCGGGAGGTACCGTTATATGGGGGCTATACGAAGACGTGGACCAACATGACCCATTTTCTGTCTTAAGCCGTAGTATTTATTACGTACTTCATACACCAAATTTAAAACAATTCCGGTAAATAATGTCGCTAAAATCAACAAAATACCGAATATGGGGACGTACAGTTATATGGGGGCTATACGAAGACCTGGACCTACATAGACAATTTTCTGTCGTAGGCTGTAGTATCCATTACGAACTTCAAATACCAAATTTGAAACAATTCCGGTGAATAATGTAGCTGAAATCATCAAAATACCGAATATCGGGAGGTACCGTTATATGCGGGCAATAAAAAGACGTGGACCTGCAAAGACAATTTTCTGTCACAGGCTGTAGTACCTATTAGGAACATCAAATACCAAATTTGAAACAATTCCGGTGAATAATGTCGCCAAAATCATCAAAATACCGAATATCGGGAGGTACCGTTATATGGGGGCTATACGAAGACGTGAACTTGCACAGACAATTTTCTGTCATAGGCTGTAGTATCCATTACGAACTTTAAACACCAAATTTGAAACAATTCCGGTAAATAATGTCGTTAAAATCATCAAAATACCGAATATGGGGAGGTACCGTTATATGGGGGCTATACGAAGACGTGGACCTGCACAGGCAATTTTCTGTCACAGGCTGTAGTACCTATTATGAACATCAAATACCAAATTTGAAACAATTCCGGCGAAAAATGTCGTTAAAATCATCAAAATACCGAATATGGGGAGGTACTGTTATATGGGGGCTATAAGAAGACGTGAACCTGCAAAAACAATTTTCTGTCGAAGGCTGTAGTATCCATTACGAACTTCAAATACCAAATTTGAAACAATTCCGGCAAATAATGTCTCTAAAATCATCAAAATAAACAATATCGGGAGGTACCGTTATATGGGGGCTATACGAAGACGTGGACTTGCACAGACAATTTTCTGTCGCAGGCTGTAGTATCCATTACGATCTTCAAATACCAAATTTGAAATAGTTCCGGCAAATAATGTCTCTAAAATCATCTAAATAAACAATATCGGGAGATACCGTTATATGAGGGCTATACGAAGACCTGGACCTGCATAGATAATTTTTTGTCTTAGGATGTAGTATCCGTTACGAACTTAAAATACCAAATTTGAAACAATTACCGTAAATAATGTCGCTAAAATCATCAAAATACCGAATATCGGGAGGTACCGTTATATGGGGGCTATACGAAGACGTGGACTTGCACAGACAATGTTCTGTCTTAGGCTGGAGTATCAATTACGAACTTCAAATACCAAATTTAAAACAATTCCGGTAAATAATGTCGCTAAAATCAACAAAATACCCAAAAAGGGAGGTACCATTATATGGTGGTTATACCAAAACGTGGATCTGTATGGCCTATTTTCAAAACCAGAAGTTCTGCACACATAATACACATTTGAGTAAAATTTTATCAACCTACTTCATTTCGTTCAGAAGCTAGAGTGATTTCAACAGACGGATAGACGGACGGTCAACGCTAAATCGACATAGAATTTTATGCTGATCAAGAATATATATACTTTATGGGATCTAAAGTGTATATTTCGAGGTGTTACAAATGACAAACTTAATATATCCTCCATACTATGGTGGAGGGTATAAAAAATACTTTACAATACAAAAGACATACGAGGAACGTTTTTATACAAAGTTGGTGTTTGTCTTTGCTAAGTGGCAACCTTATGAAGAATTGCCGTATTAATGGAACTACAGCCAACTTCAAGTAAGAGACTTTAGAAAACAACTCCACAAGTCCTCCATTGTAATACTTTGAAAGAAAGCTGGAGTATTTTTATAAAGACTTTTTCCAAATGACATTAAAAAAATAAGGAATCTGCCTCCTTTTTTAGTTAATGTGATTTTTGAATGCCTTAAGGGTGGAAATATATAATGCGCAAATTTGGCTGGCTTCTTCGTATAGGAACAAAGGAGTCTTAGGTTAACATAGTTCGATTTTGGCCCAAGGCTCCTTTGATTTTTTCCGAAGAAGCCAGCCAATGGCATAAGCCAGTCAAAAAAGCGTTTTATGTATTCGCACCTTTAAATATTCATAACAAGGAAGTAACTCGCTTTCATCTCTCAACTTTCCTTCAACTCTCAGTGTCAGTGCCCTCTCTCCCCCACGCTCATTTCAGCCTTGCTATTTTATTATTTGCTCTCCGAAAATATTTACAAATCATATTGTTAACAAATATGTATGTAATAACAACAATAATCTCAAATTAAATTTGTAAATTAAAATTCCATTTATGTTAATTTCCTTCATTAATTTCAAATTGATTTAACCTCAAAATCATTTGCAAGTCAAATGAGTCTTAAATAAATATGGAAGCGATATTTAACTGTTGTGTAAAATAATAACAAACTACGAAAAACAAATAACACTTATTGAACAACAAGAAGAAGAAGCAGAAGAATAACAATAACAACGGCAGCAATTAAATTGTATTGCAAATAAATCATATCAAACAAATGGAAATTGACTTGACAATATTAAAATAAAATTTAAATGTTGAAAACACAGAAACACACACACAAAATAAATAAATAATTGATGGAAATTATAGACAACACTATAGACACACCAAGGAAGGATATCCTGACTCTGGAGAAGAGGATATGAATTTTAAATGGTGCTTATGAAGATGCTATAAAATTTAGATTGAAGCTGAGATTGGTTTGTTAGAAGCTGAACAGCATGGTAAAATTAAAAAGGTAAAGTCATTTCAAATAAGCATACCCATCTCTGCATTTTCTGTAATTTACAATGGCAAATTTCCCTGCATAGAAAACGGGTTCCCATCTCTGATCTGTATGTACAATGGATCATGGCCCAATTATAAGATCTTTCTTCGAGCGAATTAATCTAAAAACAGCTGTTATTTTATCGGATGAAATGTCAAAATTCATGCTTGAGGCGAAAATACAAATTTTCGCCTTGACAGAAGAATTTTGTTCAGCTCACGAGCCATGTTTCAGCCACTGCTACGCGGGTTTCGATCAGGTAGTTTCTTTACTTTTCCAACCATTTCTGCTGATGTTGCTGTTTTCTTCCGTCCACTTCATTGACGTCGGTCGGGCTATGCTACCAATACCACGGTAACGAACTATGTGAACCTAAGACTCCTTTGCTCCTATACGAAGAAGCCAGTCGATGACTTAAGCCATTCAAAAGAGCTTCACCTTAACTAAAAAAGGAGGCCGATTCCTTTTTTTAATGTCATTTTGAAAAAGTCTTTATAAAAATACTCCAGCTTTATTTTATAGTACTACAATGGAGGACTTGTGGAGTTGTTTTCTAAAGTCTCTCACTTGAAGTTGGCTGTAGTTCCATTAACACGGCAATTCTTCTTAAGGTTGCCACTTAGCAAAGAAAATCATCAACTTTGTTTAAAAACGTTCCTCGTTGCCTTTTGTTTCGTAAAGCATTTTTTATACACTCCACCATAGCATAAAGGGTATGTAAAGTTTATTATTCCGTTTGTAACACCTCGAACACCACAGGGTGAGATGAAAAAACTACAACCAACTTCAGACTACAGTGGCCGAAAAATGGTTCGTGAGCTGAACATATCGCAATATTCCATTCGGCAAACATTGAAAAATGAGCTGGGGGTAAAGCTTTTGAAATTCCAAAAAGTGCAAGAACTTACACCGCAACGGAAAGAAAATACATTCAAAAGAGCTAAAGAGTTGCTTCGCTTGGCCGAAGGACGTGAACTGCTGAATTTGGTTTTATCCGATGAGAAAACATTCGTTGCCGAGCGGTTTGTAAATAAACAAAATGATCCGCTCGTGTTTACTTGCCAAAGAGGTCAGCTGAAAATGTGCACCTTCGGTTGGCCACCAAAGCTCAAGCGCCGGCCCTGGTGATGGTGTTGGACGCCATAATAGCCGATGGTCGCTCTCCGCTCGTATTAATCGGCCTTGGCATCATATAAATACCGAATATTATAGCGAAAATATTCTGGAGGTCGTATTAAAGCCTTGGGTACGCAAAAATTTTGATCGCAGATTTTGGTCATTCCAATAGGACTCAGCACGAGCCAACCAAGAATGGTTACAAAACGAGGTTCCTCGCTTCATTTCCAGCGCACAATGGCCACCAAAATCTCCGGATACCTATCCGTTGGACTATTGTGTCTGGAGTATTTTGGAAAGCAAGGTTGGCGGCTCCAAAAAATACCAAAGTGTCGATCACCTCAAGCAAGCGCTTCGCCCGAAATGGGCCAAAATACCGCAGAGCAACATTCGGGCAACGTGTGACGGTTTCATTGGCCTTTTGAGGGCCATAATTCGTGCCAAAGGTGACCAATTCCAACAAATCTAAGCTTATTCTACAGTTTGATGCAATTTCCGACATTTATTTGCTTTCATTCAATAAAATTTTAAAATAAATGTGAAAATGATGGCGTTTGACTTTGTTACAGTTTTTTTTATCTCACCCTGTAATTTGCCAATAAGATGTCAAATTTATAACATATTTTGAAAATTCATACAAAGACTCAGCTGTCTTGTGTAAACGCAGTGTTAAAAAACCAATTGAAAGATGATTGAGAGTTGTGGGTATAGTTGTCCAAAAAGAGATGTGAGCGAATTGGACAGGGAGAGAGATTGTTGACGTAGGCAAAGAGAGACCTGTTTTTTTTGTTGCTGCGTCTATGGGATGACTTGACATCCATGGTTTTGATCTCAAATATCTTGTTTTCCAATTAGAATATCACACACTTTGGTAATCCACTATTTTGGAAAGCAAGGATGACACTAAAAAAATAACAAAGTGTCGATCACCTCAAGTAAGCTCTTCGCCGGGAATGGGCCAAAATACCGCAGAGCAACATTCGGGCAGCGTGTGACGGTTTCATTGGCTGGCATTGATAATTCGTGCCAAAGATGACCAATTCGAAGAAATCTAAACTTATTCCAAAATTTGATGCTATTTCCGACATTTTTTGTTTTTATTCAATGACATTTTAAAAAAAGATAAAAATATGGCGTTTGACTTTGTTCCTGTTTTTTTATCACACCCTGTAATTTTGAAAAAAAATTCCAAACATATGATTGCATGAGGTTACCTTCTTAGTTTTACCATGATTACCAACTTAAAACTGAAAAAAACTTATCATCCCCGAGAACAAGAAATCACATTTCTTTTATTAAATCGAAGAAAAAAGTAACAAAAAACTGAGGACAATTAAACTAATTAAAACGCTATACAACAGCTAAATTACTGCAACAAAACCAAATATAATTTACGCCACAATAGCAAAAAAAAAACAAAAAAAAAAAATGTCAACATTAGTGATAAGTGACTGAGTGAATGAAGTGAAGTGAGTGATAAGGCCGACGGACTTCTGTCAAGGAATACCAAGCAGCTTGTCAATTTTTTACGATTCTTCGTTGGCAAAAACAAATTAAACGCGTTCGTATCTCTTCGTTGTGAGATAAATGTCTGATATTTATTGTTCCAGTTGTAAAACTAATATTAACAATTTAATACAGAAGAATGAAGATAACAGCGTTCAGAGAGAGGGAGAGGGAAAGAGATTTGTTAGAAACGGCATTGGTAGGGAGAGGAGGGGGTTATATGCACATCTACTTAAAATTTATGATACAAACAACAATCTGGCATGGGATTTTCCATAAATTAAGCTGTATATAAATAATGACAAGGAAATTACACTTGTCTACAAATAATTAACTCTTTAATTAAAAAAAAATTCTCTTCTGTTTCTACATAAAAATAAATTTTTATCAACAGAATTCTATGCAGAAGGAATTACCTTCATGTCTTAAATTCAAAAAAGTACCTGCTTCTTTTCCTTCCATCTAAGAAGAAAGCAGCATTCCCTGTTCCATAATGGTACTATTGTTTAAAAGACACAGTTTTCGTAAGGAAATCGCGCCTATCCCATGGAGTAATTGAAATGTAATAATAAACTAGCAAGAGAGATGTTAAATTAGTTCTGAGAGATGGCAATCCTTCAAAATCAACATATCAGTAAATCAGAAGCTGGCAACCATGCTACAATTACCAAGGTAATCTCATAGTATGGAGGGTATATTAAGTTTGTCATACCGTGTGTAACACCTCGAAATATACATTTTAGACCCCACAATGTATGTATATATTCTTGATCAGCCTAAAATTCTATGTCGATTTAGCGATGTCCGTTTGTCTGTTCGTCTGTGGAAATCACACTATCTTCCGAACGAATTGAAGTAGATTGATAAAATTTTACTCAAATGTATGTTATGTCTGCAGGACTTTTGGTATTGTAAATGGGCACTGTATGTCCACGTTTTGGTATAGCCCCCATATAACGGTACCTCCCGATATTCGGTATTTTCTTGATTTTAGCGACATTATTCACCGGAATTGTTTCAAATTTGGTATTTGATGTTCGTAATGGATAGTACAGCCTATGACAGGAGATTGTCTGTGCAGGTCCCCGTCTTCGTATAGCCCCCATATAGCGGTACCACCCGATATTCGGTATTTTTATGATATTAGCGATTTTTTTAAGTTTCGAATTTGAATATTGTAATGGCTTATGACAAATGTTTCAGGTCCAAGTCGTCGTACAGACCATAATATAGCAGCTATATTCGGTATTTTTACGATTTTCACAAAATTTTTAACGGATGTTTTTGTTTTTGAGAATTACCAAATTCGTTCCAAATGGTGGAGGGTATTCAACGTTCGGCCCGACCGAACTTACAGCTTTTTTACCCGGTTTGCTTTTTTTTAATTTTATGTCCCTCCATTGTCAAATTTTGTAGCTCCTTCTTAAATATGGACGTACAGGTGGCAGGGCAATTACATTTATTATCGACCAACTATTTTGTAATTTTCAGGCCTTTCAGAGGTTATAAAAGTCAACGAAAAATATAATCTAAAAAAAAACTAAAATACACGGTGAAAGAAAAAAACTGTAACAAAGTCAAACGCCATAATTTTTACATTCTTTAAATTTTATGAGTGAAAGCAGAAAATGTCGGAAATAGCATCAAATTTTAGTTTAGATTTCTTGGAATTGGCACGAATTATGGCCTTCAGACGGCCAATGAAACCGTCAAATGCTGCCCAAATGTTGCTCTGCGGTATTTTGTCCCATTCCCGGCGAAGCGCTTGCTTGAGGTGATCAACACTTAGGTATTTTTTAGTGCCAACCTTGCTTTTCAGAATACTCCAGACAATAGATTGGTGTACAGAGATTTTGGTGGCCATTGTGCGTTGGAAATGAAGCTAGAAACCTCATTTTGCGACCATTCTTGGGTGGCGCGTGCTGAGTGCAATGGTGCTGAGTACTGTTGGAATGTCCAAGGTATGCAGCCAAAATGTTTGCATGCCCAAGGCTTTAATACACCCTCCAGAATATTTTCGCAATAATATTGGGCATTTATTCTGATGCCACGTTCGATTAATACGAGCGGAAAGCGACCATCGGCTATTATGGCGGCCCACACCATCGCCAATGCCAGCGCTTGGGTTCTGGTGGCGAATCGAAGGTGCACATTTCAGCTGACCTCTTTGGAAGTAAACTGCTGGACAACGAATGTTCTCTCATCGGAGAAAACCAAATTCGGGAGTTCACCACATTCGGCCAAGCGAAGCAACACTTTAGCTCTTTTGAGTCTATTTTCTTGCACTTTTTTGAATTTCAATGACTTAACCCCGAGCTCATTTTTCAGTATTTGCCGAATGGGAATGGAATATTGAGATATGTTCAGCTCACCACCCATTTTTCGGCCACTGCGACGCGGGTTTCAAGTCGCTTCTTTACTTTTCGAACCATTTCTGCTGATGTTCCTGTTTTCTTGCGTCCACTTCCTTGACATCTGGCTACGCTACCAGTATCACGCTAACGAGCGCTGGTACGAGATACAAAAGATTTATTCACAATTAAATGCTGGAGTGCTCTAACGATAGCCACTTGTGGTTCTCCAGCCAAATATAAAGAAATCACACTATCACGCTTGAATTCCATCACGAATAACATTTTTTTGGGAAAAATCTCACCAAAATGTTTTTGTACGCTTGCAGACAATATAATGAGCTGTTACTGGAATAATTTTAACGGCTGTCGGACAAGTGGCTTAGAAATGAGGGTAGTCCGGAGTTGGTTGCAGTTTTTTTCCGTCTCACCCTGTATTTATTGCATTATAAATACATAAATCGGATATGGAAACTTATATTTTATGCAGTGAAAATTGACAAGGTGAATTACAGAAAAATGCAGAGATGGGTAATGCTTATTTGAAATGTCTTTGCCTTCTTAATTTTGCCATGCTTCCATCTGAAGGGACTGCTTTTAAGTAAAATTGGTGATTTTCTTTGCTAGGTGGCAACCTTATGAAGAAATGTTGTGTTAATGGAACTACAGCCAACTTCAGGTAAGATACCTCACGAAAATGCGTAGCTGGCGATCGGACATTTTAAGCCTAATTTATAGGAAACAAGTTTTTATGAAAGACCATTTAGTTTTTGGTTATTTTACCAAAAAGCCAGCAGATGACTTATGTCAGAAAAAACTTTAATAAGGACATGCTATCTTCATCAAAAATTCCGATTTTCAACGAAAATTCTTTCCTCTTCGTGGAAAGTTCGTTATATTTCAAGAGAATTGGCCTCTTTTTAACAAACATGATTTTCTTTGAAAAATATTATTTTTCCTAATCTACAAGTTCATTCGGTACACCTCTTAAGTATTGGCCTTACAACAATTAACGTCAATACCATATCTGCTACGTATGACAACAAGCCCTCCTCTCTTATCTACAGATAATAAGTTTGTAACAACGTGATTTTGCAATAGATACTGGCAAGAATTCCTTGGACGTAAATCGTGTAAAAAAATATGGCAATTATAAAATAAAGTACCTTCAATGGGAGTTGTAAAATATTAATCATCCTCGAAAAAGGGATTCTCCAGTCATAGGCTGTAAAATGATGACATGCTTTCAACACTTTCATCGTTTTGTTTACACCTGATACCCTTTTATTTACATCATTTTGTCAATTCAACATTTCGTCGAGTCATCATCGTTCATTTTCCAGTCATTCCACTCGATTCCATTGCAGGTTTAATTAATTGTTTATTGATGATGAAAAACTGGGTGACAGGGTGACTCAGTTACAAATGAATAAGAAGTGAGGCGTTGCCATGCTGTAATTCAAGAACGTCGTAACATGGTGGTACTTAATTTCCTTGCATGGTAGAAGAAATCAGGATTGACACAGCTGCTGGGACCAATTTTAAATGAAAAATTATTGAAATTTGTAAAAAATGTTGAAAAATGCATATCGTAAAAATCTCCAATCGCGTCGCAAAATAAAACTATGAAAAAACATTTTAAAAATTTTACATATCAATGTTCTCAAGCGTTGATGCATCTACCTATATTCTTCTACCACGACCCATTTGTCCAGGGTGAGGCATTGCCATACAAATACTTCGAATCGAGATCGTCGTAACATGGCATGACTTAATTTATTAGTTGTTATCATGGTAGAAGAATACAGGTAGATGCATCAACGCTTGGGAACATTGATATGTCAAAAAATTAATGTTTTTTCAAAGATAAGTAGATTTTTATATTTTTTATACGACGCCAATGGGAGGTAATTATAACTCGCGTCTTTCAAAAAATTTTACAAATCTAAGTAATTTTTCATTCAACATTTTCAATTCCAAAATTGGTTTGACAGTTCATTGTTCAGCAGCTATTTTGATGCGACTACCTATATTATTCTACATGGGAACATTGATATGTCAAAAATTTTATTTTTTCAAATTTAAATAGACTTTTATATGTTTTCTTATACGACGTCTTCCGGAGGTTATTATAATTCATGTTTTTCAATAATTTTTACAAATTTAAATAATTTTTCATTCAACATTTTCAATATCAACATTGGTTTGACAGTTCATTGTCCCAGCAGTTGTGTCGATGCGTCTACCTATATTCTTCTACCATGGTTGTCATCTTCCTTGTCTCTCTTCAGACGGAATGTAATTTTTATGGTTCTCTATGTTTTGGACATTTTCTGCCTCAAAAGGCGATTCTCCACGATTACTTTCAACGAGTCTTCCCACCTGATAACCCGATTGGATGTTGTTTATTTATATCATACTATCAATTCAACCATTTGCCGAGCCATAGTTAATTTTCCAGTCATTCCACTCGATTCCATTTCATGTTCAATTAATGTTTATTGCTTGTAAAAAATTAATGTTAACAAATACAGGGTGACTCGGTTATAGAGGAAAGGTATATGTCAGGAGTAAGGCATTGCCATGCATGTACCAGGATTCGAGTCCGTTGTAACATGGTATGGTTTATTTTTTCAATGTCATTTTCTTCATCTCTCTCTCTCCAAAAAAAATCCACTTTTTATGGTTCCCCATATTTTGGACAATATCTCCTTCAAACGATGACTCAGTCCATGGTACAATAAAACGTTAAGGTAGAGCTACCAGCTGATTACAATTTTTTTTCTGAGTGTGCCCGACTTCTGTCAATTGTGTGAATTTATTTATTGTTTTGAAAAACGTAAAATAAAATATTTTCAAAATCAATGATTGGAAGAAACTTAATTGCGCTGCGCCCATTAATGATATTAACCAGATTTGCCACGGAATTGAAAAATGGAACACTTAGAATCATATACATATTTGAGAGAACATTCCGACATTTCATTCATCTTTCGCGATATTTGACTCAAATATTAAAAATGAACAAAATATATCAAATAAATGAAAACAACTTGTTGGATATAATTTTGAATAATTCTGACGCGGAAGTGGGTATAGTCTCGAAGCTGTTCTACCTCCTTATAGTACCATGATTCAGTCATTCCACTCGATTCCATTCCACGTGTAATAAATTGTGGGAAATTGATGTTAAAAAATACCGGGTGACTCGGTTATAAAGATATGAAGAGTACCAATACGATGAGCGTGCGGCATTGTCATACCTCAATTCACACACACAAAGTGATTTTTTGGGTCGGGTACGGTTCATGGTAGCAGAATACAGATAGTCGCATCGACACGGCTGCTGGGAGAATGAACTGTCAAACCAATTTTGAAATTGACATTTTTGAATGAAAAATTGTTAAAATTTTGTGAAAATTGTTAAAAAAAAATGCACACCATAACAAGCTCCGATTGGCGTCGTATAGGAAAACATATAGAAATCTGCTTATTTTTGACAAACATTTTAAAATTTTTGACATATCAATGTTCCTAAGCGTGTATTCTTCTACCATGGTATGGTTCCTTCAAAAGAATACAGAAGTTAGTCGCAAATTCAAAGTTGTAAAACTTCTTAAAAAATGCATATCATAACAATCTCCGATTGGCGTTGCATGAGAAAACTTATAGATTTCTACTTATTTTCGAAAAAAAACATTTAAAATTTTTTGACATATCAATGTTCCCAAGCGTTCCCTGTATTCTTTTACTATGGGTTCCTCTTTTCCCATAAAACTAACTCTTCTTCTTTCTTAACTTTTCCCGTCTGATTATGGACATACAAACACTTTGATTTAAGTTCGTCGTAACATGGTATGACTTTATGTTTCCATTGACATTTTCTCCCTCTCTCTTCTAACGAATAGCCAATTTTTATGGTTCTCAAGTTGTGTTCCAGAACCTACAAATTAGTACTAATTAGCACTAATTCTGCTACAACGCGTTCCCGTACTGCAAAAACTAGCAAAACTTGCAGCTCTCTCGAGAAAAAAATGGCGCTGAGTGGTGCACATTTCTGCTTATTTTAGCTACATGAATTTGGCCGACCAGAAATGTGCAAATTGTGAATTTAATTAGCAGGGCTAACAAGGTTGAAAAATGTATTGATACATTTCAATGTTCCCGCGTCATAACAAAAATAAAGAAATTATCAACTTAAAAACTAAAGGAAAAACTAATGTAGTGCAAAAAAACAAAAAGAGAAAATATGGAGCACTTTTGGATGATTCCAGTAGTGAAGAGGACTGGCTGAATGATGAATCAGATTATTAATTATTATTATAGATTATTAATTTTAAGGTATCGTCTTCAATACTAATTTTTTTAAATTTTGGCGTCCGTTTCAGTAAGGTTTCACCAGTCCGATTTGGACTGTTTACTCTTGGAATTTTGAATTTTGACATTTTATCGCATTTCTGCTATTTTTCCGTTCCCTTATTTTTTGAGCACACCTAATTGAGAATGACATTTCGAACTGTTCTCTCTTCTGCTAGTTTTACTACTAAAAAAGTACTGGAACACAACTTCAATGTTTAGTAAATGTTCACCTGGCTTTAATGACATGCAAACCCCTTCCCCCAAACACCCGCACACTTAACGGTATTATGCCGTATATTATCAATATTTTTTATGAGAATAACACCTACCAATATAATAAAATCCATTAGGATGTTACTTCTCCACTACCAACAACTGTCACAGAGTGAGTGCGTGTGTGCTCTCCCTACACATGTTGTGTGTGAGGAAGAGAGAATGAGAGCACTCTGCTGCACATAAATCACGTTTTGCTGCGAATGCAATTAATTTTATTGTTACTCGTTGAGGAAAAATATACGTTCAGATGCTAAATATGCACGTTTTTCCATAACTACCGGGGAAACTCCATTTCTGCCTACCCCGCCTCTCTCGCCCCACACCACTTGCTCTTCATCATAATTTTCAAGTGTGATTGCCTGGAGGCCATAATTAAAGTGACAAATGACATTGGATCCTCGCACAATTATGCAATTTATGCAATTAGTTTTAATGGCAAAACTTAAATTTTATGATGGTGGGGTTCGTTTTCGGGTGGAATGATGTTTAAGGAAATTGGGCCGACCAAAATAGGGTTGCCAGATGACACAAGTAATTAAAAGTAGTGATGAAGTGGCTTCTACCATGGTAGAAGAATACAGGTAGGGGCAAAAACGCTTCAGAACATTGATTTGCCAAAAAAAATAAGTTTTTTCAAAATAAGTATATGTTTATATTTTTACCGTTATATTTGTTATAATATGCCTTTTTCAACAATTTTTACAAATTTCAATAATTTTTCATTTAACATTTTCAATTCCAAAACCGGTTTGACAGTCCCGGCAGCTGTGTCGATGCGACTACCTGTATTCTTCTACCACGGCTTCTACACAAGACAAATTTTCTTGAATCCGAGTTGTACTTTGCTGAAAATATAGCATTCCGAATTGTCGAGTATTTTTCGGTAAAAAGAAAAACTGCAACCAACTTCAGACTGCTGTCATTTCGAAGCCACTTATCCGACAGCTGTAAACATTAAACATTATTCACCGGAATTGTTTCGAAATTGGCATTTGAAGTTCGAAATGGATACTACAGCCTAGACAGAAAATTATCTGTGCAGGTTCACGTCTTCGTATAGCCCCAATAAAAAGTTATTCGTGATGGAATTCATGCGTGATAGTGTGATTTCTTTATATTTGACTGGAAAACCACAAGTGGCTATCGTTAGAGCAATCCAGCATTGAAATGTGAATAAATCTTTTATGTCTCTCGTACCGTTGCTCGTTACAGTGATACTGGTAGCGTACGCACGACGTCAAGGAAGTGGACGGAAGAAAACAGCAACATCAGCAGAAAAGGTTCGAAAAGTAAAGAAGCGACTTGATCGAAACCCGCATCGCAGTGACCGAAAAATGGCTCGTGAGCTGAACATATCACAATATTCCATTCGGCAAATATTGGAAAATGAGCTCGGGGTAAAGCCATTGAAATTCCAAAACGTGCAGGAACTTACACCGCATCGGAAAGAAAATAGACTCAAAAGAGCTAAAGAGTAGCTTTGCTTGACCGAAAGTGGCAAACTGCCGAATTTTGTTATCTTCGATGAGAATACATTTGTTGTCCAGCAGTTTGTAAACAAACAAAATGATCCGCTCGTGTTTACTTGCCACAGAGGTCAACTGAAAATGTGCACCTTCGGATGGCCACCAGAACACAAGTGCCGGCCATGGTGATGGTGTGGGCCGCCAAAACAGTCAATTGTGGCTCTCCGATCGTATTAATCGACCGTGGCATCAGAATAAATGCCGAAAATTATCGCGAAAATATTCTGGAGGGTATATTAAAGCCTTGGGCACGCAGACATTTTGGCCGCAGACCTTCGACATTCCAACCAGGACTCAGCACCGTAGCACTTAGAACGCGCCACCCAAGAATGGTCACAAAATAAGGTTTCTCGCTTTATTTCCGCAGCAAAATCTCCGGATACCAAGCCGTCGGACTATTGTGTCTGGAGTATTTTGGAAAGCAAGGTTGGCACTAAAAAACACCAAAGTGTCGATCACCTCAAGCAAGCGCTTCGCCGGGAATAGGCCAAGATATCGCAGAACAACATTCGAACAGCGTGTGAGAGTTTCATTGGCCGTTTGAAGACCATAATTCCTGCCAAAATTGACCAATTCGAACAAATCTAGACTTATTCTAAAATTTGATGCTATTTCCGAAATTTTTGCTTTTATTCAACAAAATTAAAAAAAATAAAAAATTATGGCGTGTGCCTTTTTTTATCTCACCCTGTAATTTGACAATAAGATGTCAATATTATAACATATTTTGAAAATGCATACAGAGACTCAGTTGTCTTGTGTAAACGCAGTGTTAAAAAACCAATTGGAATATGATTGAGAGTTGTGAGCATAGTTGTCCAAAAAGAGATGTGAGCGAATTGGAAAGGGAGTAAGATTGTTGACGTAGGCAAAGAGAGATAAAGTCTGTTTTTTTTTGTTGTTGCGTCTATGGGATGTGTTGACATCCATGGTTTTGATCTCAAATATCTTGTTTTCCAATTAGAATATCACACACTTTGGTAATCCACTAACACCCAAACACAGATGTCGCTAATTAATTCTCTCTCTCTCCCTCTCGTTCTGTTTAAAATTTCAAATCACATGCTGCAAATTAAAAATCACACACGAGTTCTTGTGTCCGCAAACAGAACAGAACAGAACAGAACAGAACTTCGAACCGTCTTCCAAATAAATCACAAAGCCATAAAGGCAGCCAAATGGCTGATGAAAGACCGGCATAAATAAAACACACATCATTATTTCGAAAAATCAAAAAAAAAAAAAAAAAAAAAAAAAAAAAAACAAAACCTTTGTTCATCTTCACAAATCGTTAGGAATTCCCTGGCATTGGCTGTTACGATTCATAAAAATAACAAGTTTTTTTGCTTTTGTTTTTATTAAATTAAAACCGAATCGAAGTCACATCACATGATGACAGTTTAAAATTTTTTTATGGGCAAAAAATGAACGCCAGTGACGTTTTTTGGTTATCAATTTGACACAAATACGAAAAAAAAATACAAAAATCACACAAAAAATATTAAAATAAAAACAAAATTGGGTTATACATATCAAGTATTTTTTTAGGGAAAATTTTGAAACACTTTTAAGTGAATCAAAATAAACGTGATGTAATAACGGGTTAATGCATCATTCAATATGGCAACGACGTATATGCAAAAGTAGTTATATATATAACTATAAAAGGTGGAGATACATAAGGTCGGCAATACATAGAGCGCATATTTGGCTCGCTTAAGTCATCGGCTTCTTCGGAAAAGAACAAAGGAGCGTGGGGCCAAAATCGAAATAAGTTAACCTAAAACCCCTTTGTTCCTCTACGAAGAAGCCAGACGATGACTTATGCAACAAAGTCAAACGCCATCATCATCGGCGAAGCGCTTGCTTGAGGTGATCGACACTTTGATATTTCTTAATGCCAACCAAAAATACTCCAGACACAATAGTCCAACGGATTGATATCCGGAGGTTTTGGTGGCTGGAAATGAAGCGAGGAATCTCATTTTGTAACCACTCCTGTTGAAATGTCCAAGGTCTGCGGCCAAAATGTTTGTGTGCCCAAGGCTTTATACACCCTCCAGAATATTTTCGCAATAATATTCGGCATTTATTCTGATGACACGGTCGATTATTACGAGCGAAGAGCAACCATCAGCTGTTATGGCGGCCCACACCATTACCATGGCCGGCGCTTGAGTTCTGGTGGCCAACCGAAGGTGCATTTTTTCAGCTGACCTCTTTGGCAAGTAAACACGCTCATTTTGTTTGATTACAAACTGCTGGACAACGAATGTTTTCTCATGGGAGACGGAGAAAACCTAATTCGGCAGTTCATCACTTTCGGCCAAGCGTAGCAACTCTTTAGCTCTTTTGGGTCTATTTTCTTTCTGTTGCGGTGAAAGTTCTTGCACTTTTTGGAATTTCAATGGCTCATTTTTCAATATTTGCCGAATGGAATATTGCGATATGTTCAGCTCAAGAGCCAATTTTTGGCCACTGTGATGCGGATTTTTATCAAGTCACCTCTTTACTTTTCGAACCATTTCCGCTGATGTTGCTGTTTTCTTCGGTCCACTTCCTTGACGTCGTGCCTACGCTACCAGTATCACGGTAACGAGCGATGGTACGAGACACAAGCGATTTATTCACATTTAAATGCTGGAGTGCTCTAACGATAGCCACTTGTGGGTTTTCCAGCCAAATATCAAAAAACCACGCTATCACGCTTGAATTCCATGGCGAATAACTTTTTTCCAGAAAAATTCTCACCAAAATGCTTTTGTACGCTTATAAACAATATAATTTGCTGCCACTGGAATAATTTTAACAGCTTTCGGACGAGTGTCTTAGAAATGACAGCTGTCTGAATTTGGGCAAGACGATTCTCACTACTATTAATGCATATATATTTTGAGCAAGGCTTCTATAGATAGAATATCCTTAAAATTTATTTTTTTGTGGATTTCTCTCTCAAATTATCTGTCCTCTCTTTAAAGAGACTAACTTACCTCATATTTCCTTTCACTCCTTTCCGATTTCTTTTGCTATTGTTCCTTGTCTTCTTCTTTCTTTAATCGACATAAAATTACCATTTCAAATTGGTATAGGAATACCTTTTTTTTATTGCCTGGCTGGCTACTGGTCTCACACAACGGCTCAAAACTCTAAACTCTTTCTAATGCCGCATTTTATGAGGCAACATTTAAACAGGATGACCTAATGATCTCTTTCATTGCATTTCCGGTTGGACTAAAACCAAAGAAAAACCTCCTAAGACCATAAGCGAAATAAAAACCCACGGCTGGTTAAAAAACGTCCAGACAATGGGACAAATGGAAAAAAAACACGGAACAAAACAAAACGAAGGCTGTAGGAACGGCCTGTTCCATGGTGTCCAAGTCAAAGGTGACAAAAGATGACACAGCTAAAAAATGTAATGGTAATAATTTATGGTTCGTACCTTTGCATTGTAATGGACTTAATCATGGTGGCCATTGTTATGGGAGTAAAAAAGAGAGAACAGGGAGAGAGGATGAGCGGCAAAATAAATTCAAATCGCTTGGCCAACCTCACGTCATCAAATGTGGAGGAGATAAAAAACACGAAACAGCCAACAAAGGAACTAGGGAAGTAAAACATAAACGGAACGAAATCCATTAGTTTGACACAAAGTCGGGACAAATTGACTTTTGTTATGGCCCAGAGAGAACGAGTGATTGAGGGAGAGGGAGGGAGTGAGGGAGAGACAATGGATGGTCAGCAATTAATGACACTAATCACCCAATTGCCAATAGCCTGATAAATGAGGCGTTAATATTTCCACTTCCTGTCACAATTGGAAATTGGAAAACAATGTTGGCATGAATATGGGATATGTGAGCGCGGAAAAATATTCAAGGATTTTTTTAATTAGTTGCATTATGCAACACAAAAAAATACGGAAAAAATGTATCAGATTTTGAAAGTTGTGCTAAAAATAAAAGGCACATGCATCAGGTTATAGAAAATTTATATTGCAAAGTAAGGGTAAATTTTCGAAGTAAGATTCCTTCGAATCCTAACATTATAGGTACCTAGTGTCTTCTAAAATATTACAGATAACAATGTATGGAGCTTGTTTTGGTAAAAAATTTAATCCTCAAGCGAGTCACCAACAGGTCTTTTTTGTGCTTTTTTCAAGCTATGGTTCAAAACTTTCTTTGAGTGGGATCGCAGCAAGTCAAAATATTCTAGGAATTCATTCGTGATAAAGTTCTACCATGGGTCCTAAAAGACATCAGAACTCTAAATATTACCTAAGAGTCAGCGATTACAGGGTGAGATGACAAAACTGTAACCAACTTCGGACTGCTGTCAGACAATTTTCCAGGAAAAAAGTTATTCGTGATGGAATTCAAGCGTGGTAGTGTGATTTCTTTATATTTGGCTGGAAAACTACTAGTGGTTATCGTTAGAGCACTCCAGCATTTAAATGTGAATAAATATTTTGTGTCTCGTACCATCGCTCGTAGCGTAGCCCGACGTCAAGGAAGTGGACGGAAGAAAACAGCAACATCTGCCGAAATGGTTCGAAAAGTAAAGAAGCGACTTGATCGAAACCCGCATAGCAGTGGCCGGAAAATGGCTCGTGAGCTGAACATAAAAAATGAGCTCGGGGTAAAGCCATTGAAATTCCAAAAAGTGGAAGAACTTACACCGCAACAGAAAGAAAATAGACTCAAAAGAGCTAAAGAGTTGCTTCGCTTGGCCGTAAGTGATGAACTGCCGAATTTGGTTTGGTGGTCTCCGATGAGAAAACATTCGTTGTCCAGCAGTTTGTAAACAAACAAAATGATCGTGTAATGTAAAGAGGACTGCTGAAAATGTGCAACTTCGGTTGGCCACCAGAACTTAAGCGCCGGCCATGGTGATGGTGTGGGCCGCCATAACAGCCAATGGTCGCTCTCCGCTCGTATTAATCGATCATGGCATCAGAATAAACGCCGAATATTATCGCGAAAAATATTCTGGAGGGTGTATTAAAACCTTGGGCACGCAGTCATTTTGGCCGCAGACCTTGGACATTCCAACAGGGCTCAGCACCATCGCACTCAGCACTCGCCACCTAAGAATGGTTACAAAATGAGGTTCCTCGCTTTATTTCCAGCGCACAATGGCCACCAAAATCTCCGGATACCAATCCGTTGGACTATTGTGTCTAGAGTATTTTGGAAAGCAAGGTTGGCACTAAAAAAATACCAAAGTGTCGATCACCTCAAACAAGCACTTCGCCGGGAATACCGGCCAAAATACCGCATAACAACATTCCGGCAGCGTGTGACGGTTTTATTGGCCGTTTGAAGGCCATAATTCGTGCCAAGGGTGACAAATTCGAACAAATCTAAAATTATTCCGAAATTTTAAGCTATTTCCGATATTTTTTTGGTTTTATTCAATAAAATTTAAAAAAAATGTAAAAATTATGGCGTTTGACTTTGTTGCAGTTTTTTTTTCAAATTTCACCCTGTATAGGTCTACGTTTTAGTATAGCGATCATATAACGCTACCCGAGATTTTTGGTATTTCTAGAATATTTTCGCTACATTATTCACCGGAATTGCGTCAAATTTCGTATTTGTAGTTCGTAATGGGTACTACAACCTATGGCGGAAAATTGTCTATGCAGATCCACGTCTTGGTATAGCCCCCATATAACGGTACCTTCCGATATTCGGAATTTCTGGGATTTTCGTAACATTATTCACCGGAGTTGCGTCAAATTTCGTATTTGAAGTTCGTAATGGGTACCATAACCTATGGCGGAAAATTGTCTATGCAGGTCCATGTCTTGGTATAGCCCCCATACAACAGTAACTCCCTTTATTCGGTATTTTGATGATATTAGAGACATTATTCACCGGAATTCTTTCAAATTTCGTATTTGAAGTTCGGAATCGTTATTACAGCCTATGACAGAAAATTACTTATCCAGCACCACGCCTTCGTATAGCCCCCCTAAAGAAGGGTTTTTTATTTAAGCGGTATTTTTGACGGATTTTTTTTTGCAAAAGGTTCAACTTCCTTCCGAATGGTGGAGGATATAAAAAGTTCCGCCCGGTTTTCTTTAAATTTAAGACCAAAACGTATTTCATTTTTTGGAGCCTTAAAGGTCTTCTCTCTCAAGAAAATTTCAAAAATCTTCCATATATACGATACCTCAAAGAAATCCTGTCTGTCGGAAGATCTCAAATGTCTTCTATTTTTAGAAGGCTTCATAAATCTTTAATCTATAGAAGAACTTCAGGTCTTACGGGTTCTTATGGAAGGTCTCAAGAGGTTCTCGGAGATCTCCTAATTACCTGGAATGTGTTCTTCTTACACAAGGACCTGGAAACAGACGTAGAAGATCTTCTGTGTATATCTGTATATTCTTAAAGTCTTCAATCTCCCCCTTTGCCGTTCTAAGAAAATGAGCTTCACCTTCCTTGCAGCATCTGCTTCATATTCCACGAAGCATATGCAACATCTTCTCCATAAAAAAATCATTTTATCTACAAAACAATAGAAATATTTTCCATAACAGGATGACGAAAAAATCCTTATCAATTTTTTACAAGGCATTGTTAACCTGCGATACCCCACCATATGTTTCCTATCAAAAAAAAAAAAAAAAAAACGCCATATTGCAACAAAATTTCCAATCTATGCCTCAATGATTTTATTAAATGCAATTTGTTCACAATTAAATCCTGTTAAGTGTTTACAAAACCCAAAGGATATTATCGGCAGAAGGATGAATGGGAAAAAACCTTAATACTAAATGATCATCGAAATTTTCCAATCAAAGGAATGTGAAGGGAGATTGTATCGAATAGGAAAACAATAATGTTATTTTTATTAAACGGAAATAGCCAGAGAGAGAGAGAGAGGTGCAAAAAAGAGGTACAATCAAGGATATCCTTTGAGATAGCCGCCCTCGGAACAATATTTGATCCTTAAACCACACACAGGTACATGGCGATAAATAACGAATTACCCCAACTGTTACTCTATTTGTTCGGAATTGGGTTTGGTGTTTGACGATACACAAATGGTTTGGTAGGTAAACATCTTCCTCTCTCTCTCCCTCTCTTTCACTCTCTCACACACACTTTAGGAGATTTTTAGTTGAGATCAAACCTTATTTGAAGATTGCATTTGATTTTACCGTTTGTTTACACAAGGACAACACAAAAACAAGATCCTTCTCACAACAACAATCAGACGACGACGACGAAGACAATTACGTGTTTCTATGTCTCTGAGAACGGAAATGATCATTTGAGAAAAAATTATGGGGTATTAAATGCCGATTTGTGTCAGAGAAAGAGAGGGTGAGAGGAAAAAAACTCAATTGATTGGTTTCACTTCGTTGTTTTCCCTTTGATAATGGCCCAAGAAAAAAGGATGCCCGATCAAAAGAAAGGGGTTTCCTCTCTGATATTTGGTAGGAAAAATTGAAACGACAGTTGGCCGATTTGCCCAAGACACAATAATCTCCAATCGTGTTAGATTGATTGACAACCACTTAAAGGATTTAAAAGTTGTCGGATAATTTTTTTATTTTTTTTTTCATTTTTGTTCTTTGTTTTTTTTTTTTTATCTCCGATTCACACCTGAGTAAACAGGAAATGTAATGAGAGGCTGATATCAAAGCCATTTGGTGGGTCATATGGGGTGGGGGGTAAATTTTTAATTGAAAATAATTATAAAAAATAAATATTCTTCTCTTTCTGGGTGGCAATTTATTTTGAAGAGATCCGCTTCAGTTGAGAGGAAAGAGAGGAGGTAAGTAATTAATATTTGTTTGAATTAAAAATTGTATTTAACTACAGATAATTAAAGGTAAAATGCCGCCAAAAAATTAAGGTAGCCTGGATAAAGTATCTATAGGCGAAGACAATATGGATAATGTATCTATGACTTCTAGATCGCTTGGATCTGAATCTGAAGTCTATAAAGAAAGCCGATAATGTATGTACGGTCTCCAGATAACATAAATATTGTATCTAAGGTATCTAAACCGCGTGGTTTATGTATCTACGGTCTCTAGATAACATGGATAACGTATCTACAGTCTCTAGACAGCGTGGATAATGTATCTATAGTATCTAGAACTCATGGATATGGTATCTACAGTCTCTAGAAAGCATGGATAATGTATCTACAGTCTCTTGACCAAGTTGATAATGTATCTACAGTCCCTTGACCAAGATGATATTGTATCTATGGTCTCTAGACAGCGTGGATAATGTATCTATAGTATCTAGAACTCATGGATATAGTATCTACAGTATCTAGAAAGCATGGATAATGTATCTACGATCTCTAGAAAGCATGGATAATGTATCCATAGTCTCTAGACATCGTGAATAATGTATCTACAGTCTCTAGACCAAGATGGTAATGTATCTTTAGTCCATAGATAGTGTGAATAAAGTATCTATAATCTCTAGACAGCGTGGATAATGTATCTATAGTCACTAGACAACGTAGATAATGAATCTATAGTCTCTAGAAAGCATAGATAATGTAGATAATGTAGAAGCATAGATAATGTAGTCTCTAGACTAAGTTGATAATGTATCTACAGTATCTTAATAACGTGGATAATGTATCTATAAACTCTAGGCAACGTGGATAATGTATCTATAGTCTCTAAATGTATCTTTAGCCCATAGATAGCGTGGATAAAGTATCTATAGTCTCTAGACAGCGTGGATAATTATCTATAGTCACTAGACAACGTATCTATAGTCTCTAGAAAGTATGGATAATGTATCTACAGTCTCTTGACCAAGATGATAATGTATCTATGGTCTCTAGACAGCGTAGATAAAGTATCTAACGTATCTAGAAAGCATGGATAATGTATCTACAGTTTCTAAACCAAATTGATAATGTATATACAGTATCTTAATAACGTGAATAATGTATCTATGGTCTGTAGGCGTGGATAGTCTCCAGAAAGCATGGAAAAAGTATCTACAGTCTCTAGACCAAATTGATAATGTATCTACAGTATCTTAATAACGTGGATAATTTATCTATGGTCTGTAGACAACGTTGGTAATGTATCTATGGTCTGTAGACAGCATGGATAATGTATCTACAATCTCTAGACTAAGTTGATAATGTATCTACAGTATCTTAATCATGTGCATAATGTATCTATGGTCTGTAAACAGCGTTGATAATGTATCTATAGTCTCTAGACAGCGTGGATAAGGTATCTAACGTCTCTAGAAAGCATGGAAAATGTATCTACAGTCTGTAGACCAAGTTGATAATGTATCTACAGTATCTTAATAACGTTGATAATGTATCTATAGTCTCTAGAAAGCATGGATAATGTATCTACAGTCTCTAGACCAAATGCATGATGTATCTACAGTATCTTAATAATGTGGATAATGTCTCTATGGTCTGTAAACAGCGTTGATAATGTATCTATAGTCTCTAGAATGCATGGATAATGTATCTACAGTCTTTTGACCAAGTTGGTACTGTATCTTTAGTCCATAGATAGCGTGGATAAAGTATCTATAGTCCCTAGACAGCGTGGATAATGTATTTATAGTCTCTAGAAAGCATGGATAATGTATCTTCAGTCTCTAGACCAAGCTGATAATTTATCTTCAGTCTCTAGGCAGCGTGGATAATTATCTATAGTCACTAGACAACGTAGATAATGCATCTATAGTCTCCAGAAAGTATGGATAATGTATCTACAGTCTCTTAACCAAGTTGATAATGTATCTATGGTCTCTAGACAGCGTGGATAATGTATCTACAGTCTCTAGAGAGCATGGATAATGTGTCTACAGTCTCTTGACCAAGATAATAATGTATCTACAGTCCCTAGACAGCGTGGATAATGTATCTATACTCTCTAGACAGCGTTGGTAATGCATCTATAGTCACCACTTTGTCTAGAGGCCACGGATAAGAAAACATGGATAAATTATCCACGTTCTCTACCTGGCATGTCTTCTGAAATTGCCAAGCAATTAATGCACTTTAAATCACCTCCAAAGAAATTTTTAAACTTAACCGCCACCCACCCCCCACCCCCCTTCTCATTCCCCTCGCCTGGACTTCTGAAGTTAATGAATTTGTGACTCCAAATATTGCCGCTGTCAGACCGGCTAAGTACATTTTGACATTTCACCGTTTACATTTGGCAAACACCTTTTGCTATGCTGCGTAGCTTATCGCGGCTGCCTCTGTGTTTTTATTAACTTGAAATGACTTTTGTATCAACAGTCAGGAGGATATTTACTCATCCATCCATCTCCCGGCTTAGTGTCATGTCAGCATTCTAAAATTATCAGCTCGATGTAATCTTTATTCTATCCAAAACGAGAAAGAGTGTGTGCGTTCGTGCATCGTTTTTACATTCCACAAATGCTTCGTCGCCGTCGTTGTGTCACTTCTTGATATGGAGGTCAGTGTATCATCCATCCGTAAATAGCTGACTAAGATTGAGGACTTTAGGTGGGGAAAATGGTTATCATCTTCACCATGGCAATGCAGCATGGCAACGGAATTCTCTCTCTCATCTCTTGCTCTAATCGGCACCTGTTAAGGAATTTTCAATGCAAATAGCAAATACAACACCTGTGATATCATCAGTATGAGACATCGTCATCTTCCTCGACTACGTTTACCCCTCACTCTCCGTCTCTGTGCCCTCATCACTTTTGGTATGTGGATGTGTCAGAGGTGTTGTAGGATATGCAAACAAATGAAAACAAAAAAAGTAAACGAAACGAAAATCAAACATATTTCTGTCACGGAACATATTTGCCTAGATAACAAGCGAATCCGTATGCTCTTTCATTCGCTCCCTAGCTTCCTAGCCAGCTAGCTTCCTTAGAAAAGTATGAAACTGATGATGACATAAGCAGATTTCTTTTTATCATTCCAATGCTTTCTGTCAAATGAAAGCAGTAACAAAGGAATTTCTTGGAATATCAAAGGCATTTTACTTCACTCATCTCCCCCTCGCCAATGCAGTCGATATTCAATTCGGAGGAGACAACTGGTGTTGGATGAGAATAAGATGGAAAGGACATTGAAGATGACATCGGTACTGGGATAAAACGAAAAATTGAATTTCAACTTTCTTGACATTCATTTGGCAGAATGTTATGAATGGAAAAAAACTGTGCATAGAATTTAAATCTGATTTTCTTCGGGGGTGGGAAGGAGGTAAATTTTGAAAATTTTCTGATGAAAGCAAATAGAGAAAATTAGGATTGTAGGTCAATGAATTGATTATTAGCCGTAATATTGAACGGAAAAGACTAGGTTTTAGTAATGTACTTGCTATAGATTATTTAAGCCGCCTAGATATCAGCAGATACTTTATCCATGTGGACTACAGACTACAGAGACTATTGATATATTATCTGAACGTGTAAACTTCACTATCCACATTGTTAAAAAACCATAGATAAACTGGCAGTGTGGCCCAGATTCCGTATATACATTGCCACGTTCAATTGAGCTCATAAGTATCTTGTCCACGTTGTCTAGAAACCATAGATACATAATTCATTAGATCTTGATACATTATCCACGTGGACTTAATATCATAGATACATTCTATACGTTATCTGGGGACTGTAGATACATTATCCACGCTTATTAAAGACTGTAGATATATTTTCCGCTTTGTCTATAGACTTTAGATAAATTATCCACGTTGACTACAGACCATAGATACATTATCAACGCTGTCTAAAGACAGTAGATACATTATCCGCTTTGTCTACAGACTGTAGATAAATTATCCACGCTGCCTAGCGAATGTAGATACATTATTCATGCGGTCTAGAGGCTATATATACATCACCCACGCTTTCTTGAATTTATAGATATATATTCACGGCCTTGGATAATGTGGATAAATTATCCATGATCTCTAGATAACATAAAAAAGTTATCCACGGCATGTGGATAATGTAGATAAGTTACCCATTGCATCTAGATAACATAAAACGGTTATCCACGGTCTGTGGATAATACGGATAAGTTATACATGGCCTCTAGATAACAAAAAAGAAGGTATCCACGGTCTGTGGATAATGCGGATAAGTTATCCATGGCCTCTAGATAACATAAATAAGTTATCCACGGCCTGTGGATAATTCGGATAAGTTATTCATGGCCTCAAGATAACAAAAATAGGTTATGCACGGCCTCGGATAATGCGGACAAGTTATCCATGGCCTCAAGATAACAAAAATAGGTTATGCACGGCCTCGAATAATGCGGACAAGTTATCCATGGTCTATAGATAACATTAATAAGTAATCCACGGCCTCTAGATAACATAAATAGCTTATCCAAGGCTTGTGGGTTAAGCTGATAAGTTAATCATGATCTCTATACTATGTGGATAATTTATCCGTGGCTCCGGACAATGTGGATAAGTTATCTATGGTCTCTGGACAATGTGGATAAGCTATCCATGGCCTCTAGATAATGTGGATATTTTATTCTTGGCCCCTAGACAACGTGGATAAGTTATCCACGGCTTCTACGCAATGTGGATAAGTTATCCGTGGCCTCTAGACAATGTGGATATTTATGCGTGGCTTTCAGACATTGTGGATAAGTTATCCATAAAATAAATAGGTTATCCACGGCCTATGACAATGTGGATAAGTTATCCATGATCTCTAGATAACATAAAAAGTTATCCACGACCTGTGGATAATACGGATAAATTATCCATGACTTCTAGATAACATAAATAGGTTATCCACGGTCTGTGGATAATGCAGATAACATAAATCAGTTTATCCACGGTCTGTGGATAATGCGGATAAGTTATCCAAGGCCTCAAGATAACATAAATAAGTTATCCACGGCCTGTGGATAATACGGATAAGTTATCCACGGCCTGTGGATAATACGGATAAGTTATCCACGACCTCCAGATAACATAAATAAGTTATCCACGGCCTGTGGATAATACGGATAAGTTATCCATGGCCTCAAGATAACATAAATAAGTTATCCACGGCCTGTGGATAATACGGATAAGTTATCCACGACCTCTAGATAACATAAATAGGTTATCCATGGCCTCGGATAATGCGGATAAGTTATCCATGGTCTATAGAGAACATTAATAAGTTATAGCTTACCCAAGGCTTGTGGGTTAAGCGGATAAGTTATCCATGATCTTTAGACAATGTGTAAAATTTATCCGTGGTCTCTGGACAATGTGGATAAATTATCCATGGCAGACAATGTAGATAAGTCGTCCATGGCCTCTAGACAAAGTGGATAAGATATCCATGGCTTCCAGACAATGAGGATAAGTTTTTCATGACCTCTACACAATGTGGATAAGTTCTCCATGGCATCTACAAAATGTGGATAATGTATCCGTGGCCTCTAGACAATTTGTATAACTTATCCATTGCCTCTACACAATGTGGATAAATTATCCATGGCGTATAGGCAATGTGGATAATTTATCCGTGCCTTCTAAATAACATAAAAGGTTATCCAAGGCCTGTGGATAATGCTGATGAGGTATCCATGGCTTCTAAATAACATAAATAAGTTATCAACGGCCTCTAGATAACATAAACATGTTTATAATACAGATAAATTATCCATTATCCATACGGATAAATTATCCATGACCTCTAGATAACATAAATAGGTTATCCACGGCCTTGGATAATGGGATGAGTTATCCGTGGCATCTAGACAATGTGGGTAATTTATCCGTGGTCTCTACACAATGTGAATAATTCATACGTGGCTTCTACACAATGTGGATAAGTTATACATGGCCTCTAGACAATTTGGATAAGTTATCCGCGTCCTCTAGTCAATGTGGATACATTATCCATGGCTCCCTGACAATGTAGATAAGTTATCCATTATCTTTAGACAATCTGGATATGTTTCCGAGGTCTCTAGACGATGTGTATAAGTTATCCATGGTCTCCAGTTAATATGGATAGTTATCCATGGTCTCTATATAACGTGGATAAGTTATCCGTGGCCTCAAGACGATCTGGATAAATTACCCATTAACTCTAGATAAGGCGGATATGTTATCCACCATCTCAAGATAATGTGATTAAGTTATCCATGGCCTCTAGACGATGCGAAAAGACATCCATGGCCTTTGATGTCAGCCTAAAGGTATGCTATACTTATTAAAGATTCCTCCAAAACACTTCTCTTTTTGCCAGGTTCTTTAACGAATTTTATTTTTTTTATTCTTAAACTTCATTTCCAATTTTTTCTTCTCTTTCTATCATTTTCTTATCATCACTGTTTCCATGCTTCTTTCCTTGGATGCTGTGGCATATGGGGAGGAAGAGCGGCGATGCGTATGCAAGGTTTTTATGGCGTATCATATCTGTTGCTATCAATCATAATTGTTTGTATATAAATTCACACTTGACACTATCAAATGTGTATGGTTCTCCTTTCCTTTCTTCTTCGTTTTTTTTTCTTCTTCACTAGATTCCGTCTTGACAGACTGGCAGTTTCTTCTTCCTCATCTTCTTCATTTTCCCTCTCCTTCCTTGGATCCCTGCCACAATAGATGGTACAAAAAATGAATAGCCAAAGGTTACAATGACTGCCGGCAGTACGGAATCGGAATTTAAGTTGTGTGGCTGTCTGTCTCTCTCTCTCTCTGTCAGTCTTTATTCAAATGTCAGTCATTTCGTCCAGTTAGTTAGTGTGGCCTTGTTAAAGAAATCAACTGACTGACTGACTGGCAGGACTATCTAAAGACAGGATATTTATGCCATGTTAGTCCCTGGCATAACAAAACAGGATATAAAATGGGGAATGGAAAACCAAAAAAAAAAAAACAGAATAGATATGAAACCATAAAAAAGAGAAGAATTCTGAAACTGGAAATGGAACTCAATACAAAACTTAATAGTGAGGCAACGTACGTAACGCGATATGATTGGCAGTTGCGGTTGGTTGATTGGTGGGTGGGTGGTTAGGTTTGATGGGCTCTTTATTCGAACTTCGACTTCTCGTTGCAAGCAATACAAAAGCGTCAAATAGGGAACAATTAGTAGCAACAGTTTTTATGCGATAACAAGCATAAATTTCCTTGCTCTGTGAGCTCATATCCGCAAAACTACTATTGTCACATTAGTAGAAGCCCAGCCACATGGGGTGAGGTGGAGGAGGTAGTATGGGAATTTTGAGAGAAATGAGGAAACTGACAAAAATTTTAAAATGTTAAAAAATGAAGGGGATTTTAGATTTCTTTTAAAAAAAGTAAGACAATGCGGATAACTTGGATAATGTATCTATAGTCCCTGGAAAGGGCGGATAAATTATTTACTGCCAATAGACTTCGTGGATAATGTTGATATGGTAACTAGACAAAGTGGATAAATATTCTTGCTCTCCAAAAAACTTGAAACGGCTCTAAAACAATTATCCATCGTTTCTATATAAAATGAATAAATTATCCATGGTTTTATTGCTTATCCAAGACCTGTAGATAATGCGGTTAAGGTGTCTAGGCAACATGAATAAGCCTCTAGGAAGTGTGGATAAATTATCCATGGCCCCTAGACATCGTGGATAAATTGTACATGGGCTGTCTATAACGCGGATAAGTTATCCGTGACCTCTAGATATTATATATGGGTTATTCATGGTTTCTAGACAGAGTGGATAAATTATCCATTGCCTGCAGATAACGTGAATAAGTTATCCGCGGTCTAAGGATAAGTGTCTATGAACTTACGATAAGATAGATATATTATCCATGGCCTGAGGGTAATGGGGATAAGTTATCCATGGCCTCTAGATAACATAAATAGGTTATCCATGGCCTCGGATAATGTGGATGAGTTATCTTTGGCCTCTAGATAACATAGATAGGTTATCCATGGCCTCGGATAATGTGGATGAGTTATCTATGGCCTCTAGATAACATAGATAGGTTATCCACGGCCTGAGGATAAAGCGAATAAATTATCCATGGACTCGAGATAGCATAAATAGTTTATCCACGGCCTGAGGTTAATGCGGATAAGTTATTCATGGCCACTAGATAACATAATAAGGTTATCCACGGCCTGCGGATAATGCAGATGAGTTATCCACGGCCTCTATATAACATAAATCAGTTATACAAGGCCTGCGGATAATGCGGATAAGTTATCCATGGCCTCTAGATAGAATAAATAATTTATCCACGGCCTTGGATAACGCCGATAAGTTATCCATGGTCTCTAAATAACATTAATAAGTTATCCACGGCCTTTGGATAATGCGGATGAGTTATCCATGGCTTCTAAATGACATAAAGAGGTTATCCACGACCTCGGATAATGTGGATGAATTATCCATGGCCTCTAGATAACATTTATCCAAAGCATGTTCATAACTTGCATAAGTTATCAATGGTCTCTAGATAACATAAATGGTTATCCACGGCCTTGGATAATTCGGATGAGTTATCCATGGCCTCTCGATCAAATAAATAGGTTATTCATGGCCTTGGATAATGCTGGTAATTTATCCATGACCTCTAGATAACATAAAAAGGTTATCCATGGCATGTGGATAATGCGGATAAGTTATCCATGGTCCCAAGATAACATAAATAGGTTATCCACGGCCTGAGGATAGGGAGGACAAGTTATCCATGGCCTATAGATAACCTAATCAGGTATCCACGGCCTGTGAATAATGCGAATAAGTAATCCATGGTCTCTAGATAACATAAATAGATTATCCACTGTCTCGGATAATGTGGATAAATTATCCATGACCTATAAATAAGTTGTCCAGGGCATGTGGACAATGCGGATAAGTTATCCACGGACTCTAGATAATATAAATAGGTTATCTACGGCCTCTAGATAATGCGGATAAGTTATCCTTGGCCTCTAGATAACATAATCAGGGTATTCGCTGCCTGTGGATAATGCGGATCAGTTATCCATGACCTCTAGATAACATTAATAGGTTATCCAAGGCCTGGGAATAAAGCGGATAAGTTATCCATGGCCTCTAGATAGAATAAGTAAGTTATCCACGGCCTCCAGATGACATAAAGAGGTTATCCACGCCAGTGGATAAGTTATCCCTTGGCTCTGGATAACATAAGTAGGTTATCCAAAGCTTGTGGGTTAAGCGAATAAGTTATCTATGAGCTCTAGATAACATAAAAAAGTTATCCACCGACTCTAGATGACATAAGAAGGTTATCCACCACCGCGGATAATGCGGATAAGTTATCCATGGTCTCTTGATAACATAAAAAAGTTATCCAGGGCTTGCGGATCATGTTGCCGAGTTATCCACGGCCTCTAGAGAGCGTAGATGAGCTATTCATGCTCTGTATATAACTCGAATAAGTTATCCATGACCTCTAGACACAAATCCAAATCAAACCTCTTCACACCCCCCTCCATTCCGATTTTCCTTGCTCACTTTCCAACCGCATCCTATGGCAAGTGATCATTATGTGTATTCACTCCTTATTATTATGAAGTAAAAAAAAAAACTACAGCAACAACAAAAACAACAATTACCAAAGCAATATCATACCAAGCAGGATAAACGAAGAGAACAACAACAACAAAAAAGTTGTCATTGTAATGCAAATACATGCACAATAAAAATTTCATTGAGGTTTCATTTGCGAGTCCTTGTTATTCCCTCCAATTTTTTTTTCATTTCATTTGGCATTGTGTGCGTGAGTAAAAGTTTTACACATGTACCCCCAACAACCACAAGAACAGCAAAAAGAACAACAAAAAATGATTATGTTTATTGTATGGAAGCTTCATGTGTGGGTGCTTGGTGGGGTATTAGGGGAATGGCTTCAAAGGAAATATGTGTGTGTTCGTAGAGGAGAGCACAAACCTTATCGTGCATTTTGCTCCACCAATATTATGCAGACATCATTGGAATAATGGCCAACGAAGGAACATATCAGCACCTTAATAGCTCGAACGAGGGAGGGAGTGAGGCAGGGATGTGTGGAGAGGGGCAAGCACAGAGGGAGAACGAGGGAGGTATTGAGTATTTATATTTGAATTTACTCCCCGACAGAAAAGAACAATCTGCTGACTTTTTTATGATGGCTTTATATTCGAACCCATACACACACACACACTGACTCAGCCACACATATGGATCCTGGCTTCCAACACCCTGCCCTGGCAGATTGGTGACAATGGTTCTCACAATAATGCAATAACGAATGTGATAACAAAACGTATTGGAAATATCCCAAGTATTGACAATGCCCTGCAATAATGATGGTCATAAGAAATTTTATGTGTCTCTGTTTGGAACTTTTTTTTGTGTTCTATCTTTTGGATCTTGAGGAAGTTGTTATGTGTGGACTTCTATGTTCTTGAAGATGGAAAATTTAAAGTTGAGTTTAAGGAAAATAATTTAACTGAAAATGGAAGAAAAGTAAACTAGTTAGAAGGCAACTCAGCTGTTCATATTATGGTTTGCCTAAAAGTATGCACCACACATTAATTACACGCAATTTTTCTTTTTATTTTATTATTTTTTAAAAATATTTTAAAAATGTTGTCTCCAATTGTATGCAGCACAAACTTTCTTTCCCAACTCCTAAATGTATGCACTAAATTTTTGTGCAAAACTTATTTCACACCTTGCAGAAAACAAAACTATTTTCCTAAATTGTGATAAACACATTGCCGCAATAGTTTGTCCACAAAATATGCAAGTTTATGTTATGAATAAGAGTATACTTTTAGGCGTCATCGTAGACAAACTTTAAACACTTAGCATATAATTAGCGGGGGAAATTGTTTGCAAAAAAATACAGACTTCGGGCATGAATTAAGTCGACAGGAAAATGATAACAATATAAGTAGAGCAAGTAAAAAATCTGTAAGTTCGACAGGGCCGAACTTTTGGAAGTAATTTGGCAATTTTCAAAAAAAAAAAAAAATCCGTTAAAAATTCTGTTAAAATTTTGAAAATACCATCTTAGTAGGGCCTAGACGACGACTTGGACCTGCATAGGCAACTTTTGCAATAAGCCATTACAATATTCAAATGCGAAACTTGAAAAAAAAAATCGGTGAACCTATACCAACATGTGGACCTGCAAATACCAAAATGTGGAATATTTTCTGTCATAGGCTGTAGTATCCACTACGAATATCAAATACCAAAGTTGAAACAATTCCGATGAATAATGTCGCTAAAATCATGAAAATACCGAATATGGGTAGGTACCGTCATATGGGGGCTATATTATGACGTGGACCCGTGCAAAAAATTTTCTGTCTGAGGCTGTAGTATTCATTACGAACTTCAAATGCCAAATTTGAAACAATTCTGGTAAATATTGTCGCAAAAACCATCAAAATGCCGAATATCGGGAGGTGCCGTTATATACGAAGACGAAGACGTGGACATGTACAGACAATTTTCTGCCATAGGCTGCAGTATCCACTACGAACATCAAATACCAAATTTGAAAGAATTCCAGTGAATAATGTCGCTAAAATCATCAAAATACCGAATTTCCGGAGGTGCCGTTATATTGGGGCTATACGAAGACGTGGACCTACACAGACAATTTTCTTTCATAGGCTGCAGTATCCATTGCGAACTTCAAATGCCAAATTTGAAAGAATTCTGGTGAATATTGTCGCTAAAATCATCAAAATACCGAATATCGGGAGGTCCCGTTATATGGGGCTATACGAAAAAGTGAACCCGCACAGACAATTTTCTGTCGTAGGCTGCAGTACTCATTACGAATTTAAAATATCAAATTTGAAACAATTCCGGTGAATAATGTGGCTTAAATCATTAAAATTCCGAATATAGCGAGGTACCGTTATATGGGGGCTATATGAAGACTTGGATCTGCACACACAATTTTCTGTCAGAGGCTGTAGTATTCATTACGAACTTCAAATACCAAATTTGAAACAAATCCGGTGAATATTGTCGCTAAAATCATCAAAATACCGAATATCGGGAGGTACCGTTATATGGGGGCTATACGAAAAAGTGAACCTGCATAGACAATTTTTTTTCGAAGGTTGTAATATCCATTCCGGACTTCAAATACCAAATTTGAAACAATTCCGGTGAAAAGGATCGCTAAAATCATCAAAATACCGATTATCGGGGGGCATCGTTACATGGGGGCTATACGAAGACGTGGACCTGCACAGACAATTTTCTGTCACAGGCTGTAGTGTCCATTACGAACTTCAAATACGAAATTTGAAACAATTCCGGTGAATAATCTCGTTAAAATTATCAAAATACCGAACATGGGGACGTACCGTTGTATGGGGGCTATATGAAGACGTTGACCTGCACAAACAATTTTCTGTCATAGACTGTAGTATCCATTACGAACAACAAATACCAAATTTGAAACAATTCCGGTGAATAATGTCGCTAAAATCATCAAAGTAACGAATATCGGGAGGTACCTCTATATGGGGGCTATACGAAGACGTGGATCTGCACAGACAATTTTCTGTCATAGGCTGTAGTATCCATTGCGAACTTCAAATACCAATTTTGAAACATTTCCGGTGAATAATGTGGCTTAAATCATAAAAATTTCGAATATAGGGAGGTACCGTTATATGGGGGCTATACGAAGACGTGGACCTACATAGCCCATTTTCAATACCAAAAGTTCTGCAGACATAATACACATTTGAGTAAAATTTTATCAATCTACTTCATTTCGTTCGGAAGCTAGAGTGATTTCTACAGACGGACAGACGGACGGACATCGCTAAATCGACATAGAATTTTATGCTGATCAAGAATATATATTCTTCGGGTGGGGTCTGAAATCCATGTATATTTCGAGGTGTTACACTCGAAATGACAAACTTAATATACCCTCCTATGGTGGAGGGTATAAAAATGTGCGAAAAATCTCGGAAAATGTACCATTTTTGAGAGTGGTTGGCGGGTTCCTGGTTATCCTAAAACCCTGATCCTTTTCCATAGTCCCTTAAACCCGTTTATTTTTGATTTACTTTTTCTACTTGATTTGAATTCAAATATTTCAGTTTTCTGTTACAAAAACCACAACAACTAGCTCTCCATAGCTCTACAACAACAACAACTACTGAAACATGATTTCCAAATCCACAAAATATTGTCGATTATTTCGATGGCTGTGTTGCAGTTCAATGAACCGTAACTAATTACAAATAATGATAATAACAAATTTGCCTTAAGATATGCTGCAAAGAACAAAAGAACGATGTTTGAAGGCTTAAACTATGATGCCAACAACAGAGAAATCCGCACACACACACGCACCCATGCATAGAAGGCTTTTTGTGACCAACAAAAACCACAAATACCACTTGGTTTGAAAAGAGAATAAATTTTGAAAAACTGTTGTTTAAAATAATGAATTTGTATGAATTTTGAAGTATCTCCTAGACAATATAAGCCTTTTTTAATTGTCCAAGAAAAGCCTTAAGATATGCACTACAATTGGGTAATTAATTCATGAGTAAAGGATGCCAACATTCATTAGGCAATGACCTGGATTTGTTTTTGAAAATGAAACCACAACTTGACTCCCTGAAGTTATACCCCGCAATGATTTGTTGTGTGCTGGTGCTCTGGCATATGCTTTAATTTTCGGTTTTTTGTTTCGTTGTAGTCATTACCATTTTCTCCTTAATGTCTCGTGTCGAACATTTATTCGCTTTCTAAATATTTCATGAAGCCACATAATAAAAGTTGTGTTCCTTTTCGACAGAGAACACCATTTTCGAGGCCATTACTTAGCCTATTTGTAGGCTCTTTATGGACCTTTGGAGAATTTTACAATGGCATTGAGGTAGGTGTTACTCCTGCCATTTGATGATGGAATGAAGATAAATGAGACCACGGGCAAATATTGTCAATTTGCTGTACACCTCACGTTTGTTGATCAATTTAAAAGCCTGTAAAAATTTCTGCATAATTTAGTAATTTATACAGGAGATGCAGGAAGAGAGGGAATTCGGGAGAGGACTCCCTCCCAGGCAAAAAGGAGCAAAAGAAAAACATTAAGTCCCGTTTGTCAATGTCTTGGGGATGCAAATGTTTTGCCACATTTCTTGGCGCCCAATTCAACTTCGTCTGCTGCTGCTGCTGCTGCTCGAAGTTCTGCTCCAGTAAGCCTCGCCTCCACCTCCACAGCGGCCGTTGCTGCTGCTGCTACTGATGAGCCAAGGAATATGTTTTTCATGTTGTCATTGATGTTGTGAAGCAACTAATTTAAATTCATGACCAGCAATTGGCATCAATTCAGTTGTTTCTGTTTTTTACAATAACAGAAAAAAGACCCCCGAACAACCAAGATGCCAAAACTTGAATGAAAATAAATTTTCTCAAGGAGGATTTCCCACCCCCCGGCACAATCAAAAGGACTTTTTGAAGTAAATTAAATTGAAAATAACTTTGGCAAAAAAAAAAAATGCGAAGCAGATGAATTTAACATTCCATTTGAATGCTCTTCTTTAAATATTTACCAGACCAGACTCCAAGACTTGAATGATTTATAAGGAATCCATTACAATAATCCATGGCATACATTTAGGGGCTCATTGTAAGGCAGAGATTGAGAAAACGAATGAAGTGAAATAAATTCTAAACGTAGAAAAAGGTGAGTAAATTAAATTCAAAACACAAATGGCAAACATTTGGAGCAGTTGTTTTTTTTTCTCTGTTTGAAAACTTTGGAATTTCCAATGAGTTAGCCCAAAATTGTAGCATACCTTTGGGGGCAGGGTCGGTAAGAAGTTGAAAAAGAAAACGTTTCTAAATATATTTATTGGCTAATTACAATTAAAGACTAGTTTACACATCATGTTAGAGGCATATGTAAAGTAAGTCAATTTTACCATTTTTATAGCATACTTTTAGGCGCTTTTGCTTTTTTGCTTTTCTTCAACGAACACAAGCTAAGGAAATTAAATTCAAGACAAAAATGGCAAACATTTGTAACTTTGGAATTTTCAATGAAATAATGCGGAAATGAGGCATACCTTTGGGTGCAGAAAGAAAATAAGTTGGAAAAACGTTTGTATAGACATATATGGGTAATTACAAATAAAGGCTAGTTTACACTTCATGGAAGAGACATATGTAAAGTGACTTATTCCACATTTAACTTAACTTCAAGGGTATATTACATAATTTTAGGCGCTCCTTTTTTTTACTTATCCTCACGGAACACAAGCTGAGTAAATTAAATTCAAACACATTTTGAGCCCCGTTTACACATTTTATGCCGTTTACCCAATAAGGCAAATAATTCTCATTCACTTGGTAATGCCGTTCACAGATAGTGTTCGGTATGGGTTACGATGAGACTGGCTTGCTTCCGCCGATGGCTTGTCATAGGATAGTTAGTGATTTTCTGAATCATTTTCTGTCCTCCAACTAACCGAATCGTTAGTTGGGAATACTTTTTCAACTGCCTCTCATAAAGTTAAGTGGCCGGCAATTCATTGACACAGTAACTATCCGTAAATAACTTCGGCTCGCTGTTCCGCAGGAGCTTCGGCTCACTGTTCCACAGGAGTTTTGGGTCACTGCTTCGCATGGGTTTCGAGTTGCTTTTCGGCTCGCTTTTCCGCAGGAGCTTCGGCTCACTGTTCCACAGGAGTTTCGGTTCGCAGTTTCGCATGCCTTTCGACTCGTTTTTCGGCAGTAGTTTTGGCTCGATGTTCCGCAGAAGCTTCTGCTCGTTGTTTCACAGGAGCCTTCGGCTCGTTGTACCCTATATTGCTCAAACATTCTTAATTATTTAGAGTTGTTATAGACCATAGTGCTAGCTAGAACAGTTTCCTAGCCATTATAAACGATTCAAACAGCTAAACCCGAACAGCGAGTTGCCGAATACAAACGATTCCGATCCATCTGATTTAGCTTAGACAACGACTCCCGTGCAAGCACACAGTAAGTTGCCGAACCCAAACGAATCCCAATTCATCTATGAAGGCCTTGACAGCTGCTCCCGAACATACCACCCATGGGCTGCCGAACCCGAAAAATCTAAGACGACCTGGACATATTCTTTCGAGCATTTCTAGAGTGAATTGCTGTCCCCTAACAAATATCCCACTAGTCCTCAAGTCGTTCACGAAACAAACACTTATGTGTACTACTGCTACAACAACAACAACATGAGTCTTTGGCTCGTTGTACCCTATCGTAGCTCAAACATTGGTAATTATTTAGAGTAGTCATAGACCGTAATGCTAGCTAGAATAGTTTCCTATCGAACATACCCACAGCGAGCTGCCGAATCCCAACGAATTCCCATCCATTTACCAAGGCCTGGACAACTACTCCTGAGTATAACCATGTTACTTGCCGAACTCTAACAAATCCCGATTCATCTTAGAAGACCTGGACAGCTAGTAACGAACATGGGCAGCCGATTCCGAAAAACCTAACACGACCTTGACATTTTCTCCTGAGTATTTCTACACTGAATTACCGTCCCCTAACGATTATACCAAAAGTCCCCTACCCGTATCCAAAGACCTGGGCATCAACATCCCAACCACCTACATTGTAAACCCTGATTGTCTTATAGGAAGCTTTCAGTGTTGAAAAGATTCCAAGATTATATTATTAGAAAACAAGTAAAAAAAGCCGAGCCGGGCCGAACTTTGAATAACCTCCACAATTTGGAACGAATTTGGCAATTCTCAAAAACAATAAAATCCGTTAAAAATTCTGTTAAAATCCTTTAAATACCGAATGTAGCTGTTATATTAGGGTCTATACGACGACAGGGACCAGTATAGGTATAATTTGTCATAAGCCATTACAATATTCGAAACTTAAAAAACATCGGTAATAATATAGCTTGAATTATGAAAATACCGAATATCGGAAGGTACCGTTATATGGGGGCTATACGAAGACGTGGACGTGGAATCTCCTGTCACAGGCTGAAGCATCCATTACGCACATCAAACACCAAAAAGTGAAAGAATTCCGCTGAATAATGTCGCTAAAATCAACAAAGTACCGAATATCGGGAGGTACTGTTATATGGGTGCTATACGAAGATGTGGACCTGCACAGACAATCTACTGTCATAGGCTGCAGTATCTATTACGAACATCAAACACCAAATTTGAAACAATTCCGCTCAATAATGTCGCTAAAATCAACAAAATGCCGAATATCGGGAGGTAGCGTTATATGGGGGCTATACCAAAAAGGGGGACCTACATGGTCCATTTTCAATACCAAAAGTCCTGCAGACAGAATATACATTGGAGTAAAATTTCATCAATCTGCTTGAATTCGTTCGGAAGCTGGAGTGATTTCCACAGACGGACTGCTAAATCGACATAGAATTTAATGCTGATCAAGAATATATATACTTTGTGGGGTCTTAAATGTATATTTCGAATGACAAACCTAATATACCCTCCATACTATGGTGGAGGGTATAAAAATATATATTTTTTCATTTTATTATTACATTGGGTCACCATAATAAATTTGAAGATTTTGAAAATATTTCAAATATTGTTATAGAATATTTCAAAACAAACTGTCTTCTCTTCTTCTTCATCATGATCATTATTTCCATAGTCATGGTCAAATAAAGAAAAAAAATTGTCTCATTTCACCAAAACAACTTTTACTCAAATAACCTCCTCTTCCACAAAAAGTTCCTCAACAGATAACCGAGTTGGTTTTCAAAACTACTTGGCCTGGAGCCAATTTTTTTCTCTGTACAAAAATTATACCACAATTTGCAATTTTTCTTTCATTTTTTTTAACAAAACTATGGCAAACAAATGGATGGCAGAAGCAGCAGCAACAGTCGAGTAGAGAAAGCCAGCAGCAACAATTTGTTTGAAAACCAAACCAAACAGCAATATATGTTGAAACCATAAAACACTGGAGTTTATGGGCCAACAATGTTGCCACATAGACTTTTGGCCACAGATAACGAAAAAAAACAAAAACAACAAAAACTTTGAAGAAGAACATTTTGTAGGATTTGACATCGAACAAATTGTTAATTTGCCATGCAATGTTAGGGGCAAAACACACACACACACACTCAAAACCAAAAAAAAAAAAAAAAAAAAAAACGTTCAAATTTACCCAATGATGAATGAAGTGGTGTTTTGCTATTTGCCAGCCTAAAAGTATGCTTTGAATTTCAAGCAACACACATTGCCAAAGATACCGAGTTAGTTCGCCTCTTATCGCCTTTTGTTTTTATCAAATTCTATCTTATATCTACAGTACTAGCTCTTCACTTACCCCTCACCGTTCCCACGGTCGTAATGCTGTCACTATCAAAATCGCCCTGCTCACTGTGTACCCCTTGCAGGCCACAGCATGATAGACGGAAGAGTAGACAACCCGTACGACCGCATTGATTGCAAAAACAAAACGAAAAGCCCACAATTAAAAGGAACCAGGCCAATACCATCATGCTGACGATAAACACATTCTCCATGGGATTCTCCAGGTGCGATGCTACACCACTGTTCACCATAATCAGCAACTGATCCTCGGCAATGTGGGAGTCTTTGGGGGAGTTGCTTGGCATTTTTGTTTTTGCCTTTTGTGTGTTGAGGAGTGCGCGTCAATCGTTTTTATCTCACTGTCCGTTTGTTAACGCTTTGAAAAGGAAACTGCAAGGCCCCCAGCTCGGTGACACACTCATCGGTTTTTCTTGTTTGTTGTTGTTGATCTTGAAATGTATGTTCCGCCAGCTTCTCGCCACCTTTGCCTGATCTCCAAAACTGTTTTTATTTTTATTAAAAAAATAATTTTCTTATTTTATTTTCTTTTATCGGGCCTCTATTTGTTTAATGGCAATTCTTCGTTAGGCATCTGCGAACTTCTGGTTAGCGGGCAATCGATGTTTGTTTACACCTGAGCGGCAAAAGAGAGAGAGAGAGAGTCTGGGTTGTTAGTTAACTGTTTAACACCTGAGATACGCGAGAGGGAGAGTGAGTGTGTGTGTAAAACTGTTAGTTGAGCTTTTTTCAGTGATGTCAATGTCTTGGTTTTTTTTAAACGCCTAAAAAAATAAGCAGCATTGATGAGGAGAAATTCAAAGGAATTCTTCGTTTTTACGATATTTAAAGTATATTTTCATAGTTTTTGTAGAAAAATAAAAGTGAGATAAGAAATAGGAGACACATGTATTGCCATTTTTAAAGTCTGCAGCCCAAAAACTAACATAAAAGGAGGGGGCAAGTAAACGGCCACCAGATTTTTTTTTTAAATTTTCGGATTAAGATTTCTTGCATTTTAGTTAAACAGTGTCCTCGGCAATATTATTGATTAAAAATATGAAAATTTTAACCCTAAAGAGATTTTCAAAAAAAAAAAAAAAAAAAAATATATATTTTTAAGCGATTTTTCTTCGAACTTTTTTTGGATTTAATTCATGAAGGTACGTAAAAATTTATATTAGCGATTAGTGATAAAAGAGGGAATAATCTACACCAAATTTCACTATGAGTCTCAGAATAAACTATATATCTGGGTATAATAGTTTTTAAGAAAATTACATTATAAAAATGAAAAACACTTTTAAGGGTTAAGACCATATTTCATATGAGAGTATGCAAATTTCTCGTACAATACACCATTTTAGAAAGATGACCTCAAAGACAAAAATATTCTTCATTAAATTTCATTATAAGTCATTAACGAAGAGAAATCTCTATTTTCATTTCATATCAAAAAAATATTTGCTTCAATTTTGCCAAAAAAAAAACTCAATTTTTTTTGTATCTTTAAGGGAATTTTCTTTGACGTTTTTGGGATGTGATACATAAAGGTACGTAAAACTTTATGTTAAACAAAAAGTGACAAAAGAGCAAATAATCTACACCAAATTTTACTATGAGTCTCAGAATAAACTGTATATCTGGGTATAATAGTTTTTAAGAAAATTACATTATAAAAAAAAAAAATGAAAAACACTTTTAAGGGTTAAGACCATATTTCATATGAGAGTATGCAAATTTCTCGTACAACACATCATTTTAGAAAGATGACCTCAAAGACTAAAATATTCTTCATCGAATTTCACTATATGTCATCAAAGAAGAGAAATCTCTATTTACACTTTGTATCAAAAAAATCTTTGTTTCAATTTTGCCAAAAAAACGCGATTTTTTTTTGTATCTTTAAGGGAATTTTCTTTGACGTTTTTGGAATGTGATACATAAAGGTACGTAAAACTTTATATTAGACAAAAAGTGACAAAAGAGGGAATAATCTACACCAAATTTTACTATGAGTCCCAGAATAAACAATATAACTGGGTAGAATAGTTTTTAAGAAAATTACATTACAAATATTAAAAACATATTTTAGGGTTAAGGCAGTACTTTATATGAACTTATGCAAAATCCTCCTACTAAATATCATTTTTGAAATATGACGTTAAGGACAAAAATATTCTTCATCAAATTTCACTATATGTCATCAAAGAAGAAAAATCTATATTTCCACTTTGTATCAAAAAAATATTTGCTTCAATTTTGTCAAAAAAAAAAAAAAAAAAAAAAAAAACGCGATTTTTGTTGTATAGTAAGGCAATTTTCTTTGACGTTTTTGGGATGTGATACATAAAGGTACGGAAAACTTTATATTAGACAAAAAGTGACAAAAGACGGAATAATCTACACCAAATTTTACTATGAGTCTCAGAATAAACTATGTATCTGGGTACAATAGTTTTTAAGAAAACTATATTATAAATATAAAAAAACACACTTTGGGTTTATGACCCTACTTCATATGAGCATATGTAAAATTCTCCCACAAAACACCACTTTAGAAGGATGACGTTAAAGGCAAAAATATTCTTCATCAAATTCCACTATGAGTTTCCACAGAAAAGAAATCTCTATTTCCATTATGTAACAAGAAATTATTTATTTCAAATTTGAAAAAAAAAAAAAAAATAAAAAAAAATTCAATATTTTTTCATTGATTTTCCTTTGGCCGTTTTTTGACTTAATGAATGGAAGGAACACAAAACTTCATTTTAGACCTGAAGTCTTAAAAGAGAAAATATTCCACACAAAATTTCACTGTAAGTCTTCAGAAAAAATAAATCCATTCCATATTAAGAAAATATTTATTTTAATTTTGTCGAAAAAAAAAAACGCGAAATTTTTTCCTATTTTTTTCCATGCTTTTTTCTTCGACTTTTTTTCTAATTGACACCTGAAAGTAACATAAAATGTCGTTTTAGACAATAAGTACCAGAAGAGAAAATGATCTACACCGAATTTGACTATGAGTCCTAGAATAAACTATATATCTAGGTATAATAGTTGTAAGAAAAATTTCCATTTGAATTTATGTATTAAAAATGGAAATCACATGTTTGCATTTTTGTCTCTTTACTTTATATTTTTCAATTTTGAGCCAAAATCTCCATTAATTTTTTAATTTTTCAGCCAAGTGTCAAAGAAAGAAACATTTTAGACAAAATTTCATTAGGAGTCTCGGAACAAAAGGAATTTGTATAATCAATATATACCTCAAAAAATGGAGGTTCTTCAGGAGAACTTTTTTCCCATTTTCATAGAGAAAAACCTGTTATTTATTGAAATCGGTTTACAGTTCCGCATTGAATATCCCTTTTTCACAGAATACCTTCTAAATGAACTCTGCTGATTTTCTGTACCAAGAAACATTTCCGATCTTCTTCCCAATGCTATATATTTTTATAGGCCTTCTCTGAGCTAGAGGCCCTATTTATATTTCTACATCAAATCAACCAATTTCTCACTCATTGCCTTAAACTCCATTTTCTTTTCAATTTGAACTTTGTCACTGAATACCTCTTAAATAATTCCCCCGAATCATTTCAATATTATGTTAAATAGTTCTCAGAATCCCTGACCACCACCCCTCGCCCCTCGATTTTTTTGTTCCAACAACTTTTTGTAACAAAAATTCTTAGTTTTTTCCATTCCTTCAATTTCATTAAACCTTCATTTCCAATCATTTTGTAATAATGACGACCACTGAAGTGACTCCATTGCTGCTGTGGTGTTTGAAGTGTATGGCGCTTAAACTCAAGTATCACCCAGACCAAATAACAACGGTTCGAGGAGTTTTTGTGATGTTGTTGTTGTTCTGGCTGGTGCTGAAGACCCTACAACAAAGCCACTAAATGAAACCACACGAAAATAAAAAAAAAACGAATAGAACTTTACCCAAAAGTTTGTCCAGTGCAGGAGAGCTCTTGAGCTGTGACGGGTAAGAGAAGTGACCATCATCGTCATCGTGGCCATTATCGTCATCGACAAGTTGCTCCAGCATTTCCAGTTTTTTTTGCTGAAGTACTTAAAGGTGATAAAGTAAGCAAATGAAACATTTCCCAAATGGTCAGAATGTAACAGAAATTCTAAAGGGGAGAACCATGCCATCGCTTCCCCTTGGCCATAAGCTCCGCAGAGCCAGGGATAAGGGTAAGCATGCCGATGATGAGCTTGATAACAAGCCGCAAAGTGATTGCAACAGCAAAGTAAAGTTTCGAAAAGTAGTTTTTGCTTGAAGTAGCTGATAAAAATGAAGAGTTGAGAAGTTGTTGAAGCGTTCCAAGCTAAAGCTCTGCGAAAATGCTTTGCCCGGATTTCATGGAGGAATTTTTTTTTTTGGGTTGCAATTTTTTTTATTGATGCAAGGATTTATCTGTTAAATAATATTTGAAATGTACTTGAAGTTCGTTACGATTTATTTTCTGCGGAAAAAATTTTGATCTCTGCGAGCGGAAAGAAGTTAGGGAGCGATAAAAGTGAAGATACTTTTTAACACATTTTATGATGAAAGGAAACTGAAGTAGGTAGAATTTATGTTGAAAACTGAATGTAGCCGGGACTGAATAGTAAATTTCCTATAGCCATAATCAGCCCCAGGGCTGAATAGTAGATTTCCCATGGGGAAAGTTCTATTTATCCTGATTTCAGTTTCATGCCTGACTTAAAAGACCTAAACTTTCGTGAAAGGCCACAATAATGTAATGTTTTTTTTACTATTTGTTTTTGTGGTCTAGCGTGGTGAATGGAAAGGTGGGGGAAGGGGGAGAGCGCTAGAAACCAAAATTACCAAAAGGAGTGCAGCGAAATTGTCCATTTCCAACTCGATTTAAAGTTCATAGAAATACTCCGATATTTTGGATAAAATCCGATACTCTTTTTCTGAAGTTCTTGTGTACACCAGGCAGAGAGATGGGGGGAATCAAGAACATGGCTAAATCGACTCCAAAATGTGCTGGAATGGGTTTTATTCAAAGAAACACAGGGTCTTGAGAACGTAGATTGAAGAGCTCCAGAATTTCTTCTATGGTAGATATCTAAAAGGTGTTCTAGCCACAGAAAATCCTTGGGAAGATATTTTTCCTTAGAAGAACTTTATTTTATCCATAGAAGAAGATCTTTAGATGCCGTTCCATTCATTTACGTGAGTATAACAGTTTTGTTAAACTGTTATACAACTTGTATACACTTTTAAATGATGTCGGCGGGTAGTAACATTCAAAATATATCAAAATACACACATTTTGTACAGTATAACAGTTATGTGAAACTGTTATACTGGTACCAAATTGATGTAATGACAAAAGAAAATATTTAAATCCACACATTTTCATATCTACAACAAGTTTGACAAACTGTTATACAAAATATTCAGCCTTTCCTACCTCTTCTTCGTCCTCACGAGGTCCCCAGTAGTCGAGGATACCATTATCCCATCTTGCCGTTAGCTTTCTAATAAGGGCCAGTCAATAAGTCCACCACGATTCTAAAATCGATCCTATTAATTAAAACAAAGGGAACAAGTTCTTTTTCTCGAGTACCTTGCAAACGGTATCCAGGTGCCAGGTCTTCTACCAGAGCCTTTTTCAATCAGGCTGACATAATAGCTTATAAGTGGATAAAACATCCTTCGTCCCCACATGGTCCACATCTATCTGATACTGCAGTGGCCAGTCAATATGTCCACCACAATACTTAGATCGGGCCTACTAATGTAAACAAAGCGAGATGCATACCTGCAAGTGGCTTCCAGGTGCCAGTTTTCTGGCAGTTTCTTCGTTGACAGCCTTTTTGAATCAGTCGGTCATGATAGCTTATACGTGGTTTGATTTTTTCTCACTGTCACCATCATATCCTCCAACTACAACCATTATAATCAAACTCCATCAAAAATATACATATTTTAGTGAGTATAACAGTTTTGTAGAACTGTTACACAACTTATATACTCTTCTAAATAATGTCGAATTGCAGCGGCTTTCAAAATATATCAAAATATATGCATTTTGCCGTGTATAACAGTTGTGTGAAACTGTTATACTACCATTATTTCTCATCTTAATGATGTATAATGGCAGTGGCATTCACAATATAGTAAAAAATATGCATTCTGCAGAGTATAACAGTTATGAGCAACTGTTATACGACTTATATACTCTTCTATATGATATCGACGAGCACTAGCATTCAAAATGTATTGAAGTACATAAATGTTGCAGTGTATAACAGTTATGTGAAATCACCTATTCAGCCCGGGCTGAATAGAGCTTTCCCTATAGGACATCTCCTGATCAGCCAGGACTTCCCAGCCTTGCTTCTTCTCAATAAAATTTTCATTTTGGGTTTTTTGTTGTTTTTTTTTTTTCAAATTCATTCTAAATTCGTATAAATTTCTGATTTATCCAAAAAATACCTCCTTGAATTACATAATTCACTCATAAGTTGTTTTTCCACTATCCCACAATTCACCTTCGTTGACTTTACTTTATGAGGAGTTATTATATAATTCAGGTACAGTAGAACCTCTCACCAACGATTTATCATTTATGCAACCTCTTTTTTTTGTATTTCCCTCAGAAATTAATTTTTAACAATTTCTCTTTTCTTTGCTCAAATTTTGTTTGAATTCACCTAAGAAGGGTTCCACTGTCTCGTCTGTAGATAGCTGTGGCAATAGTTTTGATTTGTTTTCTTGAAGAAATCCCAGAAAAAAATCTAAACACTTTAAGAGGATTTCTTGTGAAAACATTCAAAAAATTCCATGAACTTCAAGCGGCGGTAGCAGCAGCAGCAGAGCCAAGAACCAGCCAAAGAACTTCGTCAATAGAAGCCAGTAACAAATGCTTATTCCCCAGGTTTGTATGTGTGTGTTGGTGTGTCTGTGTGTGCACATAATAAAATGCAATCATATTTATTGGAAAAGAAATCAAAACACACACATTCAGCCACACAATCCCATAAGAAGTCAAAACAGTTTTGAAAAAGAAAAATCTTGGAAAAATTGAAGCAGCGCATTTTGTTTTTCCTCGTTTTCTTTTTTTTTGTTGGGTTAGGGCTTAGGGAGCAATTCTCTGCAACAAATCTTCGATTGAACTACAGCAGTTAAGAACTGCATTGCAATTGGTGGAGGGGGAGGAGGGGTATCCCATGGCTGCCTGCATTTTGGATGCTCTCGTTTGGTTTTGTGACATGGTCACGCATATCAAATAGGTTTCCAGTGGCTCCACATGGAGCTAGGAAAATCAAGTACTTTATATGCATAAGACGAAATGGTGGTGATGTTCTAACTCTGTCTTCTGCTAGTCACAGGGTGAAAGAAGGGGAGGGGAAGGGGGAAAAGCGTGAAAAGATGAACATGATGTGATGTTCTGGGCGATGATGATAATTTGATTTGAATAAGAAATGATGGCAAAGGGAGTTTGGGCGGGATACAACATCACACCTCGTTATGCGATTACAGGGCCAAAAGCCACCAAAGGAGTAGCTATTACAGAATGCAATACTTGCTCTCAACCAAATCTGTTGTTAGGTTACATGACGTGTTTTTTCTCTTCTTTTTCTTTTCTGTGTTGTTGTTGTTATCCATATGCAAATGCCCGAACAATTTCTATGGAAACTCTGTGAAACTTAGTTTTTTTTCCAATACAACACAAGAAAAATCCAACAATAACATGGTGTCAGAAGACGTGATTGGTGTCAGACTGAAAAAAACGCCAACACAAAGGAAAAGAGATGAAGACGGAAGAATCACCACTCAACTGTAAGAAAAATCGTAATAATAATAATAACAACATAATAAATATGTTAATCAGGATTTTTATGGGGGGAAATGTATAAATTCACTGAGAGAGAGAGAGAGAGAGATAGAGAGAGGCAAAAGAAAATGAAAATATTTTCAGAATTTGTTATATTTTGAATCAAGATAAATGATTCAAATTGTTAAGTTTGAATTCCTTAGAGATTAGATGGAAAAGGCTAAAGATATCCTCTGCATAGAAGATCTGGATTAACTCGGGCTTCGTAAAAACTCTGTTTTTTTTTTTGGAAATGTATGCCAGATGTAGGTATTTGTACACTGATTCCGGAAAATTTTTTTTTCTTGGGGGACGGATCCGGATACCCGGATGTTTGACCCGACAATTCAGGTCAAAACCCGGGTTAGATCGGACCTACTAAACCGATATGGACAATATAGGTATCATCTGAAAGTTAATGAAAATACCTATCAAACAAGTTTAAAACGGTTCCGTAGTTGCCCCGAAATTATTGATATTTTAGATTCGGATTTTTTAAAAAACCCACCAAAAGTCGAAAAAGGCTGTTCATTGCCAAATTATTTTTGACACTATATCCTTCCAAAATTCTGAATCATTTATTTCGTTATTGTCTTTCTTGGAACCAGAGATATGGGTCTTAGAACTTGGATGGGCGATTATGTTAGAATTGTGTTTCCAGTATAAACAAAACTTTACTTCGCGATGCCGGTGTGGGACATACCCAGAGAAGAAAATCTCAAGCCCCAGACGAAGGTTGCCTACTTAAAAAGAGTATCAAATTTAGAAAAAATTTAGTTCGCGTAGCCGTTTCATAAGCCCCGGCCGAAGGCCTCCTACTTAAAAGGAGTATTAAATTTTAAAAAATTTTAGTTCACGCAGCTCTTGTAGGACATACCCAGAGGAGTAAATCGCAATCCCCGGCCTAGACCATCTACCCGGGCTACCCAATATAGCATAAAATTTAGAAAAACTGAACAGAATGTACTGAAAATAATCGGCTCGACCAGGTTCAAAGACCCATATCTCTGGATCCAAGAAAGATAATAGCTCAAAGAACCAACCAATAACCCACTTGTTGGATAGGTATTTTCATTTCCTATCCTATTTTTCTTACCATACAGTCCATATCGTTTTAGTAGGTCTGGGGATAGTTATCCGGGTACTCGGGTCCGTTCCCCAAGAAAAAAAAAACTTTCCCGGAGTCAGGGTAAAAATACCTAACTCTGAAAAAAATCGAGAGTTTTTGCTGAACTAGAGTTGTTCCAAAGGCCATATAAGTCCCTTCAAACCCCTCAGAAGGTCTTCCGTCCATATGGTAAACTGCTTGCAGGAGGTCTCCTATTTCTAATAGGGGTTCGACTTGTAGGATAACACAGAAGGTTTTCTGTCTGTAGAAAGTCGTCATGCATGGGGTCTAATGTAGAAACAATTCTATACAAACTCTATCTTCAGAAGACCTTAAAGTATCTACCCACGTATAAAGGGGGGTTCTGGTGCACGGTTCCAGGCTCCCCCAAAAAAATGATTACTTTATTGATATATTTTATATTGAAAAAGGAATCTTTGCCAATTGACCCCATCTCAAAATTGTTTGGACATGCATTCCTTAAGAGTTCCTTACGTACGTGGAAGCTCTTTGGCATTTGGAGAAGCTCGGTTATCATTTGAAGGTCTTCTGAAGGATAGCAGCAGGAGTTAGAAGGTCTTTCAAAAAGCTTGAAAAGTTCTTTAATTATTAGAAGATCTTACAAAATCTTTTTTTCTCATGGTGTTGCACCTGTCATGGACGTGCGCAGGATGGGACTCTGGAAGCTCGGGCTCCCTACGATACATTTTGCTATTTTTATGCATTTTCAATGAAAAGGTGATGGGATAAACCAATTCCTTATTTAAAATGGTTTCGACGTTTCTGTGTACGTCCCTTAAATCTTTAAAAAGTAAGCTCCCTGAGAATGACAGAATGTTCCATAAGTGACATTTGGTTATCTGTCTATGAGATACTCTCTCATGGCGATCTAATACCTTCCATGGATAGGAGACCGCTAAAAGGGTTTCTTAAAATATTTTGTCTTATTAAAGATAATGGGAAGGTTTTTTATCTTCGAAGCCATTTGGAGGGTATTCTATTTAAAGAAATGTGCTAGAGGGTCCCCTATACATAGAAAATCTGTTGAATGTCTCCCGTCGAATTTCAGAAATTCTTTTAATTTTTGGCACTTTTTAATAGCCTTTCATGCAGAAAAGTTCATAAAAAGGTATTTTTTTATTGCAGATCTTAAGAAGTCCTTCAATTCAATACCAAAAATTAGAGGGTCTTGAAATCACTACAAACGATTATGGAGTATTTTATGCAATAGCAGCATTTTTGGGATCTGTTTTTGTAGAAAATCCTCAAACAGGCTACATTTTTTTTAGCAGAGCTACGATTTGCTCGATTTTACCTGCCAGAGAAAAATAACCGCGAATAGGAGTATCTGAAGTGTAGGAGTTTTAGACGAAATTTATTCTCTCTCCGAGAGATGAAGGTGTTCGATTTAGAGAGAATTATTTTTTTTACATATTTTTTTTTTGGGAGTCGAATGGGTTAGTTGCGTACTGGTTGCACAAAACTGGTGTGGCGTCCTCTTGTGTGAAAAGGAAATAACACTTCTCTCTGTCATTGTAAAATGGATTCATAATGTTCCAACCAAAAGGTCATGTCATCAGAGCTCCAATATGCTAGCTTTTACTCGCCAGAGAAAAATATTCTCTGATGGTAGTGCTCGAAGAGTATTAATTTTATACTCTCTTACCCTCCTCTTTATGGTTTTATGTGGGACCGCACGCGAGTACTGCTGTTTGGCGACAACGCTCTCAACATATTTACCTAGAATTCTTGTGAAAGCTCTTCTGCCTACATAATACCTCCTTGTGGCATATTTTTATGCAGCCTCATTAAATAATACATAATTCATCATTGTTCCTTTTGGCAATAAACTTTGCTCCAGGAAAAAAAAAATTTTTTTCTTGAAAAAGAAAAACTCAATTTTCTCTGAAGACACTTGGATGATTGACAAAGGTGAGATATAAACAAAAATATTCAAGAACAACAAAAACACAGTTAAATGTCAAATACTTGGAAATGCAAAAAAGTCGCAAAAATTTTCGGTAGCAAACAAATCAACGGCGTTTATCTGTAAACACATCTAACTGATGAAAGGGGGAAACGGAATTCCAAGTTCTCTTCTTTTTCATTTTCGTGTTATCCTGTGTTTTCAGAAGCTAATCAAGTTAAGGTGGCGAGGAGGTGAGAAGAAATGTTGACACTTTATTAATGTCAATGACTGGCAAAAGTGGCAAACATCAGAGATTCTATCATGACTTTTGATGCCCCGAGGCATCTTCGGGAACAGGTGGTGGGGTGGTGTGTGTGGCAAAGGACTTAAAATTGAGTTTATTAAATGTGGATTTAGACAATGATCGCAATCACGTAAAATTTGTTAAATGATTTTATTTTCACATTTACAGTTTTCAGCGTAACATTGCCTTCGGAGAGAGAGAGGGAGAGAGAGACAGGAAGGATGTTGATAACTTCTGACTGGAAGCTTAAAATGAATTTGGCTGTTGACTTAATTCCTATGACGAGGGGGGATCTCTCTTATCAAGATCTGTGACACATGTCTGGTTTGCCTTGCAAGGATGTTGAGTATGTTTTGGTCTCCCCCTTCTCAATAGATAAACTAATGTTTCCTCCGAGAGAATGAGAGAGGGGGACCAGAGAGCGGGAAAGATTATGGTCTCTTACTTATGTTGTTGGATGCGAATTAAGTTAATTGTAAATTGTTTAAAAAAAAGGGAAATTTCCATTTTCCTTAGCAGCACGTGTCGGCTAAAATAACCCAAAATTGAAAATTGTTTTTGGATTTGTAATAAACATAAAGTGTTTGAAATAAAACTCAATTTTATTTCCTTAATCCTGGCTAATGGTGGTCAAAAAAAAAAACAAATGAAATCCGAAAGCAACAAATCAAATATTTACACATAACTCGAAAAAAAGTTTTGTTGTTTTTTTTTTAAATCGAAATATGAAAATATTTTTCCAAACTCCAACGCAATCCAATTTAATCAACGAAACCACCCCCAAAATTGCATTACAAAAATTCCACCCCATTTTGCATTGACTCCCACTACCAGCCTCATCGACACTTTCCATCCACCCACTGCTGAGACCAGGGAACACGTGCATGTGTTGTAAACCCCCTCAAAATATGCTAATATCCATGTAATCCCCGGCTCGGAAAAATGTAACTGTTCCCCAAATCCAGAAATGCCTTCATCCTCTCTCTCACTGCCATTGTCATTTCAACGTCTTGCAGCCATAACTCAATGTCAAACATTGGCAATTGTCTCATGAAATTTTCAAAAAAAACCTAGAATTCTTGTGCATTGTTGTTGTCACCACTTTCCAGAATTTAAAGCTATTTTTGTTATTAAATTTCCTCACACTCACACGCACACACACACTTGTTCGCCTCAACTGAATTCCGATTTGGGGGTAACATTGCATCCTTTTGTCTTTTCTGACACCGCCCCCCTCCCCCTCCCCGTATTATTCGATTTAATGACAATATTTTTGCGTTTTTCAAAACATACGGCAGCGTGAAATTTGGAACGAATTTTTGAAAACATTAAAAATATTGTCATGCTTTTGCAAGAGGGGGGTTCTCATTTTCATGCCTGACTTAGAAGATCAAAACTTTTTGTGTGAGACCATAATAATGTAATGTTGCAACTTGTACTATTTGTTTTTGTGGTCTAGCGTGGTGAATGGAAAGGTGGGGGGAGGGGGAGTGGGGTAGAAACCAAAATTAATTAAATAAAACATCACAAAGACTTTTAGGATAATGGAAGTATCTGCAACAGAGAGGTCTTTAAGCGACATACGATTTCCGTAGAAGAATTTTTGAAATTATAGATATTTGGCCACTACTTCGTCAGCGGAAATTCTATCTTAAAATTTTAGATTTGTTCCAAGACTTCGTGTTAGGTTGGCTTTAGTATACATAATTCACAATTTGTTCAGTTTGACAGAATATTTCAATCAAAACTTCATATATCATGCAAAATTTTCAGACTTCCAAGGTTTTATATATTATCCAAGTTTTTCCTTTTTCTGAAAAAATAGGAAATAGGAAAATTTTTACTTTTTCCACCAAAAAGTCTTTAAAATCTTTAATTTTGAATTTTACCGCGGAGGATATTAGTAAAACCAGTTCACGGATCCTCTGTGCGTGGCATTTTTTATGTCCAAAACTATTTCAATGACTTCGTATGTAATCCCTAGAAACCACCAGTGACCTTATTATCAAATTTCGGAATTTCAGCTCTATGCCCTCACCCTATACCAAATTTAGTAACCTTAATACGCAAATCCAAAACAATCTAAATCTCTCCAAACTAGACACCAGCAGTGAACCAAAATAAGTATCAAGTAATACTCTTCGAACAATTGTAGTGCGCATTTGGGGAGACCTCAATAAATAATTTCGGGATTCCAGCTCTATTCCTTCACCATATACCAAATTAAGTACTATTGAGTACTTTTCAACCTCCAGTGACCTTAATATCCAATTTCAGTATTTCAGCTCCTTAATTTCCCTCATTACCAAATTTAGTACCTTTAGTACGCATTCCCACAAATAGCTTATCCACACAACCACAGACACCAAAAGTGACATCTATATCAAATTCCAGCATTTCAGTTCTATTTCTCCTCCCAATACAAAACTTCGACACTATTTAGTACTTTTCGTACACATTTCAAAAACCACCTTCATATCTTAACCTGCGACACCAACAGTGACATCTATATATTTTTTCAGGATTTCAACTCTATTTCTTCACCTTATAACGAATTTAGTACTATTTAGTACTTTTCGCACAATTATAGTACATATTTGAAAAACCACTTGCAGGTCTCAATTCCAGATACCAGCAAGAGGCGTTAATACCTATATTTTCGTCAGTACCCAATTTAGTACCACTAAATACTATTCGAACAATTGTAGTACACATTTCCAAAACTACCTCCATATCACCAACAGTGAGATTGATATCAAATTTCAGAGTTTCAAATCTATACCTTCAACCAGTGCCCAATTTAGTACCACTTTGGACTTATCCAACAATTATAGTACACATTTTCAAAACCACCTCCATATCTTAACCACAGACATTAACAGTGACATCTATACCAAATTACATGATTTTAACCCTATTCCTTCACCTAATACCAAATTTAACACTATTTAGTACTTTTCGCACAATTTTAGTACAAATTTAAAAAAACAATTTCCATGCCTAAATTCCAGATACCAACAGAGGTCTTAATATCTAATTTCGAAATTCCTATGCCCAATTTAGTACCAATGCCTAATTTAGTACCAATGCCTAATTTAGTACCACTAAGTACTATTCGAACAATTATAGTACACATTTCCAAAACTGCCGCAATATCTTAACCACAGACACCAACAGTGACATCTATTCAGTTTTTCAGGATTTTAACTCTATCCTTTCACTCACTACCAAATTTAGTACAATTCAGTACTTTTCGTCCAAGTACAAATTTCATACAGTACAAATTAAAAAAACCACCTCCATGTCTCAATTCCAGATACCAATAGAGGCTCTTTTATGAAATTGAAGGATTCCAGGCTTATTCCTTTACCCAGTACCAAATTTTGGTACTTTTCGTACAATCATAGTTCACATTTTCATAACCACTTTCATACACCAAAACAAAACTCAATATCAAATTTCAGAATTTCAGCTCTATTCCCTCATGCAATACCAAATATAGTACCACTCAGTACTTTTCGTACAATTATAGTACAAATTTCCAAAACCATCTCCATATGTCCAGGCTACACATGACATGCAGGGACCCTAATACCAAGATTTCAGATTTCAAGTACAATCTCTTAATTAAATACTAAATTGTACAAAAATAGAATACTCTCTAGTTCTTTTCGTGAACGTGTAGGACACGTTTTCAAAACCATCACCAGATCTCAACACCAGATTCCAACTGAGACCTCAATGCCAAACTTGAGGATTCAAACTCTAAGCCTGTACCCAATATCAAATTTGGTACCATTTGGTACTTTTCGTACAAATGTAGGGCGCATTTCCATCAGTAATCTAAGTACCAAATTTCATCTCCACTCCTTCACCCAATACCAAATATAGTACTATTTAGTACTTTTCGTACAATTATAGTTCACATTTTCAAAACCATCTCCATATGTTCAGACAACAAATAACAATTTTCAGATTTCAAGCACAATCTGTTTACCCAACACCAACTACCACCAACTCAGTACAAAATGTCAAAATTCCGGCTTCACCCGTTCAACTTGGTACAAATTTAGTGCGATTTAGTACAGTTCGCGCACTTATTACACATTTCAAGGACCACTTTCATATATTAAATATACTTTCCATCCTCCATTCTTATACCAAATTTCAATTTTTTTTGAAATTTGTTCACATAATTCCAAATTGTACCGTTTTAGAAATTTAGTACCATTTTAGAACTTTTCGTAACCTTAAAGTTCAAACTTCACAAATACCCTTTGGTTCAGCTATTCTGCACTCCATCTGTTACTCATTGAGACTTTCGTACACTTTTACGTACTTTACGAATTTCCAAAAACCAAGCTTTATCACAAAAAAAAAAAGATCAAGATTTTGGCTTTAGCCGTTTCATCAGGGCGTTGATTCTCGTTCAGTCAGTCATTCTCTCTCTCCTTCTCTCTCTCTCTCTCTCTTACATATGTAGATTATTTCATAGGATATTTTGACTCGTTATGATCCCGTTTAATGGGTGTTTTTCAAAAAGGACACCTTTGGTAAATCGCTGTAGAGTACGAAAATACTAAATAAGGTTTCTTAAGCCTAAAATACAATGATTCCAAGGAATACTAATCCGAAAATTTCCAAATATGTAGAAGAGGGAGAATCTAGCCCCCTCCCCCTCTATTTAGGTTATTATGCAATGTAAACTTTCAAAACACCAATACACATGGGTTCTATTTTTAACTCTGCTTTCATAATCCTCTGAGTTTTTACTGTAATTATGACGGAATTGAGTTTTGTTGCACAGTGTAATATTTTTGATTTTTTTCTAGACAGAGAAAACTTTCCAAGGCATTTGCTACTCAAAAAACTGCCTTAAATTTCCTTTCACACATTAATATTTGGAACAACAATACAATTTGCATTTAAATTAAAAATATTCGTTGCTCCCCCTTTTTCCCCTTCCCGACTCTTCCTACCCTTCATTCGTAATATGCCTTGATTAATGCCATTAAACACTACACGACGACGACGACATGGCATTGTATCCATTTAACCCCAAATATTCTCTCATTATTCTGCATCATTGAAGATGTCTCGACTCGGCCGTTGGGCCATAAGCCACAGCTTAGATGGGGGGGGGGGGGTGTCTTTAATTATAGCCTCTCATATATCAGGCGAAAAAAAAATTCAAAACAAAACGAAAAATCATATTAACAAGTGACAGTTACCCCGCTCTGAACAATAATTTTCGGGGTTTTTGGGGGCGGCTGTGACGTTTTGGCCAACCCCCAAAAATTTGTGAGGAAAGAAAATAGTTGGGCATTATGGCAGGGGCGTATGAGGTTTGTTAGGAGTGGGGGTGTTAGAAAAATCATAATTTAAATATTGATGTAGATTTTCAATATTTTGGGGAAATATATTTCAATATTTTAGAATTAGATCTCATGATTTCTCATGATTTTTTTTCTAAATATTATCCTAAAGTTATAGGAAAATATAACGAAAAAATCTAAAGGGATGTTAGAAAACCTGGTGAAGTTTGGAAAATGTGGAAAATATCTGATTTTTCTTACCTACCGATAGTCTTCCACCGAGTTCGTTCTACATATTTTGTACTTTTCCCATAAATTTTCATGAATCTCTAGACCTTGTCACCCCTCTCCCCCAAAAAGGAAAATCTACGTCTTTGGTGAAAGGATTCAATACTCCAAAACAGTGTCATATACTATGCCGCACTATTGTCATCTTCTTGTCAAAAAATTCAAATAATATGCTTACCCCCTCCCTCCCCTCCCCCCAACCCCTCCAACATTCATCCGGCTTTTGGCTAGATGCGAGAACAAAAAAACTTTTTGTTATAATTTGGTTTTGATTACAATTATTACAATGATGACTTGGCAGGCGTTTTCTGGCTGGAAGAAAACAGGGGTTGAAAATATCTACCCCCCCCCCCAAAAAAAAAAAAAAAAACGATGTTCTTTAAGGCGGTCGGAAATATTCCTCCCCTTCTTGTCTTTATGTTTTCGTAACAAGTGTTGCCAATTCTTTATTATTGTTGTTTTATGTGTGCGGAACATGGAACGTGTCCATATCGAACAAGGATGCATTGTTGCAATTTTAAGGCTAGTTGTGGCTAGACTACTCATATCTCCCCTCAAGTTTCCCCCCTCATCAGGAAAAAAATGTTTTGTTCAAAAACGGAATTATTAGATTTTCTTCTCAAAAACCACTGAAACTAAACTGCCACACTTGCCACAGTATGTCAGACTGAAATATCCAATATATATGTGTATGTGCGTGTGTGTGTGGTTTGGCCGGATAATAACAAATTTTTATAAATATTTTCTGTGGTTGCAAAAAAAAATATTTTTTTATGTGAATTTCGTTTTAATTTTACAAAGTGCCAATAATAACCCCCCCCCCCCCAAGCCCAACCGCCTCACTCAATATGTTAGCCTCAGAAGCTGGTGCATTAATCGAATTCATGTTTGAACGGAAAAGGGGGTGTTTTTTGGGGGTGTTGTGCGATGGTGTGTTGGTTGGGTGGGTGTTGTACCCAATGATGAGACCGAAAGTTATTTGTTTACAAAGGACATATCATTTCAAGAGTTATTGAAGTGTTAAGACAAAGAAAATTAGCTTTGGGAATACTCCTGGCCCACGAAAGGATAATAAAAAGGTAGCTGCTGTTGGCTCTTCCTTGAAACCTAAACAAATATGATTTCTGATATCCACTTAGTGTTGGAGGACATATGTTTTGGGGAGATAAATTTAAAACAGAATTTTTTTTTTCAGTGATGTAGACCAAGAATTCAAAAGGGGTTTGAGATGGAAGCAAAGGAATTTTATGTTGTCAAAAGTAAAACAAAAAAATTACAAAAAATTTTAGAGAGTCTTATATGGTAAAGCTTCGGGACTTATTTGTTTAACGAAGATCTGTAAAGGACTATCATTCATGGGAGATTTTCTGAGCTTCTCCTTACATTAAAAAAAATCGTCTGAAAGACTCCTGGAGAGAACTTCAAACTGGATGGTAAACTGGTCTCTACAGAATCTGCGTTTTATATATCTCAAGATTCAGGAAAGGAAGATTTTTTGAAAAATTCGTCAAAATTTCACAATTTTTTGAGGTTTTTGATAAAGAAGTGGTTATGAAAATGTGTACTACAAGTGCACGAAAAGCACTAAATAGTACTATATTTGATACAATTTGGTGTTGCGGAAACAGGTATTGTTTGCAGTCTTAAATTTTATATCAAGTTCTCTGTTTAATGTTTCGCCGTAATATACGCCATATACAATTGTACAAAAATTACTAAATAGTACGATATTTCGTATGGGATAAGGGGCTGGAGCTAAAATCCTCAAATTGAATAATGAGGTCTTTTTTACTATTTGGTATTGAGAAATGATGATGTGTTTGGAAATGTGTCCCATATTTCGACGAAGGTACTAATAAGTACTATATTTGGTATAATTTGGTATTGAATGATCAAATATTGATTGAAGTTTGAAAAGTGGAGGTGATTTTGGAAGTATATAATTGTACGAGAAATACTGAATGGTATGGAATTTGGTATTGGGTGAAGAGATCGGGATAAAATTCTGAGATTTTAGAGATTTAGCGATTGTTTTTGGCTGAAATCCTTAAATTTGATATTGAGTTCTCTGTTGATATCTGGAATTCAGCTGTGAAGGTGGGTTCGAAAATGTGTGCAATTGTACGAAAAGTACAAAAAAGTACTACATTTGGTACAAATTTGTATCGGATATGGAGATATGAAGGTAGTTTTGGAAATGCGCACTATAATTATTCGAAAAGTACTATGTGCTACTAAATTGGGTACTGAGTGACGGAATAGAGTTGAAATCCTGAAATTTGATATAGATGTCACTGTTTGAGTTTGTGGTTAAGATATGGAGGTGCAAAACAAAAAAAAAATTACGGGGAAAATCCAACAGATTATGAAAGTATGGCAAAAACAAGTAAAGAAGCTATAAGTTCGTCTGCGACGAACTTTCAATACCCTCCACCACTTGGAACGAATTTGGTAATTTTCAAAGAAAAAAAATTAAATAAAATCCGTTAAAAATTCTGTTAAAATCTTAAAAATACCGTTATATAAGGGTCTACGACGACGTGGACTTGCATCATCAAAATACCGAATATAGGGAGGTACTATTATATGGGGCTATACCATAACGTGGAGCTGCACAGTCAATTTTCTGTCATAGGCTGTAGTTCCATTACGATAAATAATCCGGTGAATAATGTTGCTAAAATCATCAAAATGCCGAATATCGGAAGGTACCGTTATATGGGGGCTATACGAAGACTTGGACTTGCACAGACAATTTTCTGTTTTGGACTGTAGTAACCATTTCGAACATCTAATACCAAATTTGAAACTATTCCAGTGAATAATGTCGCTAAAATCATCAAAATTCCGAATATCGGGAAGTACCGTTATATGGGGGCTATATCAAAACGTGGACCTACATGGCCCATTTTCAATACCAAAAGTCCTTCAGACTTAATATACATTTGGGTAAAATTTTATCAATCTACTTCAATGCGTTCGGAAGCTAAAGTGATTTCCACAGACGAACAGAGGGACAGGCGGATAGACGGACGGACATAAAATGTTATGCTGATCAAGAATACATATACTTCTCGGGGTCTAAAATGTATATTTCGAGGTTTTACAAACGGAATGACAAACTTAATATACTCTCCATACTTTGGTGGAGGGTATAAAAAAAGATACGTGCATTGGCGAATTGTAAGTTTACATCGCAAAGTAACCTAAATAGAGGAGTTACTCAAGTTCCCCCTCTTCCGCACTTTTGGAAAATTTCCGATTGAGATTCCATGAAATCTGTGCGTAATAGGAATATGGTGTCTTCGACAATATTGCAGATAAAAATACGAGAAATTTTTTATTCAAAGATTTTAACCCTCGAACGAGTCAACAAAGGGGACTTTTTGGTCCATTTTTTAAATATTGTAAATCTCACCCTTTTAACGGGATCGTAGCAAATCAAAATATTTAACAAAATTATTTGTCATAAAATTCTACTATAGGCTCTAGAAGACGTCAAGGGTCTACATCTTATCTAAACGCCAAAAATTCATAAATATTAAAACACATTTTAGGGTTAAAGCCGTACCTTGTGTGAGTTTGTGCAAAAATGACCCGAAGGTTAACGTCAAAGACAAAAATTTTCTTCATCTAATTTTACTACAGGTCACCAAGGAAAGAAATCTGTACTTCCATTATATCCCCAAGTATTTTTGCATCAATTTCCCGAAAAAAATCGAAAATATTTCTTTACCTTTCTGATCGACTTTTTTCAGGTTTTTTTTTATTTGACGCCTGAAAGAGTCGATTGAAGAAATATTCTACACAAAATTCCAAAAGGAACTGGGGTCTAAACCCGCATTTTCGATGAGACACGTTTTGGTCGTATCAAATGATATATATCATCTCTAGCCCTGTTGCTGAGGTATAATAAAACTCACTGAAATATTTTCCTGGCAAAATAATATCCCTAATGGGAAATGTTCCTATGAGAAACTTCTCTTTTAGGAGAAGCTGGCGCCAATCAGATTCCCTACTCGAAACATCGACTTGGTCCTTTTTTTTGAATAAGTAATTGGGTCCCATAATTTATGTCCTTTTAAAATCACATTTAAATCTCTTGAAAAATCAACCCTCTCAAGCATCCTCCAAAATCTGTGTAGCTAAAGTGCGAATTACATGGTATTTTACAAGACCTGAAACCGAAACCACTTTCAAAGGATCTTCTTAAGGAAGCTAAATTCCACTTGACTTGGTACCAATCAAATGGAAATAAATCAAGCAAAACGTCAGACGATGATGGGCGGCAAACATGAATTAGGCGCCTTCTAGCCTTCGAAGGAAACACTTGTTACAAAAATCAAATGCCGACAGCGGAGAAGATTAAATAAATCCGTCTTTCTCTTTTCTCCCTCAGTGTTTGATGTCCTCAGGCAGGGGGGGTCCTGTTAATAGGGATGACATTAAACAAGTAAATACCGTTAAATACCTGATATCACACAAGGAGAACAAGGAAAACATGAACGGTATTTCATAACCTTGATTTTAAAGGATAACCCAAACTGATATCCTTTTTACGGCCGTTCATTGTGTGTCTCATATTTGCCGATTGATTAAATTTCGGTGACACAAAGTACAGAGTAGCCCTGCGATTAGCCAAATCATGAGATAACGTCAAAAATTATGTTCCCAGGATGACAGGGACATAAGGCGGCAGGACATTAGAAAGTCATACAATTGTAATTGGGTACCTAAACAAGTGTTGAACAGCTTGTAAACTACCGCTTGGGAGGAGATAATAGTTGACGGCTTCAATGGTTGGTTGGCGGGCTGGTCGGTTCGTTGCTCTCATTGTTGTCGCCATTTGAAGGCCAAGGGCGGTTCGTGTGTCCTTTCATGTAAGACTGATATCATGCAGAGCGCGTGTCCTTCAATTTTTTTTGGGACGACGATCACTGTTCTTTTGTCTTGTTTTTTTGGTCTGGGTGACCAAAGTTGAGTAGTTTTTTTAATGGCAGTTATTTAGGAGTCTCTGTTACCGTTTAACACACCGCAAGGACATCATGAGGTTGTAAAGCAGTGGCGGCATTACTTTTAAGAGATTTTTTCTCTTCGGTGTGGTGCTGTAAAAAAGGACAAGTGTATTGTGTCCTCTACAATGGCCAATGTTATCCTCACAACATGGCCCCCTAGCAGGTCCTTTGTTTCCACCAAAGGATTTTTTGTGTCCTTGTTTGTTTCATTCCGGATTTATAGTTTTTAATCAAATAGATTTTCTGCCCAATAATGCGGTCAATTTCTTTCCTTCCCCTTTTTGGCCTTTGTTTGGGCCCTAGGCCTGGTCACACAATACTTGACTTATGTGGTCATTCTTTTTGTTTATTATTTAGTGTGACGGGCTCTCCCGGCATTGGCCATATGTTGCCGGCCGACCGGCCACCTCGAATGTGAATTTTTCGTTTTGTAACTCTCCTTTGACCATCGTTTTGAAATCTTTTGTTTCAATTCAAACTTTTGTTCTCGACCCAATTATTTATGCCAACATTTTTTGTTTTTCTTGGCCATCAGGAGAGAATGTTTTGTTTAACATTAGTCAGGCGAAGGGGGAGGGTTTTTTTGTTTGTGGCTCTCCGCCCAAATTGAGTGGGTGCGTTGTGCAGTTTTTTTGCATTGTTGGCATTGTCGGCATTACTGCAATGTTAGGTGTTTTTGCGGGCAAAAGGCGTTAGCCATTCATTACTGGCCGGTTTAGTGGGCCATTGTCTAAAATTGGTTTGGCTTTTAATCTTTTTTAGCTGCATTGTTTTCATTTCTTCTTTTTTGTTTTTGCAAATTTTATTATTTAAAATAAATTTGCTATGGTCCATATACAATTTTGGAAAAATAAAAAAAAATTTGGGAGTCATTTCGAAATGGGTGGTCAATTTTAAAGCATATCTGAGAATACCCATAGAATAGAATAGTATGGTATAGTATAGTATAGTATAGTATAGTATAGTATAGTATAGTATAGTATAGTATAGTATAGTATAGTATAGTATAGTATAGTATAGTATAGTATAGTATAGTATAGTATAGTATAGTATAGTATAGCATAGTATAGTATAGTATAGTATAGTATAGTATAGTATAGTATAGTATAGTATAGTATAGTATAGTATAGTATAGTATAGTATAGTATAGTATAGTATAGTATAGTATAGTATAGTATAGTATAGTATAGTATAGTATAGTATAGTATAGTATAGTATAGTATAGTATAGTATAGTATAGTATAGTATAGTATAGTATAGTATAGTATAGTATAGTATAGTATAGTATAGTATAGAATAGTATAGTATAGTATAGTATAGTATAGTATAGTATAGTATAGTATAGATAGTATAGTATAGTATAGTATAGTATAGTATAGTATAGTATAGTATAGTATAGTATAGTATAGTATAGTATAGTATAGTATAGTATAGTATAGTAGTATAGTATAGTATAGTATAGTATAGTATAGTATAGTATAGTATAGTATAGTATAGTATAGTATAGTATAGTATAGTATAGTATAGTATAGTATAGTATAGTATAGTATAGTATAGTATAGTATAGTATAGTATAGTATAGTATAGTATAGTATAGTATAGTATAGTATAGTATAGTATAGTATAGTATAGTATAGTATAAGTATAGTATAGTATAGTATAGTATAGTATAGTATAGAATAGTATAGATAGTATAGTATAGTATAGTACGTATAGTATAGTATAGTATAGTATAGTATAGTATAGTATAGTATAGTATAGTATAGTATAGTATAGTATAGTATAGTATAGTATAGTATAGTATAGTATAGTAAGTATAGTATAGTATAGTATGTATAGTATAGTATAGTATAGTATAGTATAGTATAGTATAGTATAGTATAGTATAGTATAGTATAGTATAGTATAGTATAGTATAGTATAGTATAGTATAGTATAGTATAGTTAGTATAGTATAGTATAGTATAGTATAGTATAGTATAGTATAAGTATAGGAGTATAGATAGTATAAGTATAGTATAAGTATAGTATAGTATAGTATAGTATAGTATAGTATAGTATAGTATAGTATAGTATAGTATAGTATAGTATAGTATAGTATAGTATAGGATAGTATAGTATAGTATAGTATAGTATAGTATAGTATAGTATCGTATAGTATGTATAGTATAGTATAGTATAGTAGAGTATAGTATAGTATAGTATAGTATAGTATAGTATAGTAGAGTATAGTATAGTATGAGTATAGTATAGTTAGTAGTATAGTATAGTATAGTAATAGTAATAGGATAGTATAGTATAGTATAGTTATAGTATAGTATAGATAGTATAGTATAGTATAGTATAGTATAGTATAGTATAGTATAGTATAGTATGTATAGTATAGTATAGTATAGTATATAGTAGTATAGTATAGTATAGTATAGTATAGTATAGTATAGTATAGTATAGTATAGTATAGTATAGTATAGTATAGTAGTATAGTATAGTATAGTATAGTATAGTATAGTATAGTATAGTATAGTATAGTATAGATAGTATCGTATAGTATAGTATAGTATAGTATAGTATAGTATAGTATAGTATAGTATAGTATAGTATAGTATAGTATAGTATAGTATAGTATAGTATAGTATAGTATAGTATAGTATAGTATAGTATAGTATAGTATAGTATAGTATAATATAGTATAGTATAGTTTATTTTATTATATTATAGTATAATATAGTATAGTATAGAGAAATAGCGATAAATCCAAAACAATGATATTTTCCATTAAAAAAAATGTGAGCGAGGTATTGCTCATCCAAAATCCGTTTTTCCAATTAAAACTTTATCTCCAACACCTATTCCTTGTTTTATTACAGCTCCACCATCCAACCCCCAAAAATGTGGATGTTCTGTACAAATACCTCTCACCCTGCCCCCTCCCCCCTCTACTGCCGGCAATAATTACAACCAAAAAGTCAATTTTAATAGATGATCATTAATTTCGTTGAAAATCCACTTAAACGGCCTTCGATTCGGCTTCTACGTTTTTAATTTCCCTTCAAAGCCGGATGGCAAACAAAAACAAATACCAAATCCAATCCGACATTAAAGTAACGTCATAAATTCCACAACTTTGCGCCTCATCAACTACTTTCGTACAGTTCGGGGAGATAAAATCTAATCGCCAAAGCATAGAGAGAGAGAGAGCGATGAGTGGGGGAATGCAATTGAAAATGAAAACTTGAACATGTGGTGTTATGAGTCGAACAATTGTTTTCGACTGTCGTAGCGGTCCCTGGGGGAACATAGGCAATCCACCCCCTGTGTTAGGTAAACAACCACCCCCTTTTGGATGGCTTCGAATGAGACAAGTGCAGCAATGCCATTTTTCAACACCAAAGATATTTCCATGCAAAAAAATGCGAGAAGTTAGAAAAGGTCGGCTGCTTTGCAATTCACGAAATGCGTTAGAATTTCCTTTGTTTTTGTTTTTCTTTTTTGTTGCCAAGGGTTGATGACTGACTCATGCCGTTACATAAGGTAAGCACAGTTTGAGCGGGAGAATTACATCTACGAAGGGGGTGTTGGTGGTGGTTGCAAAACTTTTGTTCATCGTCCTCCGTAAGCCCATTGTAATCCTCGAAGGAATATAAAACGGATGACGTAGAACAACGTTTATGGAATTACAAAACGGCAAGAAAAAAAAAACGCTTCTAGTGGCCGAGTCGTAAAACAAAGTTTTCCACTGTCATTGCATACGTTGAGGCGTTGAGGCATAACAGAAATCTAAACAAGGGGGCTACTCCTGGCACACAATGATTTGCCGGTAGTCTTTATGTAATTTCATTGTAAATTTCTACCGGCTTTTTGTTGCAGGGATTCCCCATCGAACCGGCTCGGAAGGGCAGGGGAGCCGGCAAAACAACAGCCTCCATAAACCTCTTTTGTTTCAAGGTCTTGGCCAAAAAATTGGTTTTTATTAGGGGGGATTCCACCACCATTTGGGTGTATATGAATATATGTGTGTGTGTGTGGCGCCCAACATGACAATTATATGGAGGCTGATGATTTCCAACATGATGAGGTTTTTTTTCCTCGACTCTCCTCAGGGTGTTGAACTATAAATTGAACTTTTGTAACATTTTCTTCGTCACCCAATCAACCCCCCAAAGGCCAACGAGCCGTTTGATGAATAATCCAGAGCCCCAGCATCCATCCTGCCTTCTTTCCTTCCCCCTCCCAAATAACAGTAGACAAATAAATGAACGAAATAGCTCCAAATAATAAATTAAATCGAAATCTCTCCTAGATTAACTAGATTGCCTTTATGGAATGAATAATGATGTATGAATATTATGCGCAGATAGAGAAAGGGAATGTCTGGGGGAGAGGGGTGAGGAGGGGGGAAGCTATGCAGTTGCAATTTTGAATTTGGTATTGAAGAATTTCATAGAAAATTTTTCTGTATAAAATTCTTTACCAATGGGTAAAGAATTTCACCGCAGGTTGAAAATTTTCTATAAGAAAATCTTCAGCGCAGGTTGAAAATTTTCTATAGGAAAATCAGCATCGCTGGTTGAAAATTTTCTATACGAAAATCTTCACCAGTGCTTGAAAATTTTCTATGGAAAAATCTTCACCGCTGGGGTGAAAATTTTCTATAGGAAAATCTTCACCGCTGGGGTGAAAATTTTCTATAGGAAAATCTTCACCGAAGGGTGAAAATTTTCTATAGGAAAATCTTCACCGCAGAGTGAAAATTTTCTATAGGACAATCTTCACCGCAGGGTGAAAATTTTCTATAGGAAAATCTTCACCGCAGGGAAAATCTTCACCGCAGGGTGAAAATTTTCTATAGGAAAATCTTCACCAATGATGAAGAAATTTTCTATAGGAAAATCTTCACCAATGGTGTGAAAATTTTCTATAGGAAAATCAGCATCGCTGGTTGAAAATTTTCTATACGAAAATCTTCACCAGTGCTTGAAAATTGTCTATGGAAAAATATTCACCGTTGGGTGAAAATTTTCTATAGGAAAATCTTCACCGCTGGGGTGAAAATTTTCTATAGGAAAATCTTCACCGCAGGTTGAAAATTTTCTATAGGAAAATCTTCACCGAAGGGTGAAAAATTTTTCTATAGGAAAATCAGCATCGCTGGTTGAAAATTTTCACCGCTGGGGTGAAAATTTTCTATAGGAAAATCTTCACCGCTGGGGTGGAAATTTTCTATAGGAAAATCTTCACCGCTGGCGTGAAAATTTTCTATAGGAAAATCTTCACCGCTGGGGTGAAAATTTTCTATAGGAAAATCTTCTCCGCTGGGGTGAAAATTTTCTATAGGAAAATCTTCACCGCTGGGGTGAAAATTTTCTATAGGAAAATCTTCACCGCTGGGGTGAAAATTTTCTATAGGAAAATCTTCACCGCTGGGGTGAAAATTTTCTATAGGAAAATCTTCACCGCTGGGGTGAAAATTTTCTATAGGAAAATCTTCACCGCTGGCGTGAAAATTTTCTATAGGAAAATCTTCACCGCTGGCGTGAAAATTTTCTGTAGGAAAATCTTCACCAATGCGGTGAAAATTTTCTATAGGAAAATATTCACTAGTGGGTGAACATTTTCACCGATTGGTGACGATTCTCGAATGGCAAATTTTCACTCATTGGTAAAGATTCTCGAATAGAAGATTGGTGAAGATAGAAAATTTTTTGAAGATTCTCGAATAGAAGGGTGAAGGTTTTTTTTTTTCTAAAAAAGTTATTATTTTTTAAATCAAAAAAATATTTACACAATTTGATGGTAGTACCCATCAATCATGTCCATTTAGCGGCCATTTATGTTAACCACTTTTCTAACACAACCAAAAAAAATGGAATAAATTTTACGGAACATCATTGTTTGTGGCTAAAAAACAGAACATTTTAACACGAACTGACAGATTCAGCTGCTCCAATTTAGTCGATTAACGTCAATCAACTTAAGGTTCAATGATCAGGATTTTTTTTTTATTTATTTTTCGAGAATAAACACCAAATAAACACCTCTGCCAACACGGAGGAAACATTTCAACATAATCCTAACAAGCGGGACCACTCAACATTTGAAAAAGGTTTCACGAACCAAAAAAAAAAAACAGATTGCATTTTATTTAACCTGTCGTCATCAATATTCCAATGAAACAACAACAAGCAACAACATCCAAATGTTTGGCAAATGGAATCTAAAAATCAGCAGGAGAAGAAGCCCCTCCAACAGCAAGAACAAAAACAACATCACCACATCGAACATCAACAGCAGCAGCTGGATTATGAAAAACAGTTTTCTTGCATTTGGTCAGTAAAAGTCATCTGGTGGTCATGCTGCTGTGGAGTGAGCCGGCAAAGCCATAAAATCTCCTTAGCGAAGAAGTTTCTGTTGCTGAAGTGGTCTTTGGGTATTAAGTCGCGGATTTAGAGAAAAAACACGAACTCAAACAAATGTTGTGGCAAAAAGAGAGTAACCAAAAAAAAAAAAAAACAGGCAGACGAACGAACAATTATGTGAATGTCCCGACACAGCAGGTAGCCAGCCAGACAGCAGCCAACAACAAAAAACCTCCAGAACAGTTTTAAAAACCAAACAGACAAAAAAAAAATGATCAATGATCAGAATTTTGAGATTCCACAGAAGATAGGGGGAGAAAATTGAAAACAAAACTACAGCTCCTCAAGTTGGAGTGGTGTGGAGTTTGAGTTGGAGTTGAGCATGCCTGTCTTTGTTGTTGTTATATGTGTTTTTTTTATGAAAACAAAAAACCCAGCGACAGGTGATTTTTTGGTGAATTCTTATTTCATAATTCCAGGGGTTTGGTTTTTGTTCGAAAAAAAAGGAAAAAAAATTATAAGGTTGCCCATTAAACAAAAGGCCAGATTATGCCATAATTCTTGTTCTCAAATTGAAATTGAATTTTTGTTTTTGTTGTTTTTGATTGGCCTCCAACCATTATTATGGCTGTGGTTCGGTTTTCAAAATAAACATAAATTTTCCAGCAATCAAGGCCATCTCCAAATGGTTTCTTGGCAACAATTTCAATTTTGTTTTTTTTTTAGTTTTGAAAACATTATCAAAATCGTTTTCAAAAAATACTCTCAAATAACCGGGCGAAGATCACGTTTCCAATATCGAAGATTTTAATCTCAATGATTATTGGCTTTTCCATTGAAGAGAGCAGGCCTCATCTTTGGTTCGAATGGCTTAGCATCTGTTATCTGAGCCATTGAATCTATTGATTGCCTTGTTGCCTTTTTCGACCGACTCCATTTAAGCCTTGTTAGCAACAGATGCCATTTTGGCTGGACGTAACATTTGTTTAAGATGCGTTTTATCCTTGGAACTAATCTAACCTTGTTTAAGCCTTGAGTTAAGGCCACTTTCATGGTTTTTCCTAGAAATAAACAAACAGGAAAGGTTTGATATTTTTGAAATGAAAATAGAAAATAATTGGAATCATGTGTGGTCAAGTGATCATTTCATAGAGAAAAAAATTCGTTCAATATTTTCGTACAAAAATTCGTATTGAAAATTTTTAGCCAATCTTTTCGTTGAAAATTTTCTTGTAGAAAATTTAAAACAACCTTTTTGTTGAAGGTTTTTGAATAGAAAATTTTCCCTCAACTTTTTGACAGATTGATTTTGCAAAGAAAATTTTTTCCAAATTGTTCGAATTTTGAAAATTGTTTTTCGAGGTTTGAAAATTTGCATCCAACCTTGTGGATGAAGATTTTCCAGCATAGAAAAATTTCATGCAATTTTTTTGGGAGATCATTTTTTTACATGAAAATGTTTTCCCCCGATTTTTTTTTGGTAAAAAATGTTCCTCCTAGTCTTGGAGGATGGTTTTCGCATTAAAAAATTTTTGAGTAGAATTTTCGCATACACAGAACAATGCCAGGTTTATAATCTGGAATAGACATATCGAAGTGTTTCTATCTATTGAAGACCTATAGAAGAAAATGTTCAAAGAAAACCTCGGAAAAGTCTTTTGCAAATCGAAGAATGTCCAACGCCCATTAATGACAAATCGATGGAATTTTATTTAATTTTTTTTTTCAGTTGAAAACTTTTATAACTATTTTTATCTGCAGAACATCTTACGATGGTCTTCTTTGTGTTAAAGACCCCTCGAAGGTCTTAAAGGTATTTAATCCTTCTTCTCTTCTAAAATAGGAAGTCCTTAGGAAGACATTCTCTGAACAGATGACTTTTGACTTAACTGCTATAAAACCTGCTGACTTAAAGCTATAAAACCCCTGTCTATTCAAAACCTATCGAAGAAATATGGCATACCACAGAATTTTTTAAAGATTTCTTACTTCTTACTATATAAACAGCTTCCGAGGTTTGCCACATATAGAAGACATCTCAAAGGTCTTCTAATTATTGAAGACCTTCTTTCTATAGAACGCCTCCGAATGACTTCTAACAAAAGAGACTTTATAAAGGGCTTCTATCTGCTGAAGACTAATCGAAAACCCATATATAGATAGCACCTTTCAAAGGATATTTATCTATATCTATATCATATTTTCTATAGAAGTATAGGGTGAGATAAAAAAAACTGCAACAAAGTCAAACGCCATAATTTTTCCATTTTTTTTAAATTTTATTGAATGAAAGCAAAAAATGTCGGAAATCGCATCAAATTTTAGAATAAGTTTAGATTTGTTCGAATAGGTCACCTTTGGCACGAATTATGGCCTTAAAATGGTCAATTAAACCGTCTCACACTGCCCGAATGTTGTTCTGCGGTATTTTGGCCCATTCCTTGCTCCAGACACAATAGTCCAACGGATTGGTATCCGGAGATTTTTGTGGCCATTGTGCGCTGGAAATGAAGCGAGGAACCTCATTTTGTAACTATTTTTGGGTGGCGTGTGCTGAGTTCGCACCATCGCACCATGAGTCCTGTTGGAATGTCCAAGGTCTACGGCCAAAATATTTGCGTGCCCAAGGCTTTAACACACCCTCCAGAATATTTTCACGACAATATTCGGCATTTATTCTGATGCCACGGTCGATTTATACGAGCGGAGAGCGACCATCGGCTGTTATGGCGGCCCATACCATCACCATGGCCGGCACTTGAGTTCTGGTGGCCACCAGAACCGAAGTTGCACATTTTCAGCTGACCTCTTTGGCAATTAAAAACGATCATTTTGTTTGTTTGTTTTGTTCTCATCGGAGAAAACCAAATTCGGCAATTCACCAATTTCGGCTACTCTTTAGCTCTTTTGAGTCTATTTTCTTTATGTTGCGGTGTAAGTTCTTGCACTTTTTGGAATTACAATGGCTTTACCCCGAGCTCATTTTTGAATATTTGCCGAATGGAATATTGCGATATGTTCAGCTCACGAGCCATTTTTCGGCCACTGCGATGCAGGTTTCGATCAAGTAGCTTCGCTTCTTTATTTTTCGAACCATTTCTGCTGATGTTGATGTTTTCTTCCGACCACTTCCTTGACGTCGTGCGGACGCTACCAGTATCATGGTAACGAGCGATGATGCGAGACAAAAGATTTATTGACATTTTAATGCTGGAGTTCTCTAACGATATCCACTTGTGGTTTTCCAGCCAAATATAAAGAAATCACACTATCACGCTTGGAATCCATCTGGAATAACTTTTTTTTTGGAAAATTCTCGCCAAAATGTTTTTGAGCGCTTGTAAACAATATAATGAGCCGTCATTGGAATAATTTTAACAGCTGGCGGACGATTGGATTAGAAGTGACAGCAGTCTGAAATTGTTTGCAGTTTGTTTTTTCATCTCACCCTGTACATGTCTTCTATTATCTATCATATTCTTCTGAATTTAATTTTCGGAAAAAATCATATAAAGCTTATATTTTGTCTATTGCTGTTTTTCTTTCCAATCTCCTCTGAATTTGATTTTAAAACTAAACATTATAGTTCGAACATTAATTTAAGGAAGATAAATTAATGTTCGAACTATAATGTTTAGTTTTAAAATCAAATTCAGAATCATTTAATGTTTCAAACATCTTAATTTCCCAAGTTCGCTTCCCTTAAAACTTCTCACATGAAAAACTAGTCACTCATTTACAATTCCTTATCTTATCCCAGAATTACCCTTCACTTCTCATTTGACTACCATTCTTTGCTTCGAAAAGTCCAGCTTCTCTGGTTAATCAATACAAATGTCTTCATTATTGACTTTGGAATGATTTTTCGTTAAGCTCTGCAACTTAATTAAACCTGAAAGATAAGGAAATTTAAATAAGCCGTTTACAACCAAGGTTTGATGCAGCAGCCGCAACACCCAAGTCAGTTGGACTAAGGAAATCAATATTCCAACACAACACAAGGCAACAACAATTGGATGCATTGCACTGCAAGGTATGCCTGTGTGTGCCCATTCGAGCCTCATATTGATTATCATCATTTGTCAGCATTCCGGTGATAAAGTCCAAAAGTGTGCCGCCATTGGGATGGAGGTCTTCTTTGGTGGCAAAATGAAAAATGCCAATTCACTGCAGCCCAGCATGCAATGGCTCTAATGAACCTTAAATGCATCAGCGTCTTCGGGATGATGAGTGTGTGGAACTTTTTCCACCACAGTGATGGTAGGCAAGAATATGAGGATAGAGAATCTGTAGATCTATTTTTCGGGATGAGTTGTGATTAATTGCTGGACTCATGAAATGAGGAAAATAGAGCATTTTAGGGAACTTTTTTGTCCAGGCATTCGATCGGTAGTTTCTTTTATGGTACGATCGATTTTTTTTTGATCTTTTAACTGTGAAATGATCTGCTAATTATGTCAGAGGGGCTGTCTTAAATGAAGTCAATTTTTCACAGTTGAAATGAAAATGAGATGTAATTTTTATTAGATTTATTTTAGATTTTCCAAATCAAATGGTAAATTCCGATTCGAGACGAGAGGCAAATAAAATGAAACCAGAGAGATGCTATCACAAACTTACCAATTTGCAATGGGGTTTTCCGGTAGGTTGACCGGCTAGCTCATCATACATGTTTGATATGGTAGACGTCGTCGGGAGTTCTTATTTTTTTATAGAAGACCTTCGAGCAGGATACCTACAGCTGGAAGACGTTCGAGTAATATAATATACATATTTTATATATTTTTCCTCGTTCCCTTACATCCCCTCTTCATAACTATTTGTTTATCCCCCCTTCATAACTTTTTGTTCTTTCCTTCCTCATCCCCCCAAATCCCCTAACAATCAATGGACACCCTTTGCCATTGTTCCTCTGTCTGACTCCCACTCTTCTTCCTTCTCCATCCTACCATCCCCCCTTCCTGGACTCCTTTTAATCTCCAAGACAAACACATTAACGTAGAGAATTGTTTTCCAATTTTTCCGAAAATTGAGCAATTTTCTAAGACGACTTTGCCAAGATTTGTTTACATTTCGTCTTTGACTTGAGTAGCTTTTCAAAAACAAAAAAAATTTCAATATTTTGTATCGAAAATAAACAACCCTCCGTCTGGATTTGGTTGCCAAGGGATGATGGGGTATAAAGTGTTATTGCCTGCATGAATTTTGGTTCCATGCAAACTGGAGCGTTTTGGAATTTTCTATAAATCTTAGAACAAACATTTTAAAAATCAATCAAAAGTGGAAAGTGTTTGCTAGGAGATTTGCCATTCTTAGAAAAAAAAAACAATGGGGAAGTGAAAAGTGGGTCAAATATCCAATATTAAAATTTTACCAAAAAAAGGACAAAAATGGGATAATAATATTCATAAGGGGTTCGGCTAGAAAATTAAGGAAAGTGATGAAGGTTTTTATATTATCGAGCCCTTATTTTAAGTGATTGAAAGAGGGGTTCTATAGTTAAACATTTAAGAATCCTTTTGGAGATAAGGCTCTCACAAGAAGTTGCCTCATAGGGGAAGAATCCTTAAGGGGCGAGAACCTTGAGGGAACCTTGAGGGATAGACCAACAGGAGTTTGGAAGAGGGGTTCTATAGATAAACATTCAAGAATCCTTTTGGAGATTTAACTCCCACAAGAAATTGCTTTAGAGGAGAAACATCCTTGAAGGGCGAGAACCTGGAAAGAACCTTGAGGGAAGAGAAAGAACCTCGAGGGGGAGCTCTAAGAGGGGTCTTTACCATATACAATACCTTAAAAAGATCTGAAAAAAATTATCTTTAAGAGAATTTACATAGCAGACCTTAAATAATCCTTTTTGAAGAGAGAACATTTTCAAGAGCTCTTCTATAGATAGAAGAACTTTGAGCAATCTTCAAAAAATAAAAGGCTTTCAAGTATTGTCGTATGATGATCTAAAATTGCGAAGTGGCTCCTATGAATTTTAGATTATAATAAGGCCTTCCGTGGATAAAATAAATAACTCCTATGGCACTGCTATAGTTAAACGAATATCGAGAGGTCTTGGGTTGTTAGAATATCGTCGAGTGGTATTTTATTGAAAAAAAAAATCTTTAAGAAGATATCAATTGGTGGGAGAATTTCCGAAGGTCTTTAGAAGACCTTTCATAGATAAAAGAACTTAAAAAAAAACCTTCTCAGATAGAACAAGTAAAAAAGCAGTAAGTTCGGTCGGGCCGAACTTTGAATACCCTCCAACATTTGGAACGAATTAGAAAATATTCAAAAAAATAAAATCCATTGAAAATTCTGTAAAAATCTTTAAAATACCTAATATCGGAAGGTGCCGATATATGGAGGGATATACGCTATTGTCGACCTATATAGACAAATCTATGTCTGGGGGTAAAGTACCCACTAGGAACTCCTTGTGTGGATTTTCAGACAATTCCGTTGAAAAATGTGGGTAAAATCATCAAAATACCGAATATCGGGGGGTACCGTTATATGGGGGATATACGATATCGTGGACCTTTCACAATTCTCTCTCAGGGGCGTAAAGTACTCACAAGGAACTACTTCTGTGGATTTTAAGACAATTCCATTGATAACTGTGGCTAACATCATCAAAATACCGAATATCGGGGGTACAGTTATATGAGGGCTATACGATATCGTGGACCGATATACCTCATCTTCGAACTTGACCTGCAGACAAAGGAGAGATCTGTGCAAAATTTTAGCTTCCTATCTTAATTCGTTTAGACTGTAGCGTGATTACAACAGACGGACAGACGGACGGACGGACAGGGCTAAATCGTCTTACAATTTTACGCTGATCAAAAATATATATACTTTGTTGTGTCTAAAATGATTATTTCGATGAGTTACAAACGGAATGACGAACTTAATATACCCTCCATACTTTTTTTGGTGGAGGGTATAAAAACTTCGAAAAGTTATGTTAAGGGACTTCCATGTATAGGAAGTCTATCCGTAGTATGTATCTCTAAAATCTTCTCTCTATAGATGATATGTCAAAAGATTTCCGGAGGTAGTAGACATCAATGGGCCTCCTATTGATAGAGTTCGTCAAGGGTTTTCAAACTTCGAGAAATCTTCTATGAACAGTAGGCCTTCCAATGATTTAATAAAAATTATTTTCGAAAGACTTCAACTGTAGTTGAGAGAGATCTTCTCAAGATGGGGGATCTTCCAAAAATGTATTAGTCCTTCGGGAGTTCCTTTTTATAAGAAGACCTTCGAGGGGTATGCAGAAGACCCTAGAATACGACCAGCAAAGAGTTTGCAGACGCATAGGCAACATTTATTGTTTGCAACGTTGGCTGAGTGCAAGGTGTGGTGTACTCACTACCTAGAACATATCTATAATCTACTGATTTTGATTCTGAAACTATTTTTTTTTTTGCGGAGTGTTTGGGAGCAACTGGCCTCTTTCTCCCTTATGGTTTCAAAATTCACAACATTAAGGGCCAAAATTAAAAAAAAATATTAAAGATGATACCAAATGAAGATATCCTATAGTCAGTGTGCCACAACTTTCTTTGGTAGAAGAACCCCTAAAATTGTGGGTAGGGATTGCACAAAAAAAAAAAAATAAATAAATAAATAAATAAATAAATAAAAAAAATAAATTCACTCAATTATTTCCAAGATTTTTATTTAATTTTTAAAGTCAGTTTTTTTAAACCAACCGCTTTTCCAAAACTGGCCATGAACGATATTCAAAAGTGAATTTTCTATGTTACCGGACAAGGGTAGCAAGCCTTTTCAGCGCCCCAAAAAAAGCATGCGGACATTTATAATTGTGGTGCAAGCCAGAGATGTGATTCCCTTTTGGCGAACATTTAATAAATATGTATTTGACACGTATCCAATCTAGACCACAGCGACATACACATTCTCCCATGTACATACGTACTTGCGGATTTTTTTCATTAATAAAAGTGAAATTTTAGAGCACTGAGAACGAGAGGGAGAGAGTTCGGGTGAATTTTGTTCTTTCACACCACCGCATATTTACAACAAACCATCGCATTGCCAAGCTGCAGGATGCGAATGGGGAGGACAACAAAGTTTTGTCGCAGTGACTTTGGGGAAAATTGACAATGAAAAAGTGTTGAATTTTCCGGCTTAAGGTTAAGTTTGTCATTAACACGTAGCACAAGCTGCCAAAAATGAATATTGACTGTGGAAGGATATGTGAGGATGATGATGTGTGTGTGTGGGGGGATGGGGGTGGAGGTTGTCACGAAAGAGTTTAACATGGCTGGCATAGAGTGGCCCCGAGGCATTGTACGTGTGGGTAAACATGTGGCAGATGAAAGACGTGAAACAATAAACGACAGGAAATTAAAAGTGTGAACTAAACGGAAGTCTAAATGAAATCGTCAACAAATAAAAGTTTCCCAAGATCTGGAAGAAGGCAGGAGGATAATAATCAACACGATGATGGGAGACAATTGAAACTTGTCTTGGCATGAGTTGTCAAAGTTCCATGGTATTTTCTTTAAGGACTTGTAGTTCAACTTCCAAATTTTATATTTGGATTTGAAAGTTCATGCCCAGGGAGAGACCTGACAGCCAGCCACCAAAACATTTGTCCATGCCTTACAAATTACACACCAAAATATTTGACATTTCATTGTCATCCATAATTGCTTATAATTTATGGACACAGACATTAATTAAATTCCATGGAACACTTGCATCACAAAGACACACACAGCATCAACGTTGAATTTCGGAAAGGAAGAGGGTTGGAGTTGTCTCTGTGGCTGTTTCAAAACTGGCACCTGCATCCCAACCAAAAAAATGAAACTACTCTGTGGTTGGTTGACAGTGTTTGGGTTCCCTTGGCTGCATACATGTCGCATCTTCTTTTTGTACGATAATCACATGTTCCAGTGGCATACCCTCCTCTCTTTGTTTTCAAAATTGAAAATTTAATATCTCCATCGCCACAATGGAAATTGAACTTGAATTTTTGTGTTGTGATGGCCTTGTCGCAACATCGCCACAGACACCACCACCACCATCAGCATCGCCACATTATTTTTAATTAGGAAAATTTACTTCAATTTTATAAAAATTAATGTCGATTTTTATGACAACTTCGAGTGTCGAACTTCGTTACAAGACATTGAATTTGAAATTTATTTGAATTTAAATAAGAGAGGATGGTTTTTCGTTTATGGGCCATGATATGAAGATGAATGCACGTGTGCGGCACAAGTTCAAAAATGGAAGAGGGGGAAAGGGGGGAGGGCTGTGTGGAGAAGGTGGGTTTTTTAGTTGGCTCCATTTGTTGATGAAGTTGTCTGGAATATTAAAGTCTAAAATGAGAGGAATTGAAAATATAAGTTAATTTCCTAACACAAATAAATAGCTACGCTCCACGAAGTCAAGGCAGGTCTACGTATTTCAGTTTTAAAATCGTAGTACTTCATTAACCTCCTGGAGGAAATCATATTACATTTTCAATTCCTCTCTATTCTGACTATAATATCTCCAACATCATCTTATTATTATACCCTCAGCCATATGGCTACAGAGATTATATATCATTTGATAAGGTCGAACGTGCCTCATCAAAACAACGGATTTAGCCCAAAGGTCTCTTTGAACAAAATCCAATTCAGGATATTTTGAGTTGATCTAGATATGTCCGTCCGTCAGTCTATCTGTCTCTCGAAGGGAGCATCCGATTTGATCCCAACTTGGTACGTCATATTATTTTTAAGAAACATAGATCGACTTCTGAGATGGGCCATATCGGTCCACTCCTTCTGGTACCTGAACCACAAAAGGTATGCAAATTATTCACCATTTAAAACAAGAAAGAATCATTAGATTTTGTGGAAAATTTGCAAATCCCAAAATTTTTGAAAAAAATTATAACTCTTATAAAATGTGAAATAAGAGTCCGATTGCCTTAAAATTTGAGATATCTCAAAATTTTTTTTAACACAAAATCTGGTGCTAAGATGAGATATATCGGTCCACACCTTCCGGTACCTCCCCCACAACGGGACAAAATTTTGAATAACCATGAAGCTCGTACAATGCGAACTGAGCATCCGATCCCTTTCAAACTCGGTACATCTCAATATTTTTATCAGCACAAGATCTGTTGTGAAGATGGTAGGTATCGGCTTTCTTCCTGCGGTACCTCCAACACAAAATGTTTACATGAAATAATTTATCTTATAGAACAAGAAGAGATCATCTAAATTCGTGCAAACTTTGTGAAATCCAATATTTGTATCAGTGCTATGTCAGGTGTGAAAATGAACAATATCGCCCCACTCCATCATGCACCTCCCCCACAAAAGGGTCTATTTTTTAAATAACTATAACTCTCTAATAAGCGAAACTAGCATCAGTTTCTCTTTAAATGGCACACACCTCAATATTTTTACTAACCCAAGACCTAACAGATTTTTATTCGTAGAATACTCTAAAAGCTCTCAATTTGCAGAGGATCACTTGAGGGTTAAGGTGTATTTTTCTGTAAAAGACCCTCAAAGTTCTTGTATTTTAAGATGTCCTTCCGAAATTTTCCGGCCAAAAAAGACATGACGAACTTCTCTAAAGTATCCCAAAAAGGGCATCAGAAGACCTGTCCCGGGCTTGAAAATGCTCCCTCAAATTTGAGCAGAGAATGAATTTGGCTCGAATTCAAGCGGAAGCACTACGTTCGATTAGAAAACAAGTAAAAAAGCAGCTAATTTCGGCCTGGCCGAAATTTTAAAACCCTTCACCATATGGAAGGAACATGAAAATTATAAAAAATAACCTCCACCATTCGGAAGGAACTTGAAAAAATTAAAAAAAAAAAATCGTCGAAATAAACGAAATGAAAATCGTCATAGGCGGTAGTGCCGATTCCGAACTTTAAATACGAAATTTGAAACAATGCCGGTGAATAATATCGCTAAATTCATCAAAATACCGAAAAAAGGGAGGTATCGTTATATGAGGGTTATACGAAGACGTGGACCTGTATATACGATATGGACCTGTATATGCGATTTTTCGTCATAGGTTGTAGTACCAATTACGAACTTCAAATACGAAATTTGAAACAAATCCATGTAAGAAGTTTTCAGTTTCAATACCTCAAATCTCTCTTCAAAGTATAGGCCAAATTGATTCAATAGTTTACGAGATATCGCCTACTTAAAGTAACTTCGTTCTTTTTTGCGAAATTACATTCGAAATGTATGGGAGTAATTGAGTAATATGTATGTGTCAGGGACGTACGCAGAGTGGGGACCCTTAGGGGGAATGCCATCCCCTCCATAGTGGCTAATCGTCTGACATTTGTTACGCTAAAACATTTTGAATAAGTAAGTTTGTCCTATTGACCTCTCTGAAATGATTTAGAAATGCCTCTCATCCCTGGTATATCTTCGGAGCGATTCCCTCCTCTTTTCATTTTTTTCTCAACTCAAAAAACTATCGCCAAAGTTATGTTTTTAATTTTCCTAATATCCGACCTCTGTTTGCAATTTCCAAGGAAAAATTCTCAGTCTGCAAATTAAACATCAACTACCATCTTCCATTCCTCTTTCCCATTTGTTGCAACTTCTTCGACTAAATTTGTTGAGTTATTGCAAAAATGCCAGCAACAACAACAACAGCGGACTCATCATAAATTTTTAAAACAAATTGCAATTAAAACTTCTTTGTCTTTCGGCCTTGGTGCGAAATCATTAAAAAGGTGAACTTTTTAATGAGCAAGCAAGGCAGGAGGCAGAACCATCACATCCCCGCCCATGGCCTACAATGAGAATCATTGTCTTGTTAGGGAGTTTGCTGGCACTGCCATTTGAAATCTTACATCGTTTCTTAAATAGATCCTATTTAGAACGAGGTCCTGTCAACACCCCGGCAGACTGCTCCTTCAGGCAAGGACAAGTGTAACAAGGATGAAAATGAGAATAACAACAAACAAACTATGATCTCGTTAGACGTGGAAAGTAACAAATTTTGCACTTGTTTGCCTTATGATTAATGATTACTTATCAGTCTGTCTGCCCGGCTGGTTGGCTGTCTGCCTGCCTGCCTGCTCCGATATGCGAATGGTGGCTGTTTACACTAACTGCTGCGAAAACTATAACAAAAATCAGACAGTGGGTGTATCCTCCCTTGCCAAACTGTAGCAACACCAGCACCAAAACATATGCGAATGCATGTCGACGCGACCAGGCGGAACCTGTTCAACGCTGTGCACAAAATTTTCGACAAAGACAATCAGAGCTTGTAATTATTGGTCTATTTACAATGTGGTTTGATGCGAACTATACTCCGTGTCTGGCTGCCATCGCCATTCATACCGTCGACAATGAGAAGGATATTTGGCTGGTAGTTTTTGATGGCAGCCATCCTTAATGGCCTGGCGGCTACGTGTTTTTGCATTAATTTTTGCAGTAATTTTTATGACTTTTGAAGAGGGTTGGATGTTGTTTTTGTTGTTGTTGTTATAGTCGACTAATTAAATTTTGTTTACCTTGACCAAATGAATAACTAGCAGATCATTTGTTGAATGAGAATGACGGTCAGAGAGATAAGCATTTACAGGCATTGAAGAGGAACTCATTCAAATTTACATAAAACAATAAATTAAAAGGAACAAGGGTTAAACAGCGGGGTGGGGGGAAATCGGAGTAGGTTTTATCCATTAAAACAATTACTAATTCTTTGGTAATTTTTTAAATGAAATTTATTGTCTCTGTTTTGAATACCAAGGCTTTGATTCTTCGAAGGGGGTACCAGAAGCAGTGGTCCGTATAGTCCATATTTATATCAGGCCTTGCGTTAATAAAAAAAAAATTGGGTTGTGCGGAGTTTGGAATGAATCTGATGCTTATTTCCCATATTATGGGCTTCATGGCTATTCAAAATGTTGACCCGCTGTGGCGGAGGTACCAGAAGGAGTGGACCGGTATATGCCATCTTCACATTGTGTTATTATTAGTATGTGTGAAATTTTAAGACAATCGGACTCTAATTTCACAATTTATAAGAGTTATAATTATTCCAAATTTTTACCCTTTGTGGGGGGAGGTACTTGATGGAGTGAACCAATATTGGCCATTTTACCACCTAACCTAGCATTTATACTTATATCGGGATTTGCAAAGTTTGAATATATTATTTTCTTTGCAAATTTGGATCTTTTGTGGTGGGAGGTGCCAGAAGGAGAGGACCGATATTGCCCATCTCCGAACTCGATCTTAGTTTCAAAATAATAATATAATGTACCATGTTCGGACCAAATCGCATATTCTCATCGAGAGTTATCGTGCGCACCAACCAGACAGACAAATGGTCGGACGTACATCCCCAGATCGACTCCCAATGTACTGAAACAAACAGATTTGGAAGGTCTTTTTATTATGGGAGTCTGTGGTGGATCCAGATACGAGCTGTGAAGGACCTTCTGCCTATAAAGTATCTGTGGACAATTAAGTGACTAGAATATCTGTCAAAGGCCCTTTATTAATAAAAGAGCAGTGAAAAGTATTATTATATCCACTAAATACCAAAGACGACCTTCTGGAAGCTCTTCTATCCTTAGAAAACCTGTAGGAAGTGTTGAGTTCTAGGAAAAACCTGAGAATGACCTTCCGTCCTTGGTTGAAATATCCTTTGTCCTTAAAATATCTCAAATCATACAAGATCTGCGGAGGATTTTTCATCCAGAAACGGGCTAAGAAATACCTTCTGTCCATAAAGGATTTGTGAAGGGTAATTGGTAGTAGGTATGTAATAATGGTAAGTAGGTATCTATGGAAGTTCTTTAATCACTAAAAGATTTGCCAAAGGACTTTTTATCCGTGGGAGACCGGTGAATAGAAAGCCTTCTAGAGACTCTTTAGAAGACATATGGCAGATCTTCAGTTCTAGAAAAACCTTTGAATGGGCTTCTGCTTTGTCATAGAAGAAATATCCTTTGTCCTTAGAATATTACAGTCTGCAGAGAGCTTGAAGAGTGATTTTCATTCATAACCAATAAATAACCCTTGACATGATCTAAGGATGGACCATAGGAAATTTGTCGAAGGGTTTTTGGTCCATAGAGAAACTTCGGCAGATTTTCTACTCTTTTTTGGAATGTCATCTGGCCATAGAAGACCGATATCCCTTCTTTCATTAGAATTGCTTCCAAGGATTTTTTGTCTTTTTGTGAAATAATGAGAAAACGCTTCTATCCTTCCAAATCCTGAGATGATTCTCTCCTTAAAAGTCCTGCGAAAGGTTCTCCATTCATTTATGATCTGTGACGAATCTTTAAAACCTGCTTGAAGCCTTTAAAGATTCTGTTGTCCTTAAAAATCCTACGAAAGTTATTTTGTCCTTAGAGATCTTTTGTAATGTTTTCTACGCTTATAAGACCTGTGAATTATCTTATGTCCTTAGAAGATAAGTAGAACGATTCTCTGTTCATTGAAGACCTATAATGGGTCTTCTCTCCTATGAAAACCTACCTCACTCTTTAATCTTTTGCCTTAAAAGCCCTGTAAAAAATCCTCTGTCCGTGGAAGTCCTGTAAAAGGCTCCTGTGCATCTTTGAAAATTTGTATACCCTTTCAAAATCTGCGAAATCGCTTTTGTTCTCAAATGACCAATGAAAATGGCAAGAGTCCTTTTAAATATTGCAGAAGGACGTGGATTTCTTATAAAAATTAAACGTGGATTTTTAAAAGAATTTCTTTAAAGAACCGCAAGGTCCTTAGGCGTGAATTTCTTACACAATTTTTCTAAAGGACATCAAGGACGTTAAACCTGGATTTTTTAAAGAATTTTTCTAAAGGACAATAATGACTTTGAAAGTGATATTTCTTAAAGAATTTTTCTAAAGGACCTCAAGGCCGTTAAACGTGGATTTTTTAAAAAATTTCTTTGAAGGACTTCAAGGACTTTAAACATGGATTTTTTAAAGAATTTTTGTAAAGGACATCAAGTACTTTAAACGTGGATTCTCTTAAGAATTTCTTTAAAGAACTTCAAGGACTTTAGACGTGGATATTTCAAAGCATTTCTTTAAAGGATTTCAGGGACTTTTAACGAGGATTTTATAAAGAATTTCTTTGAAGGACTTCAAGGGCTTTAAACGTGGATTTTTTAAAGAATTTCTTTAAAAGACTTCAACGCCCTTAAACGTGGATTTTTTAAAGAGTTTTGTCAAGTACCTGGCTTTTTTTTTAAGAATTTGTCTAAAGGGCCTGAAGGACTTTAAATGTAAATTTTTGCAATTTTTCTAAAGGACCTCAAGTACTTTTAACATGGATTTTCTAAGGACCTCAAGAATTTTGTTAAAGTACCTCAAAGCCCTTTAACGTGGATTTTTTAAAGGATTTTTCTAAAGGACCTCGAGGTCTTTAATCTTGGATTTTTTTAAATTACCTCAAGGCTCTTAAAAGTGGATTCTTTAAGTAAAGTCTTTAAAGTAATTTAAGAACTTCAAACGTTGATTTTTAAATTTTTTATGTTGGATCTCAAGGCCTTTAGACGCGATTCTCTTCAGAGGACTTCAGGCCTTTAAACGTGCATTTTTTAATTAATTCCTTTAAATTACCTCAAGGCCTTTAAATTTGGTATTTTTAAAGATGTTCTTTAAAGGACTTCAAGGCTTTCAAAACTGAATTTTTTAAAGAATTCATTTTAAGTACCTCAAGGCCGTTAAACTTATGATTTTTAAAGAAGTTCTTTAAAGGATCTCAAGGCCTTCAAACCTGGAATTTTTTAAATAATTCATTTTAAGTTCCTCAAGGCCTTTAAACTTATGATTTTTAAAGAATTTCTTTAAAGGACCTTAAGACCTTTAAGTGTGGCAATTTAAAAGAATTTCTTCAAGAACTTCAAGGATTTTAAAGGTGGACATTTTAAGGAATCTCTTTAAAGGACCTCAATGACTTAAAACTTGGGATTTTTGAAGAATATCTCTAAAGTTCCTCAAGCTCTTTAAACATGTTCTTGATTTTTTAAGAATGTCTGAAGGAACTCATGGCCCTTAAACGTGGAACTTTTACCGGATATCATTGTCTTTGGTAGTAAATATCCTATGTAAAGCTCGAATTGTGTATAGCCTTTATTAACTGAATTTCCTCTATACCCTGGGTTTCAAGACAGGATCTTATATTTATGAAATGCATTCAAAAAAATCATGTCTATATAACCTGTTTTCATTTCTCCAAGGAAACTCCTTTTGTAATTTCTCCCAGTAATAAATGTAATTTAGTCTCATATCTGAGAAATCGTCAAAGAAAAATCAATTCCAAATACTCTTCAGAGTTTTTTCTCCCCCTCTCCCCCTTCGGCCAAGTACAATCTATAATTCGATATAATAAAAGTTTATCGCCCATATGATGATGACAAATAAATGTGGAATTATTTATGCTTATCACACATTTTGGCAGTGTCTGCAAGGCATACTTACATGGAATACCCAACCTCCCTCTACCCTCTTTCTTAACTACTATTGATACAAGCTTCCACATAACATCTTAGCAACACCCTGCCATCTTCCTTCCCTCATCCTCAACGAATGATTGTTAAACATAAAGCTTAAGCACCCTTAATTACTTCTTAGTTCTCTGGTGAGTATTTACTTTGCACCCTTATCGATGCTGGGGTTGGGGTTGGCTGCTTGCCTTGGCCAGCATTCTTGGGGAAAGTAAAGTTTTAAGTTTACTTGGGCGATAAAATTGATGATGTTTGATGACTTTTAAGGTGATTACAATGGCCTTAGCCATGGGTATCCCCCAAAATATTCAGTGCAGTTACCAAAATCGTTCCTCCCTTCCAAAATGAAGTCCGGGCACAGTTGGGCCACCAGATTGACTGAATGACTGACTGCCTAACTGACCACTTGCTGGCTCTGAAACCCCGGCAAAAATTTATGACCAAAAAAAAAAATATGTACATATTTCAATGGTGGTCCCTTGGCCACAGGGGGAGATTCTTGCGACCACATATGGTTAGCAGCCACCGTATGTTCCGCTTTGTCCACCCCTGCTCCACCCGGCTCATTACATGCACTTTTCGTTGTGTTTCCAATATTCATCGATACATACGCCTTACAAATATTCTTGGCAATTTCTTGGGGTCTTCCTTTTCGTCTTCCTCTCTTTTTTGAGAAGAATTTTTCATGCTAAGAAGTATGGAAGAAAAAAAACGTAAGAGAAATATAGTTTCCCCTCCCCTTGGAGGTCGCACAGGAAGTGTTCTTGTTTCATTTTTGACGCTCATACGTGTCGAACGAAAATCAAACGTGTTGTTAAATAACAAAGCATGGGGAGAATGAATGAAGGTATGGAGGAAGCCTGCTCGAAATGCAACAACCCTCGTGAGTGAGTGAGTGTTCGACCATCATCACACATAGCGAGGACACGTGTGGTTGATGCTGAGGCTGCTGTTGCTGATGATGATGACGCTGCAAATGGATTGTGCCCAATGGCAATGATGATGAAGATGATGCCATGCCATGCCATGGATGTTGATGATGTTCTCTTTGCCTTGAATCCATCCAGCCATCCATCCATCCATCCGTTGGATATCTTCTCGCTTGATAATGTTCGCAAAGATAAAAGAAATTGTTAATTAAAAGTTCAAAAAATCTCAACAAGCTTGATTTGGAGCAGCATCTTTTATTTTTCACTTCTTCCTTCTTTGTTGTTGTTGTTGTTGTTGTTCTTGTTTCACGTTTGTATAAGGAAATGAGTTTTTTTGTGTTTTGGTTCGTTTTCTTTTCTCTCTCCTCTGCTTCCTTTGGGCTAACAAGCATGGAAGCGGATTTGAAGCGGAACTAAATTGTTTCATTTATTAGGATTTAAGTCAGAGTCGTTAGGTATTGATTTCCTAAAATGTTAGTATGTAAGGTATAATATGGTGGACGGAATCCTTGGAAAAGAACGAAACATCGAAAGAAGGAGAAAAAGCTTTTTTTTGGATGTTAAGTTCATGGAGAGTGCTGGAGTAGCTTAAGAGTGGGTCCAAAGGATCGTAAAATAAAATTTAGTTATGAGAGAGAGAGAAAAAGTAAAAGGAAAAAAGAGAGAGAAAAAGTAAGAGTGAGAAAGGGAGAGAGTAAGAGGGAGAAAGAGAGAAAAAAAATATTAGGACATATAGAATGAATCTATTGATAACCTGCGGCTCTACAAAAAAAAAAAAAAAAACTAATCAAGTATCCATGTAAGGATCTACAAGGCTAGGAACAGAAGATATATACGATTTTTTGTGGATATTAAGTTTATGGAGAGTAGTGGAGTAGCCTTAGAGCTGCTCCAAAGGAGGAGGGATAGGATTTTTTTTTTGGATGTTAATTTTCATGGATAGTGGTGGAGTTGCTTTAGAGTGAGTCCAAAGCATCGTAAAACAAAATTTTCTCATGAGAGAGAGGGAGAAAAAGAAAGAGGGAGAAAGTGAGAGAGAGTAAGAGAGCAAGAGGGAGGAAAAGAGAGAGAGAAGAAGAAGAAAATGAATCTATTGATAACCTGCGGCACTTAAAAAAAAACTAATCAAGTTTCCATGTAAGGATCTACAAGGATATGCAAGGATACTATTACAAAATACCTAAATACGTTATCTATCGAGACCCTATGAGGATTCACAAATATGCTGCTGCAAAAGACTTTTAGTGAAATGGGGAACAGAAGATAGATACGATTTTTTTTGTGGAGAGTGATGAAGTAGCCTTAGAGCTGCTCCAAAGGATCCTAGCAGAAAATCTAGTGATGAGAGAGAGAGAAAGAGTATGGGAGAGGTGAAGAGATAGAATAAATCTATTTATAACCTGTGGCACTACAAGAAGATACTGATCAAGTATCCAAATAAGGAACCAAAAGGATATACAAGGATACTACTAGCAAATATGACGGCAAGAACTCTATGGAGGCCTTATGAGAATTTACAAATACACTTCTGCAAAAGACTTTAAGTGCTATTCAAACAAGGATATACAGGGAAAGGATACTACTTTCGACAGGAGCCTTTAAAAGGGATTTATCACGGTTTCAAAAGGATATGTAACCTTATTAAGGACTCAAGCCAGAGGAAAGTCTGTATGAGAGCTTCGTACGTGTCCAATTTAGGACCTACAAGGAAAGAAGAGGATACTACTGCCAGGGAAATCAAAAAAGTGTTTTATAACGGATTCAAAAAGGATATGCAAGGATATTAGTACAGCTGACTTAGTAAAGTACTCAGAAAAGGAACATTTCTGCATGAGACCAAGGATAATACTACCAGAAGAGACTTTGAAGATCCTTGCTTCTGCAGTTACTCAGTTATAAATATAAAGGACCTGTATAAGTTTTCAAGGCTCAAGATCTTAATAAAAACTCTAGCAAGGATCTATACGGATACGAAGGGATGCCTTTGGCCTTATTGGGTACTCAAGCAATGGGGGTAAACAAGAATATTCACGAATACTCCGGCAGGATAGTTTAATAAGTTCTTAATTAAGGATCTGGAAGGATGAGAAAGCAGGTTCACTCCTTCAAAAAACCATAGTAAGAACTCAAATAAGGTTTTTGAGGGCTTTGTATGTATCCAATCAAGAATCTGCAAGGATATGTAAGGATAATATTACCAGAAGAGAGTTTGAAGATCCTTTCTTCAGTAATTATTTTTCCACAAGAGATCCTTTTTTTAATTGCTCAAGGCTCAAGACCTTAATAAGGATTCTGGCAAGAATCTATACGGATACGCAAGGATGTCTCTGCCGAGACCTTGTTAAATACTCAAGCAAGGATATTCATGAATGTTACTACAGGAAACTTAAATAAGTACTCAAACCAGGATTTACAAGCATATTCAAGGATGCAGTGAAATAGACTAAGCAAGCCCATTATTTAACAAGGACTTTAACGTATATGTCAGGGTACTATTATGGGAGACATTAACGAGTACTTTTGGTAAGGACTCACAAGGATAACCAAGGCTACTTCGGACCCTATTAAGATCTCAAGCAAGGGATTTTTGCCATGAGAACTTATTTCTTGTCCAAACAATCAACAGGGATATGTAAGGAGAATACTTCCAGAAGAGACTTTGAAGATCCTCGCTTCAATATTTATCAAGATTTCCGCCAATAGGTCCTTATTAAGATGCTCAAGGCTCAATACCTTAATAAGAGCTCTAGTAAGGAACTATGAGGGTGCGCAAGGATGGCTTTGCCGAAAACTTTTTTTGGGTACTCCATAGTGGGGTATACAATTATATTCATGAATACTCCTACAGGAAGCTTTAATAAGTACTCAAGCCAGGATGTAGAAGAATGGGGCAGCAAGATACTTAAGCAAGGATCTACACTGATATGGAAGGATGCAAGAAAATAGATTTTAATAAGTACTCATGCGAGTATTGTCAAGGCCACTACTACAAGAGACCTTTACAAGGCCTCTAGCAAGGATCTTAAAGGATTTGCAAAGGTACAATTAAGATAGAGAGAGAGAGCAATAAGTATTTTTGGCAAGCATCCACAAGGATATTCATGGCTACTTCAGCCAAAAACTTAAACCATAACCCGTACTTAAGCAAGGATATGCCAGGATCCTGAAGCCTACTTCTCCAATAGACGTTAAGAAGAACTCAAACAAGGATCTACAAGGATATGTCAAGATATTACTGCCACATATCAACAATGACATTAATGAGTGCCAGGACATTAATGCGTAGTCAAGCAAGGATACCACTACAGGACATTCAAGGCTAGCCCTACAGGAATCCTTAACAAATGTTTAGTCAGAGATACCTGACTTGACTTAAGACCCAAATAAGCACCCTTGGACCCCCGAATTAGGAATTTAGGTTGGTAACTCTCCATAGGATAATGTTGTCATACGAGCATTCATGGCCTGAAAATCTAGAGGTTTATGGCGGTTAAGGACATACGCAGGATCTCGTTTTGAAATTGCTGCTTTTTTTGTTAGTTGTGGTCTAATGATGGCAGTTATAGAGGTCCTTCAGACGATCTGCGGGCAGACAATAGGTCATGTAAGCATAAAAGACCCTGAGAAGGTCCTTTAGAGGAAGAAACCCTGTAAGGGATCATATAAGTGTGGAGATCCTATAAGATGTCATTTATTGATATCTAGCCCTTAAAATCCTGCCTGTGGATATGAGACCTATAAGCAGTCATTTATAAATAAAAGGTCCTCCAGAGGGCTCTCGTGTATAGAAACGCTTATGAATGGGCTTCGAATAGAAGAAAATTTTATTATGGCTTCATTAAATAAAAATTGTAAAATTGGCCCTCAAAATGAGAAAGATATTATAACAAAATCCTTTGCAGATGGGTTCATCGGAAGGATTTGCAATAAATTTGCACAGATGCAATTAAAAGGTTTTCCAGAGGTCTTCTGTGCATGGATAATTTTTCGAAGAACTATGTAAATTCCTACTATGGGTGATGGAAAGAAGGGTCTCGACCGGGAAACGTACAAAACGTACCGGAAAAAGGTTTTTTTATAGAGAAAATGCCTTTAAGATGCCTAATTTAAGTAAAGGACACTTGAGAGGTATTCTATGGATAGACAACTTCCAAAAGAGGCATTCATGTGGAGAAAATCTTCTTGAAGCTTTTCATAAGGAGAAGACTTCAAGTTTGAATAGCCAAAAAAAAAAATAAAGTTCTGCTTCAGACTTTTTTAAAATTCTCTGAAGGACTTCCAGAGAAAATCTGCAATCTGCATTTTTTCTCAGATAAAAGTGTTTCAAGTCCTCTTCTATGGAAAAATGTGTTGAGAAGTATTTTCCTTGGAGTAAGTAAAGCCATTATGAGGTCCTAGAATAGGACGTCCGTAGATAGATTTTTAATATCTGAATGTCTTTAAGGCTTTCCATGGCCAAAATAACATCCCCTGTTCATATATGAATCCATCATCAATCCCTTATGAGATCAGCAACCCAGAATAGACAACCATAAAGGAAACTGAGAATTTAAAACTTCCAAAGGTGTCTCTCATGACTGTAAGATTCCCAAGAGGTCATCCAAATAAAATTCAAAACAATCTGTTCACTTATGGTCCATGGAGTACCCACTGCACTCTTAATTCTATTCTAGATTTTTCCAAATATTTCCTCTAAAGTAAAATTATATTTTCGCAAATTTTCAGCTATCCATTTATCCAGCTTCTCTTGGGTCTCCACAGACAACTCATCCTTGTAGGAACCCACAATGCCACGGCGCATGAATCTGAAAATAAAAACATAAATTCAATATACAAGGACTCTTTTTTTGAGAAGATTCCTCAACACTTACTCAAATCCAGGTTTCACTTTTTTACTGGCATGGCTGGTGACAATAAGCTCGGTGGGGTTGGCCGAACTGTTTTCTAAAGGAAAACAAAGGAAAAAATAAATTTATAATACCGCCAAGTATTTAAAATCTCCCAACTTACCCTTCATACTCTTAAAGGACAAGTGGTTCAACAGTGTGTTCAGCTCCTCTCCGCTGAGCTCTTGTCTTCCCAGGAATTTATTTAAATCAACAATGACCTTTTGGAGATCTCTTTTCATTGCCTCATAGGTGGTAAAGAAAACATTCGCCTCATTCCTCAGCTGCCAGAAATCCCAAATGTGATCGAAATATGGCGAATACATGATGTCATTGTTAATTAGATCTTCCACAAATTCATCGATGCTACCCTCCCAGGTGCCAAGGCCACTGTGAAAGTGATAGAAGGACACCGCCATATCCTTGGGATTGCGGGCACAGTAGACAACCTGAAAATAAGGAATAGAGAAGATGATGACTATACAGGGTGAGATGAAAAAAACTGTAAAAAAAATTTAGACTGTTGTTATTTTAAAGCCACTCGTCCGACAGCTGTTAAAATTTTTCCAGTGCCAGCTCATTATATTGTTAACAAGCGTACAAAAGCAGTTTGGTGAGAATTTTCCAGAAAAAAAACTTATGCGTGATGGAATTCACGCGGGATAATGTGATTTCTTTATATTCCGCTGGAGAACCACAAGTGGCTATCTTTAGAGCATTCCAGCATTTGAATGTTAATAAATCTTTTGTGCCTCGTACCATCGCTCTTTACCGTGATACTGGTAGCGTAGCCCGACGTCAAGGAAGTGGACGGAAGGAAACAGCAAAATCAGCAGAAATGGTTCGAAAGGTAAAGAAACGACTTGATCGAAACTCGCACCGCAGTGGCCGAAAAATGGCTCGTGAGCTCAACATATCGCAATATTCCATTCGGCAAATATTGAAAAATGAGCTCGGGTTAAAGCCATGGAAATTCCAAAAAGTGCAAGAACTTACCAAACACCGCCGAAAGAAAATAGACTCAAAAGAGCTAAAGAGTTGCATCGCTTGGCCGAAAGTGAAAGGTGAACTGCCGAATTTTGTTTTCTCTGATGAGAAAACATTCGTTGTCCAGCAGTTCGTAAACAAAAAAAAAAAAAAGATCATGTTTACTTGCCAAAGAGGTCGACTAAAAATGTGCACCTTCGGTTGGCCACCAGAACTCAAGCGCCGGCCATGGTGATGGTGTGGGCCGCCATAACAGCCGATGGTCGCTCTCCGCTCGTATTAATCGAGCGTGGCATCAGATTTAATGCCGAATATTATCTCGAAAATATTCTGGAGGGTGTATTAAAGCCTTGGTCGCAGACCTTGGACATTCCAACAGGACTCAGCACGCACCACCCAAGAATGGCTACAAAATGAGGTTCCTCGCTTCATTTCCAGCTCACAATGGCCACCAAAATCTCCGGATACCAATCCGTTGGACTATTGTGTCTGGAGTTTTTTGGAAAGGAAGGTTGGCACTAAAAAAATACCAAAGTGTCGATCACCTCAAGCAAGCGCTTCTCCGGGAATGGGTCAAAATACCGCAGAGCAACATTCGGGCAGCGTGTGACGGTTTCATTTGCCGTTTGAAGGCCATGATTCTTGCCATAGTTGATCAATTCGAACCAATCTAAACTTATTCTGAAATTTGATGCTATTTCCGACATTTTTAATTTCATACAATAAAATGTAAAAACAAGTTAAAAAGCAGTAAGTTCGGCCTGCCGAACTTTGAATACCTTCCACCATTTGGAACGGATTTGGAGATTTTCAAAAAAAAAAATTCTTAAAAAATTCTGTTCAAATTTTAAAAATACAGAAATAGCCGTTATGTTGGAGTCTATACGATGTTGACCTACGTAGGCATTGTTTGTCATTAGCCATTGCCATATTCAAATTCGAAACTTGAAATAAACTGGGAATAATGTAGCTAAAATCATCAAAATGTCATATATATGGGGAGGTACCGTTATATCGAAGCTGTGCGAAGACCTGGACCAGAATAGACAATTTTCTGTCACAGGCTGTAGTATCCATTACGAACCTCAAATACGACATCTCAAACAATTTCGGTGGGTATTGTACCTAAAATCGTCAAAATGCCGAATATAGGGTGGTTCGGATATATGGGGCCTATACGAAGGCCTGGACCTGCATAGACAATTTTCTGTCTTAGGCTGTAGTATCCATTTCGAACTTCAAGTACCAAATTTGAAACAATTCTGGTGAATAATGACGCTAAAATAATCGAAATACCGAATATTGGGAGGTACCGGTATATGGGGGCTATACAAAGACGTGGACTTGTATAGACAATTTTCTGTCTTAGGCTGTAGTATCCATTTCGATCTTCAAGTACCAAATTTGAAACAATTCCGGTGAATAATGTCGCTAAAATCATCAAAATACCGAAAATCCGGAGGTACAGTTATATGGAGGCTATATGAAAACGTGAACCTACATGACCCATTTACGAACTTAACCTGCCTACTGACAAAATAAACATGTGTGCAAAATTTTAACCTTCTATCTCAATTCGTTCGGAAGATAGCGTGATTACAATAGACAGAGAGACAGACAGACAGACAGACAGACACACAGGCAGACAGACGGGCATGGCTAAATCGTCTTAGAATTTTACGCTGATCAAGAATATATATACTTTGTTGGGTCTGACATGATTATTTCGAGGAGTTACAAACGGAGTGACAAAATTAATATATCCTCCATAGTATGGTGTAGGGTATAACCCTTACTCGCTGAAAGCTAACACTTCGTATCTATTAAAAATTTTTAAAAACCTTTCTCCCTGAAAATTGACTTGAACGTCATTACATCCAAAATTTTAAGGCTCCTCTTACATACCTTGGCTTTTTTACTCCATATCTCTTTGGGCACTAGGTATGCGGGCAAATGTGACTTGAGTACCCTGGGCGAGGGTGTATGCTTGGCTGCCTCTAAGGTGTCAAATGGGATTCCACCATAGAAGCCTTTTAATCTGAAGTGAAGGAAGCATTTTCATAAAAATTAACAACAAAAGCTTTCAAAAAATCACCTACTCCATATATGGACTTCGGCGCATCAATTGCTGCTTTTTGGCAGCCTCATAATCCAAATTGTTCACCAACAACCAGGTGGCTTCCTGTATCCATGTTGTGCCACATTTTGGAAATGTCACAACGTAGACATCGTCTTGCTTCACTTCGAATTCTAACATTTTCTCCAGATACGTTTCATCTTCCAAGGGTAGGGAACAGCTGCGGTTGGAAGATTTCCCATGGAAATTGGGCAAATGCTCAGTGCTGGCAATGACATCGAACACGATCCGTTGATTTTGTCGTTTGGCGATATTTGCCGAAGTGCGTGGCTGAGTGGTGTACATTGCGATGTGAACTGAGATGGAAATTGGCATAGCCCTCTTGGGGACTGGCTGCCGTTATCTCGTCAAGAAAGCTCAACAATGGTCATTATCATTGTTGAAATGAGAGGAATGCGGTGTGAGATTTTAGTAATTTTTGTTGGGGTAGAGAGAGAAAGTGGGAGAGAGAGAGAGAGAGAGAGAAAGTGGCAGCTTGCAAATAAGTAAAGATAATAGTTTTGTGAGAACCCCGGCCATAAGTGGCTGCAATTTCGTTATCAAATGATTTTAAGTATCGCATATAACATTTATTTTTGCTTTTCTGTCCCCTGAATTGTTTTCGAACATTTTGATATTGAAAACAAGATAGCAACATTACGTTCTGGTTTAGTGTTAAATGTTCTATAAATAAAATAGGGTCTGTGAATTATAAAAAAGAAAGGAATTCAGGGTCTACATATCTCAATAATTCAACACTAATTTATACAGGGTGAGATAAAAAAACTGCAGCAAAGTCAAAGGCAAAAAATATCGGAAATAGCATAAAATTTTAAAATAAGTTTAGATTTGTTCGAATTGGTCACCTTTGGCACGAATTATGGCCTTCAAACGGCCAATGAAGGCGTCTCACGCTGCCCGAATGTTGTTCTACGGTATTTTGGTCAATTCCCTGCGAAGCGCTTGTTTGAGCTGATCGACACTTTGGTATTTTTTGGTGCCAACAGTGCTTTACAAAATACTCCAGACAAAATAGTCCAACGGTTTGGTATCCGTAGAATTGGGGTGGCCATTGTCCGTTGGAAATGAACCGAGGAACCTCATTTTGTAACCATTCATGGGTGGCGCGTGCTGAGTGCGATGGTGGTGCTGAGTCCCGTTGGAATGTCCAAGGTCTGCGGCCAAAATGTTTGCTTGCACAAGGCTTTAATACACCCTCCAGAATATTTTCCTTCCAAAATACTTCAGACACATAAGTCGAACGGATTGGTATCCGTAGAATTGGGGTGGCCATTGTCCGTTGGAAATGAAGCGGGGAACCTTATTTTGTAACCATTCTTGGGTGGCGAGTGCTGAGTGCGATTGTGCTGAATCCTGTTGGAATGTCCAAGGTTTGCGACCAAAATGTTTGTGTGCCCAAGGCTTTAAAACACCCTCCAGAATATTTTCTTTCCAAAATACTCCAGACACAATAGTCCAACGGATTGGTATCCGGAGATTTTGATGGCCATTGTGAAGCGAGGAATCTCATTTTGTTACAATTCATGGGTGGCGCGTGCTGAGTGCGAAGGTGCTGAGTCCTGTTGGAATGTCCAAGGTCTGCGGCCAAAACGTTTGGGAGCCCAAGGCTTTAAAAGACCCTCCAGAATATTTTCTTTCCAAAATACTCCAGACACAATAGTCCAACGGATTGGTATCCGTAGAATTGGGGTGGCCATTGTCTGCTGGAAATGAAGCCACCCATTCTTGGGTAGCGTGTGCTGAGTGCGATGGTGCTGAGACCTGTTGGAATGTCCAAGGTCTGCGGTCAATATGTTTGCGTGCCCAAGGCTTTAATACAACCTCCAGAATATTTTTGCGATAATATTCGTCATTTATTCTGATGCCACGGTCGATTTATACGATCGGAGAGCGACCATAGGCTGTTATGGCGGCCCACACCATCACCATGGCCGGCGCTTGAGTTCTGGTGGCCAACCGAAGGTGTACATTTTCAGCTGACCTCTTTGGCAAGCAAACACGAGCGGATAATTTTTTTTGTTTACAAACGTTTGGACAACGAATGTTTTCTCATCGGAGACCACCAAACCAAATTCGGCAGCTCACCACTTTCGGCAAAGCCAAGCAACTCTTAACTCTTTTGAGTCTATTTTCTTTCCTTTTAGGTGTAAGTTCTTGCACTTTTTGGAATTTCAATGGCTTTATCCCGACCTCATTTTTCAATATTTGCCGAATGGAATATTACGATATGTTCAGCTCACAAGCCATTTTTCGGCCACTGCGACGCGGGTTTCGATCAAGTCGCTTCTTTACTTTTCGAATCATTTCTGCTGATGTTGCTGTTTTCTTCCATCCACTTCCTTGACGTCAGGCTACGCTACCAATAACAGGATCACGGTAACGAGCGATGGTACGAGACACAAGAGATTTATTCTCTTTTAAATGCTGGAGTGCTCTAACGATAGCCACTTGTGGTTTTCCAGCCAAATATAAAGAAATCACACTATCACGCTTGGATTCCATCACGGATAACATTTTTTCTAGAAAATTCCCAAAATGCTGTTGTACACTCGTAAACAATATAATGAGCTGTCACTGGAATAATTTTAACAACTGTCGGACGATTGGCTTAGAAATGACAGCAGTCTGAATTGGGTTTTTTCATCTCACCCTTATCTTAACAATTAAACAATAAAAAAATTTTATTTTATGAAGAACTTGAGTTTAGATCCGAATCCTTGATCCTTTTCTCTCTTAGCTCTTGCTGGAAAATCATTACCTTCCCACCAAAAATCAAAAATTTTTTACATAAAAAATATTTTTCCGAATCTAATAACTGTTTTGAATTAATGCTGGATATATTTGATTTTTACATTTGTGACAGGTTCGTTTTTTTTTTTTTTTGAAATTTTGCATCTGTGGAATTGGAATTTCCTAAATATAACACACGATGCATAGGCAATACACTTGTCCGACACTTTGGTAAATAAATGTGATTCATTATGTGTATTCCCCAATCAAATGTCTCCAGTATGAATGCATCTCTGCTTATTTGTGGTTATTGTGGTTGTTTTTATATTTTATTACACTGTACAACAAAATAAACCTTTTTAAAGGAATAGTTGAAAAAATGTTTCAAAAAGCCTAGTGGTCCTTAAAGCCTGGGGGTCCTTGAAACCTCCTTAAAAAGGCTACTTTTAAATATCAAGAGGTCCTCAAAGATATGCAATTTTGAAGGCCTGGTGGTCTTCGAAATATTTGAAATTATCTACGTCTTCTTCTAATTCCTTGAAAAAATCTAAGCCAAGCCCTTGCCTCCTTAAAACATCATTGGTGAAACCCATGTTTATGGACCTAGTTGTGGTCCATGGCAAATCTTTCATTTTTTATCCACTTTTGAAGGTCCCTAAAAATCCCTTGGAAGTTTGAAGCACTTGTATCCTTAAAGGGAAAGACCTATGTTCTTAGACTTAGTGGTCCTTGACAAATTGTTGCGTTCATCCAATTTTGAAGGTCTAGGGGTCCTTGAAAAAAAACCGGATATAAATCCTATTTCGAAAGCATCGCGGTTTTCAAAACAAAAAAAAAATTGAAATGACACACGTTTAATAGTCAAGTGACCCTTGAAAAAAATTTGAAAAAAATCTAAGGACTTGGGCTTGAAGGCTTTGACAAATCCTTATATAGATTCACTTTTGAAGGTCCTTAAAAAGTCTTTGAATGTATCGAAAATTTGAAGACTAATTGGGCTTAGTGGTCCTTTAAAATATCTAAAATTTCAAAGCCTAATTGTCCTGTTAAAATTATTCCAGTGACAGCTCATTATATTGCTTACAAGCGTATGAAACCATTTTTTGAGAATTTTCAAGAAAAAAAGTTCTCCGAATTCGAGAGTGGTAGTGTGATTTCTTTATATTTGGCTGGAAAACCACAAGTGGCTATCTTTAGAGCACTGCAGCTTTTAAATGTGAATAAATCTTTTGTGTCTCGTACCATCGCTCGTTACCGTGATACTGGTAGCGTAGCCCGACGTCATGGAAGTGGACGAAAAAAAAACAGCAACATCAGCAGAAATGGTTCGAAAAGTAAAGAAGCGGCTTGATCGAAACCCGCGTCGCAGTGGCCGAAAAATGGCTCGTGTGCTGAACATATCGCAATACTCCATTCGGCAAATGTTGAAAGATATCGGGGTAAAGCCACTTTCCAAAAAGTGCAAGAACTTACACCAGAACAGCAAGAAAAGTGACTCAAAAGAGATAAAGAACTGTCGGATTTGTTGTCGGTTTTCTTCGATGAGAAAACATTCGTTCTCCAGCCGTTTGTAAACAAACAAAATGATCGTGTTTACTTGCCAAAGAGATCAGTGGAAAATGTGCACCTTCGGCTGGCCAACAGAACTCAAGCGCCGGCCATGGTGATGGTGTGGGCCGCCATAACAGCCGATGGTCGCTCTCCGCTCGTATTAATCGACAGTGGCATCAGAATAAATGCCGAATATTATCGCGAAAATATTCTGGAGGGTGTATTAAAGCCTTGGACGCGCAAACATTTTGGCTGCAGACCAGGACTCAGCACGCACCACCCAAGAATGATTACAAAATGAGGTTCCTCGCTTCATTTCCAGCGCACAATGGCCACCAATCCGTTGGACTATTGTGTCTGGAGTATTTTGGAAAGCAAGGTTGGCACTAAAAAATACCCAAGTGTCGATCACCTAAAGCAAGCGCTTGGTCGGAAATGGGCCAAAATACTGCAGAGCAACATTCGAGCAGCGTGTGACGGTTTAATTGGCCGTTTGAAGGCCGTTTGAATTCTAAAACTTGATGCTATTTCCGAAAAAAATTTAAGAATTATGGCATTTGACTTTGTTGCAGTTTTTTTATCTCACCCTGTAGAGTAGATTGCGCCCAACGTCATCTGCGATAGATTAGATGGCTCTCAACGGCGATAGAGTATATGTGATGGAGTAGATATCGCCCAATGTCATCTGCGATGGAGTAGATGGCGATCTACATCATCTGGAATAGAGTAGATGACATCCAACGTTCTCTGCTATGGGGTAGATGGCCATTAACATCATATGCTATAGAGTTGATGGCGCCCAACGTCATCTGAGATGGAGTAGGTAGCGCCCAACTTCATCTGTGATTGAGTTGATGGCGCTCAACGGCGATAGAGTAGATGGCGCCCAATCTCATCTGCGATTGAGAAGATCACATCCAACCATATCTGCGATGGAGAAGATGGCGATCAATATCATCTGCGACGTCATCTGCGATATAATATATGGCGACCAAGGTCATCTGCAATAGAGTAGATGACATCCAACGTTATCTGAGATGGAGTAGATGGCTCCCAACGCCAGAATTAATTGTTTTCCACCTTCCCCGTAGCTAATGATGATGTTGACAATAAGGTTGAGGTATGCCTTGGGATCCTTCAAAAACCTCATTTAAAAATTGCAAAATTTACTTGGGGAGCATATTCTTTGCAGGCCAGTGTCGATTTCCCCACAATCATTAATATTTCTCTGTAAATAATTCATTTTTGCTGGGCCATTCTCACAATTTAACCACAGAGTCTACAAATGAGACGTCATTTTTTCGGCGATAATTAATTGGTTCAAATGAATTTAAAAAAAAATACAATAACATTTATGAAATTCCCCAGTGAGAGAACGGTTCTGATTCTGTCAATAATAACAACGACAACAACACGATTTGACAATTTTTGGACTTATCAATCTTTACACGTCTTAGAAGTTACTCATCCCACAAAAAAAAATAAAAAAGTTCTGACGTTAGAAGCCGGTTTGTTGTTCTATCTTCGCCTTCTTCTTCTTCTTCTTCTTGCCTCGTTCTTTCTTTTGAGAAGAGATGTTTTTGCAAAAAATTATTAAAATAAACAAACATTTAGATTGATATAAGAGAGAGTTTATCAAACGAATTTGATCAATAATTGCAGGGGATTGGCTTCCAGTTTTGAAATCAGCGATTGTTGTTATTGTTTTATTGAGTTTGGATTCTGAAAAAAAAGTTATTCCCAGCGAGAATCTTAACAGGTGTAGAATGCTGCTGGTATTTTAGTCTATTGGCAGCATTTCGTTTCAACGGTTGAGTGGTGGCGTTCATAAAAAAAAATTATAAAATATTGGAGTTGAAATATCAAAAAAAAAAAAAAAAAAAAACAAAAATTAAAATTTCAAATTCACTGCAAAAAAAAAAAAAACTAGTGAAGAAAACTTCCAATCCGTGCAAAAAAAAAACAAATAAATAAATAAAAAAAATTAAACCCATAAATTTCAAAATTTTAAACTTATTATATTTTCTACTGTCGTTGTTGTTGTTATTGTTGTGTGAGCTAGAACTAAGCCGTTTAATTATCATTTAAAGAAACAAAAAAAGCGAAAAAACAAGATTTTGTAGAAGTAAACCCCGAAAAAAAAACCGCTTTCAAATTCAAAAGCTAAGAACGAACATCATCCGTTTGCCACACAACACAACAAATCTTCGCTAAACCGCCGCGAAACGGAGAGCAGCAAAGTAACAGTGTTTTCAGAATGTGGCTCTTGGCAAGGGGTAAGAGAGGCTTTAATTAATTATTTACTTGTTTATTTCAAATATGTAATTATAATCGACGTAAAGACAAATTGTTAATTTATAAGTTTCACATGGCATATGTGTAGAGAGGGAGAGGAAAGAGGTGGTTCCGCAGAAATTTTCATCAATGAAAATGATAAATTAGTCACCTGTAGATGCAACTAATTGTGATTCATGTAATTGACAATAAGCTGTGAAGAATAGAAAATAACAAGACACAGCTATTCACCTGGAGCGATGATATTAGGGGTCAACCACTTCTCAATAGATGGCGCAAAGGGTCATCAACAATAAAATAGGGGTAGAGTAGATAGCGACCTTATCAAATTAGATGAAATCATGAATTATCTACGATAGGGTAGATTACATCAAATGTCATCTATGGCATAGTAGATCATATTGTGAGTCAGCAACTGCAGGGAAGATGACATCCGGAGTCATCTACGGTAGAGTATATGACATCGGAAGACATCTAAAGTCAAGTAGATGACATCAGGTATCACCTACGGTAGAGTAGATGACATCAGGAGTCATCCACGGTAGAGTAGATGACTCAGGTGTATCAGGAATCATCTACAGTAGAGTACGGTTGAGAAGATGTCGATCGGAGGCTTATATTGTAGAGTAAACATCACTCGCAGACATCTACTATAGAGTAGATGTCGCTCGGGGACATCAACTGTAGATAAGATATCGCTAGGAGGCCCGATTTCGCCCGGAGACCTCTACTGTAGATTAGATGTTGCTTGGAGATCTCTTCTGTAGAGTAGATGTTGCTTGGATACCTCTACTACAGAGTAGATGTCACCCGGAGACCTCTAGTGTAGAGTAGATGTCTCTTGGAGACCTCTACTGTGGAGTAGATGTCTACTGTAGAGTAGAAGTCGTTCGTAGACGTCTACTGTAGAGTATATGTCGTTCATAGACGTCTACTGCAGAGTAGAAGTCGTTGGTAGACGTCTACTGTGGAGTAGGCGTCGTTCGTAGACGTCTACTGTGGAGTAGGCGTCGTTCGTAGACATCTACTGTAGAACAGATGTCGTTCGTAGACGTCTACTGTAGAGTATATGCCGCTCGTAGACGTCTACTGCAGATTAGATGTCGTGAGTAGACGTCTACTGTGGAGTAGATGTCACCCGGAGACCTCTACTGTAGAGTAGATGTCGTCCGTAGACATCTACTGTAGAGTAGATGTCACTCGGAGACATCTACTGTAGAGTAGATGTCACTCGGAGACCTCTACTGTAGAGTAGATGTCACTCAGAGACCTCTACTGTAGAGTAATATCGCTTGTAGACTTCTACTGTAGAGCAAATGTCGCCTGTAGAATTCTAGTGCATGTCGCTCGTAGACATCTATTGTAGAGTAGATGTCATTCGTAGACGTCTACGGGGGAGTAGATGTCGTTCGTAAACGTCTACTGGGGAGAAGATGTCGTTCGTAGACGTCTACTGTAGAGTAGATGTCGTCCTGAGACACCTACTGTGGAGTAGATGTAGTTCTGAGACACCTACTGTGGAATAGATGTCGTCCTGAGACACCAGATCTAGAATATATGTCGCCCGAATTCATCTACAAAAGTGTAGTTGACTCCCTAGTTCATCTACATTAGAGTAGATTCCGCTCGAAGTCATCTACGGAAGATTTCGCTCGAAATCACCTACTCTACAGAAAATACTTCTTGGGGATCTCTCTCTCTCTCTTTTCCTCCATTGCGGCGACAATAATTTCTTTTCTTTCCTCCTTTCAGTTTTTACCGTTACCCTCCTCGTAACTTTGTGCCACAGCGCACCCCAGCAAACCCTTAAATTCGCCCCCGCAACGAGCAGTGGCGAAACTCAGAGCAACAACACCGACAAATTAGTTTTTACCACAACCACTGCCCAGTCACCGGGTCAAATTGTTTTCGCCACCGATGATGCACCCTATGATCGATCCATTTTCTCCACCACTGCCAATTTTTATCCAGAACGCTATGATTTTGTACGCCCGCCCATATTCGCCTCTGCCAAGGCGGTAAATATAAAGGAGTTTGCCCGCTCACGGATTGATTCGGTGACAAGTTCACCCATTGTATCAGTGAATGCCAGTAAATCATTACCTTTGCCATTGGGTCCGCCGGTATTTGCCACCCTGAGAACAGAAGCTTCACAGCAGCCAATGGCTGGCAAACAGGAGGATGAATATTTGAAAACTATTGCCAAGGGGGCTGAAGAATTTGGCCTGGAGTTTCTGGCGAAAATCTCCGATGAACACAAGCCGGTTCCACGTCGCAGTTATATGGTCTCCCCCTTATCGGTGTGGTCCCTGATGGTTCTCCTGACCGAGGGCGCCGAGGGGAATACTTTCAAGGAGTTGCAAAATACCCTGAGGATTAACAATCAAAATCCGTATGGCTTGAGATTGGCATATCGTCAGATTAAGCAGCGTTTGAAGTGAGTTTGGTAGAATAATTTCCCTAAGAACATAGTTTTTTACCTCTGCCTTTATTTTACCTCTCCCATTAGTGTCGCAACAAATTTTGTAGAAGTCGTCTCATACCAGGCCATTTTTACGGATATCCACAAACCGGTGCAGCGAGACTTTGAGGATATAATTGAGCGGGAATACCAGTCGGTTTTAACTCCCGTCAACTTTGCCGATGTCAACAACACCTTTGTTCGGATTAACGACGAAATTGACAAGACCACCAAGGGTCTGTTGCCACACACCATACTGCCACAGGATCTAATCGATGTGCAACTTTTAATGATCTCCACTTTATATTTTAAGGGAAAATGGAAGGTAGAGGAAGGATGACCTCAAGATACAATTTTTTATTAATTAATTTTGATTTTCGATTGAAATAGTTCCCCTTTGAAACCATCAACACCCATGCGGTACCCTTCCATGATGAGGATGGCCAGATCACGGGAAATGTACAAATGATGTCACAAATGGGCAGTTTTACTTATGTCTTTGTGCCTGGCATTGATAGTTTTGTCCTGGAATTGCCCTATGGAGAGGCTAATTTGATGTCCATGTTGGCAATTTTGCCAAGGAAAGGTGAGTTGAGGGAGTGGGATGTCGATGATAAAAAGGTGGCGCCCAACGTCATTTTCTTAAATGTAGGTGGATCCTGCATACATCTCCGACGACATCTACAATTGAGTAAATGGCGCCAAAAGTCATGTACTGTAGAGTAGATGCCGTCCGTAGACATCTACGGTAGAGTAGATGTCGTCCGTAGACATCTACGGTAGAGTAGATGTCGTCCGTAGGCAGCTACTGAGGGGTGGATGTCTTCCGTAGACATCTAGTGTGGAGTAGATGTCTTCCGTAGACATCTACGGTAGAGTAGATGTCGTCCGTAGACATCTACGGTAGAGTAGATGTCGTCCGTAGACATCCACGATAGAGTAGATGTCGTCCATAGACACCCACGGTAGCGAAGATGTTGTCCGTAGACATCTACGGTAGAGTAGATGTCGTCCGTAGGCATCTACCGTGGAGTAGATGTCGTCCGTAGACATCTACTGTGGAGTAGATGTCCTTCATAGACATCTGCTGGGGAGTAGATGTCTTCCGTAGACATCTACGGTAGAGTAGATGTCGTCCGTAGACATCTACGGTAGAGTAGATGTCGTCCGTAGACATCTACGGTAGAGTAGATGTCTTCCGTAGAATCTACTGTGGAGTAGATGTCTTGCGTAGGCATCTACTGTGGAGTAGATGACTTCCGTAGACATCTACTGTTGAGTAGATGTCTTCCGTAAACATCTACTCTAGAGTAGATGTCGTCCGTAGACTGCTACTCTAAAGTGGATGTCGTTCGTAGACAGCTACTCTAGCTTTGGTAACGCCCAACGTCATCCGCTATTGAGTAGATGGCGCCCAAGGTTGAAAAGATATTAAAACGGATTTTTTCTCCCTTCTCCAGGTACAAAATTAAATACCGTTATGAACAACCTGCGCAACGTTGGCATATCGGCCATACTGCAACAATTGGCAGAAGAGGAACGGGCCGCAGCCGATGATGGTGTACCCAATGAGGTGGAGGTATTCCTGCCCCGATTCACAACGCAATCACATTTCTCGCTGAGATATATTTTGGAAAATGTAAGTGGTTAGATATGAAGTTTTCGATGTTGGAACTAATGTTTCTGCCCTCCCCTTAGATGGGCATGATCGATGTCTTCCAGCCGCACTATGCCAATCTAACGAAAATCGCCAAGGACATTTTCGTATCGAGTATTTTCCAATCGAGTCGCATCATTGTCAATGAGGATGGCACGGAGGCGGCTGCGTTGGCTGTGGCTTCGCTGATAAACAAGGCCTCGCCGGTGCGATTCTATTTCGATAGACCATTCGCATATTTGATTGTGGAAAAATCTGCCAAACTTTTGCTATTTGCTGGAGAAATAAAGTCGCATGCATAGAAAAAAAGAAGAGGAAAATGGAATGCAGGTCACTGAACCTGTAGGCTTTTTGTGTTTTTTTCGGGTCTATAACGAGGTTAGATTACAACAAGGATTTAAATTTGAATTCTTTGGGAGGGTGTTTCGAAGTCCAAGCCAGTTGGGGGTATTTTTGATTTTCATGTTTATTGCAAGACCCAAGAATAGCAACCTTCTTGAGTTTGCAGCCAGTGGTCCAAATATTCCACATTCCCACCCCCCAAATAGGTTCGAAAGGCATTGCTGATACTGGTCCCACTGATAATTGGGGTTTAGCAGGCGCGTTATCATATCGATTGGCCATTCGGTATCAATTATCATTTTTATCTATAAATTTATTTTTTCTTTGTTTTTTTTTGCCAATTGTTGGCTATTCTTGAAGTTCCGAATCAAAGAAAAACACTTCAAGTTTTCGGTCATTCGCAAAGTGCATTTCAAAAAGAAAACATCAACCTCTTTTCGCTTTCCTACAAACAAAAATGTTTATTTCAAGACCCAAGAAGGCCAAAAGCCCTGAATTGATGGAATTTGCAGCCAATGGCAAAGACATACCGCTTGCGGAGAATTGGCTCGAAAACTGGTGTTCCCTATATCCAATTTTCGATGCAGTGCTTGAAAATGTCTTACAGTTTGAGGTAAGGTCCGAGGATGTCTTTTTGGTGACTTTCATGAAATCTGGCAGCACATGGATGCAGGAAATGGCCTGGATGTTGCTGAATGACCTGGATTATGAGCAAAGTGGAAGTACACATCTTAGCCAGAGGAGTCCGTTTTTGGAGTATGGCCAAAGAAGGATATTTAGGTGATGTGAATTAATAAATAAAAATTTCATATTTTTGTTACAGGGCCCAAGGCATTAGACCCTATTTTGGCAATGAAATTGAGCGGTGTAATGCCATGCCAAGTCCAAGGTTAATTAAGTCCCATTTGCAGTCGAATCTATTGCCACAACAGATATGGAAAAAGAAGGCGAAGGTAAGGAGGAAATTCATATATGTATATTCTCTTAAGAGAAATTTTCAGTTTCTACTTTCACCCTCTCTCTCCCCAGATAATCTATGTGGCCCGCAACTGCAAAGATGTCATCGTTTCCTCATATCACTTCCAGAAGGACACGGGTCTCATCGACGACACGACTTTGGAGAATTTTGTAGACGACTTCATAAATAATGACGTTCTTTACGGCGGCTATTGGCAGCATGTTTTAAATTTCTGGAAAATGCGTAACGAATCGAATATCTTCTTTGTAACCTATGAAGAAATGAAACGAGATTTGCGCGGAGTCATCGAAAGGTTGAGTGAATTTTTGGAGAAACCCAAACTGAAAGATGACCAGATGCAGAAATTATTGGAACATTTATCGTTCAACAAAATGAAGGGTAAGACAGGAGGGAAATGTAGTGGAAGATTCTAGCATGGAAGAGCTTCTGTATATGTAACAGTTTTCTAAGATATTTTTTGGGAATATAAGACCTTGTAGGAGTCTCTTGTAAAAGTTTAAAGGGCGAACTTTTGGTGGATCCAGAAGATCTCAAATATTAGCAGAAGTCTTTCTAGTGGACATTTGTAAATAGAAGACTTTGGGTCATTCAAGCAAACAACTACAATTTACAAAACATAAAATGCAACAACCTTCAACTTAATCTTGAATTTTGAAGAAAAGAAGTCTTACCTCTGGCCTTCAAATTAAAAACCGAGAGAGGGAGAGAGAGTAACTAAACCGTTTTGTTTTTTTTTTGCAAACAGACTCTCCGGCTCATTTTAATTAGTTGCAAGTAAGTGGAGAGTAGTTCATGAGAAACACCACACAAACATTAATATCCGATAATGAGAGATTGTGAAGACAAATCAACAATGGATGGTGAGAGATACAATTAAAGAGAAAAAAGAATTTGGATAACCTAGGAGGCGATGAAGCAAAGCAAAATCTATAATGGAGTCAGTTGAACATCGTTCAAGATAGTGGATCGCTGAGACACAGACTAGACCTCGTTCTAATAAGTCGATTTTGTCTCGAGAAACATTTTATAAACATCTTAAATAAAAAGTTATAGAATGATGACAAGACAATGGAGGGAGTGATAGATACAATGCAAAGCAAACAATGAATTTGGATAATCTAATAGGCGATTGCGCAAAGCAAAATCTGTGACAAGTCAGTTGAGCTTTTGAAATCATAAGAATAACATCAAGTCTCTGCGCGAACTAGTCGCCAAATATAAACTAATCTTCTGAGACATTTTATAATTGCTGACCAAGCCAACAGGGTTCAAAATCGTGGATCGCTGAGGCATAGTCTAGATTTCGTTCGAATATGTAAGCTTAGAGTGAGTGATAGAATGTCAAGACAAATCAACTATGGATGGAGACAGAGAGAGATAGATCTACAATGAAAAACAAAAAATTGTTTGGACGATCTAAGAGGCAATAGAGCAAAATCCGCGATGGAGTCAGTTGAGCTTTTGAAATCATAAGAATAAGAACATGTGAGGAAAACTAGAGAAACATTGCTTTAACCTCATCAACAGAAATTAAGACAATGAGAAGACAGATCAACAATGGATGGAGAGAGATAAAATGCAAAAGAAACAAAGAAGTTATCTACGAGACGAAGATGCAAAGCAAAATCTGCGATGGAGTCAGTTGAGCTTTTGAACTCATAAGAATGACATCAAGTGCCTACTCGTCAAGTTAAAATTAACTACTTGTACATTTTATGATTGCTGTCCGAGTCAACAGGGTTCAAAATAGTTGATGGCTGAGCCATAGCCTAGATCTCGTTTCAATAAGTCAACTTAGTTTTGAGAAACGTTACTAATACATCATCAACAGAAATTGAGAGAATAGAGAGCTACAATGAAAAATAAACAAATAATTGGGATGAAGTAGGAGGCGATAGAGCAAAATCTGCTATGGAGTCAGTTGAGCTTTTGAAATCATAAGAATAACAACATGTGAGGAAAACCCGAGAAACATTGCTATAACATCATCAACAGAAATTAAGAGAATGAGAGGACAGACAGATCAATGGATGGAGAGAGGTAATATGCAAAAGAAACAATGAAGTTGTATAAGTGGCGAATGAGCAAAGCAAAATCCGTGATGGAGCCAGTTGAACTTTTGAAATCATAAGAATAACAACAAATGAAGAGAAACAAAAGGAAAATTATTTAAACATCATAGAAAAGTGATAGAGTGATGAGAAGGCAAATAAACAATGGATGAAGAGAGAGAGCTACAATGCACAAAAAAAAGAATTTGGATAATCTAGGGGGCGATAGAGCAAAACAAAATCTGTGATGGAGTCAGTTGATCTTTTGAAATCATAAGAATAACATCAAGTGACTGCAAGACATAGTCGCCAAACTGAAATGAATCTTCTGTTAGATTTTATGATTGCCGACCGAGCCAAAATCGTTTAAAATATTTTCGCCAATTACTAAAGAGTAGACGGTGTTCAACGTTCTCCACTGTAGAGTAAATGGCACCCGTAGCCATCATTTAATGCCCAAAGTCACCTGCTATAGAGTAGAGGGCGTCCGGCGTCATCTGCGATAGAGTATATTGCGCCCGAAGTCATTTACTATAGATTAGATGGCTCCCAAAGTCATCTACAATAAAGTAGATGGCTCCCGAAGTCATCTACAATAGAGTTGATGGTTCCCGAAGACATCTACAATAGAGTAGATTACGTCAACTGTTATAGAGTATATGACGCCCGACGTCATCTGCTATAGAATAGATAGTCGGGAATTGATTTTGTATAAGTTTGATGTCATCCACAATCGGCCATACTGTAACAATTGGAGGAAGAGGGACGAGCCGATGAGTGTAGCTTAGTGAGGAAATGAGGTAGTGCACTCTATGAGGTATCTAAATGGGTTTTTATAAGAAGCCCATATGTAAAATATCTTCTGAAGTTCTTTAGTATATCTAACATCAACAGATTCTGTAGGCCTCCTCTATAAATAAACTTTATAGATTTTCAATTTTAGCTACCATAGGTCTTTTATACGGAGTAGTAGTTCATCATTATGTCGATTTTGGCAAAAAATATATAATCATAGAAGTAATTTTTTTAAATTCCTCAATTTTTTTTCAGAAAATCCCCTTGTTAATACCACCGGAATTTTAAAGCTCAAACTGCCCAGTGTCAATGAAAATTTCGAGTGAGTTTTTTTTTTTGGCAGAACTCCATGATATTGCAATTAATTTCCAAATATTTTCTAGATTCATGCGTCGTGGAATTGTGGGCTCTTTCAAAGATGAACTGACACCAGAACTGCAAGCCAAAATAGATGAGTGGTCTAGACAGATATTGGCTCAGCATGGTCTCACCGAGACGGAAATATATTCTCAGATGATAAATTAAAAAAAAAAAAAATAGATGGAAATAAAAAAGAAATGGAAAATAAAAGAAAATGGAAGTGTAAAATTAATGGAAACCACATATTGGACTCAAAAACGATTCGACAAAAGAGTCTTTTTCGTCCTTTAAAATTTGATGAAAACTAGTTTTGTCTTTGGGGTCAGTCATCTAAAATAATGCTTTGAAGGAGAATTTTGCACACACAAATTAAAAAAAAATAAATTTTCCACTCATTTTCACTCTTAGAGCAAACTCTAGCTATATTTGGAGACATTCGACTCCCACATTAGTTTGAACGACTCCATATTTCGATTTGTGAACGTTACTAAAAAAAGATCCACTTTTATTTAAAAGATCGGTATTGCCTACTTACACATTTTCTCATTTTGACCTGAATTTAATTGAAAAAAAATATTTTAATTTTATATCCTTATTTTATTTTCAACATATTTATATACTTAATTTTATAGTTTTCCAAAAATGTCCTCCTCCGTTAGCCCATGCTGGGACAAAAAGTGCTGAGACCAAGCATCGATTTTCGCACGTAATTCCGGGGTTAACTCATCCTTAAAGGAACCTACAATGCCGCGACGCATAAATCTGCAAATGAAGGCAGTTACAAATTATTAAAAAAAATAAATATTTTTGGGTGGGAATAAATTCCGAAAATCGAAAAATATTGAAAATCTTACTGGAAATCCGTGGTGCTTTTTGGCAATTGGCTCTTTAAACCTTGGGTCATTTTTTCATAATCTGTAAATCACAAATAGAAATATTTAAATATTTTTTTCTATTTTTTTGATTTGTTAAGTCTTTCCACCCACTTTTCATTTTATCAAAGGACAAATGTTCCACAGTCTTTGCCATTTCTTCGGCCGTCAATTGCGGCCTCTCCAAGAAATCGCACAGCCTTCGTATGACCCCTGCCAAGTCGCGTTTCATTTCTTCATAGGTCACAAAGAAGATGTGCGGCTCATTGCGCATTCTCCAAAAGTCCACAATGTGATTCCAATAATTGGTGTAGTTCAGTTCATCGTGGATAAAATCTTCAATATAATCTTCGATGTTGTCACCGGTCCAAAGACCGAGTTTCTTGAGGAAATGATATGAGGAGACAATGACATCTTTGCAATTTCGGGCCACATAGATTAGCTGGAAGGAGGGAAATGGAAAGTTGTTTTAAAAATTTCGAAATTTCATTAAAAACGAAATATATTGGAAAGAAGTTATAAAATCTGTTGCATACTTTTAGGGTGCTAGTAGACAAAAATGGTGTATAGGCAAAAATGAACTACGCAGCCAAAGCAAAAGGGTGAGATGAAATAACTACAACTAACTTCAGACTGCTGTCATTTCTAAGCCACTCGTCTAATAGCCGTTTTTTTTTTTTTTTTGAAAAAGTACAAGTTTTTCCCAATTGGGAAGGGTGTAAAAAGTTCGGCCCGGCCTAAGGTATCTGTTTTTTTTTACTTTTTTATATTTCTGTAATCTAGCCTTTCTAATTGAAAGTGTTTCGATTTATATCTGTAAAACTTGTGGCCTACCTTTTGCTTGTTTTCCCATACTTTCATGGGCAATAGATTCGCTGGCATGTGGGACTTCAGTAAACGTGGGCTGGCCAATGTGTGGCTATAAGCCATGGCATCGCGGGCTCCGCTCACAATTCCATGATCTCTGTAATAGAAAATAAAAATAATTTCAACATTTCCTTTATTTATTTTTTTTCTGTTTGGAAGACCTACTCCAAAAACGGACTCCTGTCCAGTACCGCCTCCCGCTTACTTTTTTCATAGTCCAAATTATTCATCAGCAACCAGGCGGTCTCCTGCATCCAGGTGGTGCCACATTTCATGAATGTCACCACAAACACATCGTCGCTGCGTACCTCATAGTTGAGCAGCTGGGGAAGCACTCCGTCACAGGCCTCTGGCAGGGTACACCATGTATCCAACCAATTTTTGTTCAAAGGAATATTTCTACCCTCGCAGGCATACTGTTTCATGGGTAGAGGAGAACGAGTTTTGTGGGTGGCTGTTGTTAATGGACGAGATTTCAACATTTTGAAATGAAAAGTTTTTTCCACTACTCTACGATTTCTGGCGGGAGCGAAAGAAAGTCTTCCTGGCTGGCTGGGTTTCTAATTTCTAACTAAAGTGTAAAGATTTGAAAATTAATTAATAGGGCCACTGAGTAAATAACCGGTTCTTATCTCTCAAGCACTCTACCCCTCTCTCTTTCTCAGCTACTCAAAATATCTTGAATTCTTTAAGTATTTTGATAAGGGATTTCGAGATTTTTGTTGATTTTTCGGCAAGAGACTGATCTGATATTCGAGGGAAAGGAAATTTTGAATATGGAGGGAAAATAGTAAAGAATTTTGGAAGAGAGAGAGAGAGAATGGGAGATAGTAGAGTTAAAAAAGAGATAGTAGTTTTAGAATTAATGAAATACGATGTTGGATTGATAAGTCAGTGATTTTTCTAATATTCCTCGTAGCTTTGAAATGTAAAAGGTTATTTCATCAACTACCATCTTACGATAGACTACTGAGAAATTTTTAAAAGTTCTATGAACTCTGTTTCAGAAAAAAATTCAAAATCAATCATATATTTTCTTTGAGCTTGAAAAAAAAAAAATAAATAAAATAGTTTATTTGAATTAAATCGAAAAAAGTTTGATATTTTCGGATTAAAATTCATTCATTTGGAGTCCTTGCATTTCGGGTTGGATCCCTTGGAATCCTTGTAGTATCTTCGGCAATATAGATGATAACAATGCATGGATCATTTTCACAGAAATTGTTAACCCTTAGCCAGTCACCAAAAGGGAAATTTGGGGCTTCTTCAAAAAAAAAAAAAAAAAAAAAAAAAAAAAAAAAAAAAAGAAGTTTTAAAACTCCATTTAATCAGCATCGTAAAAAATTCAAAATAATCGAAATTATTTATTTTAAAATTCTAATATTGATTCCAGAATATATAAAAAATCTTAATCTTACCTTAACGCCAAGACCTCAAAACGGTTTTGATTTTTGTGGGACTAGGTGGAGGGGGAGTAGTGATAGGGGAAAAAATCAAAGAAGAGAAAAAGGGTAGAAAACGGGTTATGGCTGAGTTTTACTTTTTACTCGAATTCGAACGAGTTTTTCGGAGGGCTGTTGGGAAGTCTGAAGTGTGAAGACAATTGAACATTGAATTTACACTTTATCGAAATTTTTACCTTTTGGGGGCGAGGAGTGGGGCCAATATTGCCAATTTTCGCATTTGTCTTGTGTCTGATACAAACATTATGAGGCTCCAATATGGACATATCTATTGGGTACTCTCCTCCTTGATAAAAGATTTTTTTTTGAAATTTTTGAGACTTGATCAGCATAAAATTCTATGTCGATTTAGCAAAGTCCGTCCGTTTATCTGTCCGTGGAATTCACTCTAGCTTCCGAACGTTATGTAGTAAATTGATAAAATTCTACTCAAATGTAAAGTATGCCTGCAGAACTTTTGGTATTGAAAATGGGCCATGTAGGTCCACATCTTGGTATAGCCCCCATATAATGGTACCTCTCTATTTTCGGCATTTTGGTGATTTAAGCGATATTATTCAACCGAATTGTTTCAAATTTGGTATTTGAACTTCGCAATGGATACTACAGCCTATGACAGAAAATTGTCTGTGCGGATCCTCGCCTTCGTATAGCCCCCATATAACGGTACCTTCCGATATTGGGTATTTTGATGGTTTTACCGACATTATTCATCGGAATTGTTTCAAATCTGGTATTTGAAGTTCTTAATAGATATTTCAGTCTATGACAGAAAAATGTCTTCGTATATCCCCCCATATAACGGTACCTTCCGATATTCGATATTTTGATGGTTTTAGCAACATTATTCTTCGGAATTGTCTCATATTGGGTATTGAAAGATCTCAATGGGTACTACAGCCTATGACAGAAAATGGTCTGTGCAGGTCTACGTTTTATAACCCCCATGGTACTTCCCTATATACGGTAATTGGATGATTTTAGCTACATTATAAACAGATTTTTTTCAAGTTTCGCATTTGAATATTTTAATAGCCATGACAAAAGTGGCCTATACAGGTCCACGTCGTCGTATAGACCCTAATATACGGCTACTTTCGGTATTTTTAAGATTTTAACAGAGTTTTTTTTGAAACTTGCCAAATTTGTACCAAATGGTGGAGGGTATTCAAAGTTCGGCTCGGCCGAACTTACAGTTTTTTTACTTGTTTTTAAATGCAGAGGATCATATTGGTAATGCACATGAATCGGAACAGAAATTAAGCATAGTATCCTCAGCAAAGCAAAGGAGTTTTTTCTTTTATTTTCTTTTCGGTCACAGGTTTCTTTAAATATTTCTGAATGATATTTAAGAAATTGTCTTTCGAACGTGTGTATAGCTACGCTCCTAAAAATTTAAGTCAAATATAAGTTAAATGTGTTTTTAATTGAGCTCGCAAACATGCATGAATATGTGAAATTAAGGCCTTTGTTTGTTGCAAAAATAATCGCCGGTTGAACAGACTTAAAGCTCTCACATAAATAAGTTAATATGGCGGTGTATTAGCAAAGGGAGACTAACTCCGAATATATATAAAAATTTCGGAAACTACAAAAAACCTTGCATATCCAATTGAAAAATTCAGCTACTTCAATAAACGGAGACTGGATAAAGTTTTTCGTATTCTACGAGATTGGGGACACAGGGAACAATACCATGGAAACACCAAGACAACATTTTTAAATTCGAAATATATTTTTAAGGGAATTCTAGGATTTCAAAAGGATATTATTTGAGGACTATCGAAGCTTTAAACGTGGATTTTTAATGCATATTTTTCCAAGTACCATCAGGATTTTAAATGCGAATTTTTGAGAATATTTCTTTCAAGGATACACAGTTCTTGAGACCTGGATGTTTAAAAACATTTCTTCGAAGGATGCACAAATCCTTTAAATGTGGATTTTCAAGAATATTTTTTTTTGCCTGGACAGTCCGAGGTTTCATGACGGATTTTTAAAGAATTTTTTTTTTTCGGAGGAAAATTTTTTCAAATGTGGTTTTTGAAAAAAAAATTTAATGAGGGATTTTTAAAGAATATTTTTTTCAAAAAAAAAGAGTTGGACTTTAAATGGGCAATTTTAAGGAACTTTGAATTAATACAGACACATTCTCAAATGTAAAAATGTTTATTTTCAAACAAATCTGGTCAAATGCCATAAAAAGTGATAATTTGAAAATATATTTTTTTTAAGGATCACTAGTCCTTAAAACCTTGTCTTTGAAGATTATTTTGATTTGGAGAATAAAAAAGTCCTTGAAATGTGGATATTTTAAGAATATTTTTTTTGCAAGGATCCACAGACTATTAAAGTGGCTTATTTACGGATAATCTTTTCGGGGTCAATACTCCTTTTAAATGTGAATTTCAGGAATATTTCTATAAAGGATCGATAGTCCTTCAAACGTTGATTTTATGAAGTATTTTCATTAAGGATTGATAACCGTGAATTTTTTTAGAACATTTTCCGCAAGGAAAAACATATTCTTTACATATCCTTCTCTTAAGGACCTTAAAATATGAATTTTTTAAGGAATATTTTTCTCAAGGATGTATTGCGATTTTTTACGAAGTTTTATTTTTCGAAAAGTTAGTCTTTTAAATGCGGATTTTTAAGAATATTTTTTTTCAAGGACAGCCCGACCTTTTAAGTTAAAATTTTAAAGAATATTTTTGAAGGACCATATTACCATTTTTAAAGGTGTTTCATTCAATGAAACATCTGAAACTTAAAGTCGGATTTTTGAAGGACAATTTCCAAGGACTTTATGAATTTGAAACGTAGATTTAACGTAGATAAAAATATTTTTGCCAAGGACGTAGATTTTACAAATATTTTTGCCAAGGACGTGGATTTTAAAAATATTTTTGCCAAGGACTTAGGACTCGGATTTAGAAAAATTTTTTTTCATGGACCTTAGGCCTTGGATCTTTAAAATATTTTTGTTGTGGATCTTTAAAATAGTTTTGTTAAGGACCTAAGGACATGATTTTTTTAAATATTTTTGTCAAGGGCCTAAGGACGTGGATTTTTAAAATATTTTTTGTTAAGGTCCTAAGGACGTGTTTTTTAAGTATTTTTGTCAAGGACCTAAAGACTCGGATTTTTTAAGTATTTTTGTCAAGGACCTAAAGACTCGGATTTTTTAAATATTTTTATCATTTTTATTTATTTGAAATATTTTTGTCATGAACCTTAGGACTTTGATTTTTTAAATTTTGTCAAGGACCTAAGGACTTGGATTTTTTTAAAAATTTTGTCAAAGACCTATGGACGTAGATCTTAAAAATATTTTCGTTGAGGATCTAAGGACATGGATTTCTTAAATATTTTTTGTCAAGGACCTATGGACGTAGTTCTTTAAAATATTTTTGTCAAGGACCTAAGGACATGATTTTTTTAAATTTTTTCGTTAAGGATCTATATACATGGATTTTTTAAATATTTTTCTCAAGGATCTAAGGACGTGGATTTTTTAAATACATTTTTCAAGGACCTAAGGACGTAGATCTTTAATATTTTTTTGTCAAGGACCTATGGACGTACATCTTTAAAATATTAAATATTTTTGTAAAGGTCCTAAAGATCTAGATTTTTTAAATATTTTTAAGAATATTTTTTTCAAGGACGGCCCGACCTTTAAATTGAAATTTTACAGAATATTTTGGAAGGACCATTTGACTTTTAAAAATGAATTTTTAAAGGACATTGACTATTGGTTTTAATCTTTAGATCAATTGTCTTTTAATTTCCGAAAAGTGCGATGATATTGATTACAATTTCTAGTCTATATCTATAAAGGCAAGTGCATTTGATTTTCCTGCCATCAGAGATAGTCAGAACTCTCAAGATCCCCATAACCGTGCGCACATACATCATCGCTGTTGCCATTTTTATTTTAATCAAAACTAGGTTATTTTCCAGTCAAACAACCAATCAAACCATCATTTTCTGCCATGTCATTTTGTTTACCCCGAAATAAAAAAATACAAAACAATCGGTAAATCTCTGCAAAAAATAGTTCACGAATCACGTTTAACTCACATTTTTGTTGTTGTTGGACTAGGCAAAATTTCTTATCACTTCTACCCGTGGCGGTCTTATCAGAAGTTGTTGTGTTTGATATGATTACACATCCACTACAAACATGTGTAGATACATTTACAATCATCTATGGACTTAGGCCATTATCATGATTATGGGTAAATTTTGTCAATGGCAACAAATACGGGGATTACATGGGCGGGCGGGCATAACAATGATAATAGCTGATGAGCCCCTCACCCATGCGGCGATAAGTTGTTGTTGTTTTTTAAGTTTTGTTATTGTTTCTATTTTCAAGGGACAAGATAAGCCGGTTGGAGGTTTGATTTTAAATTCATTGCCAATGGAAGAAAACTCTATCAGTATTCGGAGAGCCGCTAAGCGAAACGGTCATTAGAAATTAAGAGTGATTTTTAAAATAAAAAATTAAATTTGCATCATGTTCAAATCCCGCTGCAAAACGGAAGGTGCTCCAAATCCCAGACGGGCCTTTGAAATGAAACAATATGCTGCCGCCGATCCAAATATTCCATTGCAAAAAGATTGGTCCGAAACCTGGTGTACCTTGCCACAACCCTTCGACACCGTTCTCGGGGAGGTTTTAAACTATGAAGTGCGGCCGGATGATGTCTTTATTGTGACATTTATCAAGTGTGGCACCACCTGGATGCAAGAGACCGCCTGGTTGTTGTTGAATAATTTAGATTTTGCCAAGAGCAAAGAATTGCCCCAGACCCAGCGTTCACCGTTTTTGGAGTAAGTTGAAAACGGAAATAAGTTTGAGGGTGTGTGAGGGTGTTAATTGTCAAATGTTGTCTTGCAGTTTCCATGGCATTGTCACCACTGCTCCCAATGTCGTGGAATACAGTAAAACTCTGACCAGTCCCCGTTTACTGAAGACCCACATGCCAGCGAATTTGGTGCCCAGGCAGATTTGGCAACAAAAGACCAAGGTAAGAAAGGAGTTCAAGGTGGGCAAAAATATATGTCTTCTTAGGGATCAAGGACTTGGATTTTTAAGGATTTTTTTGAAAGGTCCTTAGAAAGAACAAATATCTTTTAAATTTGGATTTCTAAAGAATAATTTTTTAAGCACACACAACTTATTTTCCTTTAGAATTTAGAAGGATTTATTTCTGGAATAATTTTCAAGGATTCTCAATCTTTTCAAGGACCCAAAAAATCTTTAAATTCGGATTTTCGAAAAAAGTTGAGAATCCATAATCAATTAAAAATTGTTTTTTAAGGACCAACAGCACTGTTTTTTTGAAGAGAAATTTTCTTCAAGGATTAAGAGTTCTTTAAACTAGATTTTTTACGAATATCTTGACAAGGATTAGCAGTCCTTTAAACATAGATTTTTAAAAAATATATCTTCAAGGATCTACAATCCTTTGGAGTTGGATTTTCATGAATATCTGTCCAAGGGCCATTTTTTTGAAGGAACATTTGACCTTTAAACCTGCACTTTTAAAGGACATTGTTTCAATGAAACATCTAAAACTTAAAGGCGGATTTTTAAAAGACATTTTCTAAGGATCTTCTGAATTTTAAAGCTAGATTTTTCAAACACATATTTAAGAACAATCTGGTTTTAAAACATTTTTTTATTATTTGCAAAGGATATTTGTTTCCAGAACAATCTGGCCTTTTAATGTGGATTTTCAAAAAATATTTTTGTCAAGGACCCAAGGACGTGGATTATTTAAATATTTTTGTCAAGAATCTAAGGGCGTAGATTTTTCTTTTTGGTTTTTTTTAATGTTTTTGTAAAGATTCTAAGGATGTGGTTTTTTAAATATTTATGTAAAGGACTAAAGGACTCGGATTTTATAGGTCTTGGATTTTTTAAATATTTTTGTCAGGGACCTAAAGACATCAGTTTTTAAATACTTAGGACTTGGACTTGGATCTTTAAAATATTTTTGCCAAGGACCTTAGGACTCGGATTTCTAAATATTTTTGTCAAGGACCTAAGGACGTGGATTTTTAAAATATTTTTTGTTTAAGAACCTAAGGACGTAGGTTTTTAAAATATTTTTGTTAAGACCTAAGGACGTGGATTTTTAAATATTTTTGTCAAGGACCTAAAGACACGGATTTTTAAAATATTTTTGTTAAGACCTAAGGACGTGGATTTTTAAATATTTTTGTCAAGGACCTAAAGACACGGATTTTTGAAATATTTTTGTCATGGACCTCAGGTTTTTGATTTTTTAAATATTTTTGTCCAGGACCGAAGGATGTGATTTTTTTAAATTTTTTGTCAAAGATCTATAGACGTAGATCTTTAAAATATTTTCGTCAAGGGTCTAAGGACATGGATTTCTTAAATATTTTTGTCAAGGACCTAAAGATTCGGATTTTTGAAATATTTTTGTGATGGACCTCAGGTCTTTGATTTTTTAAATATTTTTGTCAAGGAACTATCGACGTAGATCTTTAAAATATTTTTGTAAAGGATCTAAGGACATGGATTTTTAATTTTTTTTTGGTCAAGGATCTAAGGATATGGATTCTTGTCTTAAACACTTTTCGTCAAGGAACTATGGACATGGATTTCTTAAATATTTTTTGTCAAGGACCTAAGGACATGGATTTTTTAAATTTTTTCGTCAAGGATCTATGGACATGGATTTTTTAAGGACGTGGATTTTTTAAATAATTTTTTCAAGGACCTAAGGACGTAGATCTTTGAAATTTTTTTGTCAAGGACCTAAGAGCTTGGACTTTTAAATATTTTTGTCAAGAACCTATGGACGTACATCTTTAAAATATTAAATATTTTTTTAAGAATTAAGGACGTGGAATTTTTATATATTTTCAAGGACCTGGATTTTTTTAATATTTTTAAGGTCCTAAGGACCTGGATTTTTTTTTTAATATTTTAAGGTCCTAAGAACGTGGATTTTTAAAATATTTTTTTAAGGACCTAAGGACGTGGATTTTTAAAATATTTTTTAAGGACCTAAGGACGTGGATTTTTAAAATATTTTTTAAGGACCTAAGGACGTGGATTTTTAAAATATTTTTTGTTAAAGACCAAGGGGCGTGGATTTCTTACATTTTTTCTTCAAGGACATAAGGACGTGGATTTTTGTTTATATTTTACAATACTTTTAATGGATATTTTTGGAATACTTTTAAGGATATTATTGGAATACTTTTAAGGATATTTTTGGAAATCTGTTTAAGGATATTTTTACTTTTGAAGAATATTTTTACTTCTTTGAAATACATTTTAAAGGACATTTTTACTTTTTCGCAATGTCAGATAAAATACAATTTTATTAATTATTTTTTCTTTATTCTCCCTCCCCTCTCCCCTCCTCGCCTCTTCCAGGTCATCTACGTTGCTCGCAACTGCAAAGATGTCGTTGTGTCCTCCTATCATTTTGCTAAAAACCTACGCCTGTGGGCCGGTGATAATATCGAAGATTTTGTCACCGATTTCCTCAACGATGAAATTTTGTACTGCAACTATTGGTCACACATTGTGGACTTTTGGAAAATGCGCAACGAGGAGCATATCTTTTTCGTTACCTACGAAGAAATGAAACGGAATTTGGGTGGAGTCGTACAGAGGTTATGTGATTTCTTGGGTCGACCTCAGCTGAGCGAGGAGGAGTTGCAGAAGACATTGGATCATTTGTCGTTCAATAAAATGAAAGGTAAATAAATTTTGAGACTTTATGGCAATAATGGTTTATGCCTAACGAGAATGATATTTTCAGATAATGACAAGGCAAATATCACGACAGTGTTGAAACAGCACATAACAACGGCCAATGATGATTTTCAGTAAGTATGAGCAAAGTATTCTTTGTAGAGAAGCTGTGGGGCGAAGCTCACTTTCAGAGGTGTACTGCTTTTCAGTTCTTCTACAAAAGACTCCTTAGACTTTGATTAATCTTGAAAGGAGTCTTCCAATGAACTCACTGTCTCCTTCTCCTTTATTGTTCTTAAAGAAGTCCCTTGTCCTCCCCTCTCCCTCTGACTGTCTTATTTCTAATCTCTTTCATTTTTATTCTTCCAGATTTATGCGCCGTGGTATTGTTGGCTCTTTCAAAGACGAATTGACACCGGAATTGCAAGCGAAAATCGATAACTGGTCCCGGGACTTTTTGGCCAAGCATGGTCTGACGGAGGAGGATATTTTTGGAAAATTATAAATTCTTGTTGTTTTTATTTAAATTTAAGTAGATTTAATTTTTTTTTAGATTAATTTGTTAATTTTTTTTTGTACAAAACCAAGGCTTTTCAATTTAAATGTCTTTATATGACGACACCAGCTTACCTATTAAGCCTTCTTCAGCTAGCCTACAAAGATATACGTCCCTTCAGCTCGTCCATAAATTTCCTGGTCATTTAGATTTCCTATAGCGCCTCCATGTCATTTTGCCCTGTCTATAAAGTCTGCTAGGCCCTTCAGTTTGTCTATGGAGACTACTTGAATCTTCTGCTCTTCTAAAAGAGCCATAAAGTCTTCCTTGACCTTTAGCTCGCCTATAAGATTCCCTGACCCTTTAGTTTTTCTAGAGCGTTTTCATGGCTCCTTGTCTACATATGGAGACTCGTCCACCTTTCAGTTTATCTATCGAGATTCTTAGCCGTTTGTCTGAATATGAAGTCCCCAGCCCCTTAGTTTTTTTTGCAAATCATACCTTGAGTTTCACCACACCTATAAATATATCCGTCCCTTTAGCTCGTCCATTTAGATTTCCTATAGCGCCTCCATGGCTCTTTGCTCTGTCTATAAAGTCTGCAAGGCCCTTTAGTTCGTCTATAGAGACTACTTGAATATCCGACTTTTCTAAAAGAGCCACAAAGTCTTCCTTAACCTTTAGCTCGCCTATAAAATTCCCTGACCCTTTAGTTTTTCTAAAGGGTTTTCATGGCCCCTTGTCTACATATGAAGACTCGCCCGCCTTTCAGTTTATCTATCGAGATTCTTTGCCGTTTATCTGGTATATGACGACCCCAGAGCCCTTAGCTTTCCTACAAATCATTCATTCTTCTATAGATTTGCGGATCCTTTAGATTTACTATAGCTTCTCCGTGGCCTTTTGCTCTGCCTATAAAGTCTGCTAGGTCCTTTAGTTCTTCTATGGATACTACTTGAATCTCCGGGTCTTCTATAAAAGCTTCAAGGCCCTTGGTCTCGTCTACGGCGACTTCATATCTTTTAACCTCCTCAGTATTACAGAGAAATTCTAAGGACATTTTTTGGAAACATTTTAAGCATCTTGGATATGGATTTAAAAGACCCCATCCCCCTCACCTTAACTATGATTTCTTCCTAAACCTTCAGTTAGCTTACAAAGACATGCATACCTCTAGCTCGTCTATAGCTTCCCTGGTCCTTTAGACTTACAATAACGTCTCCATGGCCTTTTGCTCTGTCAATAAAGTCTGCTAAGCCCTTAAGTTTGTTTATAGAGACTACTTGAATCTCCGACTCTTCTATAAAAGTTCCAAGGCCCTTGGTCTCGTCCACGGCGACTCCCTATCTAATAAGCTCTCCCGTATTGCAGAGGAAATTTAAGAACATATTTTTCGGAAACATTTTAAGCATCTTGGATATGGACTATAAAGACCTCATCCTTCCTCAGCTTACCTATAATTTCCTCCTAGACCTTCAGGTAGCTTACAAAGGTATCCATACCTCTAGCTCGTCTATAGCTTCCCTGGTTCTTTACAGATTTCCTATTGCGCCTAAATGGCCCTTTGCTCCGTCCATAAAGTTTACTAGGTCCTTTAGTTTGTCCACAGCGACTACTTGGATCTTAGGTTCTTCTACAAAAGCTCTAAGTCCCTTGGTTTCGTCTATGGCGATTCCCTATCTATCAAGCCCATCAGAGGATTTTTTAAAGACATTTTTTCTGTAGAGTTTTCAACCTTTTGGGGTTTGACTTTTGGGTCCTATTTTTTTTGGAAAAGTGTTCTTTATTTCCTGCTTATATATGTCGGAATAATGTAGAAAAATTTTCATCATGTAATTTTACAATGGATGTTGAAATACACCTCAGTTCGGAACCTCAACATCAAAATCAAGCAGATTTTGGGTGTTAAGTTGTACCTTTTGAGAGTTGGATTGTATGGCCTAAAATGAAGTATTTTACAGAAGGGTGGTGTTGAAGGCAAAAATATTCCCCATAAAATTTTACCATAAGTCATCAACGAACTGAAGGGTATAAACAAAGTACATATCCATAAAATATCTTAAATATTTAGTCGTTCTGTTGCTAGATTATACATTTTTTTATCTAAATTGGTTTTGGGTCACAAATAAATATTATAAAACGCTATCCCGCAAACAAATGTATCTGTGAGAGTCTAGCAAACACCCATACAAAATAATTCTTTTGGCAATTCTCACTTCATGGCTCTCCCCTCTCATTGAGATTAATCAAGAAAAACAACAACAATAAAATGCAAATTTTCACTTCAGTTCTATATAAGATTTCGCGAAGAGGTGCACAAAAAATATTTAGAATATTCGGAACGATAATATCTCATTCAATATCCACGGAGAACTGTTCTGACAATTCTCACTTTATGGCTCTTCACTCTCAATGAGATTAATAAACAAAAGCAAACAACAACAACGAACGGCCATGACAAATAATAATTTGAATTTATTGAAATTCTTCAGTTCTATTTAAGATTTCGCGAAGATAACCACTCAAAATAAACCATCAGCGGGCAATGTTAAAATCTCGTTCAATATCGGCGCCTCGGGCGCTATTCTCTACCAAACAATATGCCACAGAGGGCCGAGATATACCTCTTACGAAAAATTGGTCCGAAACCTGGTGTACCCTATCGGCAGAGTTCGATAATGTCCTACCCGAAATACTGAACATGGAAATACGTTCGGATGATATATTCGTTGTGACCTTCATAAAATGTGGCACCACCTGGATGCAGGAAGCCACCTGGTTGCTAATGAATAATTTGGATTTTGAGCGTTGTAAACAGGTCCATGTGTGGGAGCGGAGCCCATTTTTGGAGTAAGAACTTGTTTTCATAAAAAAAGGATTAAAAAATTAAGTATTTTTCGGTTTAGCAATCACGGTTTCAATGTGGGTGCCCCCAATGCCATTGAATTTTGCAAGACTGCACCCAGTCCACGGGTCATTAAGACCCATATGCCGGCCAATTTATTGCCACTGGAGATATGGAAAAAGAATGTAAAGGTAATATTGAAAGAAAAAAGCAAATAAAGAACATGGGGATTTTTTGGCGAGTTGAGAGAGACACTTACTTTACAAGGAAGTACAAGGACCGTGAGGAAACTTCAAAACTGAAGATACAGGGAGTTTCTATGGGAGAGTTGGTCTTTTTAGGAGGAGGAGTATTCATAAGTGAGCTGAGGGTCAAGAGAGTCTTCATAAGCGAGCTAAAGAGCCATGGAGTCTATTGAAAAAAAAAAAAAAAAAAAAAAAACTGAATGACCAGAAGTCCCTATGGGCGAAAAGGCCCAAGAGGTCGTAATAGACGACCTATGGGCCACCGAAATTTCATAAGAACCACAAAGTTATGAAAGACGAAAGGGAGGCTTAGAATCTCAAGCGACGAGCTAAAGGACCAGGATACCTCTATAGATGAGCTAAAATACCATGAAGTCTATGGAGAGGTGTAAAAGGGCCAGGAAGTCTTCGTATGTGGTCAGGAGGGCTAGGAGATGTACACAGATGACAGTAGAGAGCCATAAAGTCTTAATAGGAAAGATGAAGGAACATCTAGTTTTCATACATAAGCTGGATGGTTAAAGAGTGTCCATAGGGCCTCAACATTCTCATTGGGTGAACGGAAGGGACAGAGAGTCTTCATAGACAAGCTAACATGCCACCCTATCTATGAAGGTGAGCAGGATCCCGGAAGGGTCAGCTACATTCCATAGATAAGCCAAAGAATCACCGAGTCTCCACAGACGACCTAAAGGTTAAGTGAGGTTAAGTGAGTTAAGTGAAGGATATTAGGGTGAGTTACAGGTCCATAGAGTGTCCAGGGGCAAGCCGAAGTAAAAGTTCCTTGGAATATCTTTAAGTGATTTGAAGGGCTAGAAATCGCTGTCGCAGAGTTGAGGAGTTGGGAAGTATTTATTGAATAGCTCAGGGGCCCGTGAGTCTCTGTAGAGGAGATGAGGGGTCAGGGAGCCTCCGTAGAAGAGCTGAGGTGCCAGAGAGTCTCTGTAGAGGAGCTTAGGGGGTCAGCGGGTCGTCGTGATGGAGCTTAGGGGTTAACGAGTCTCCATAAAAGAGTTGAGGGGCCCGCAAGTCTGTGTAGAAGAGTTAAAGGTCCAGCGAGTCTCCGTAGAGAAGTTGAGGGGCTGTGGGGCCAGCGAATCTCCATAGAGGAGCTGAGAGGTCAGCGGGTCTCCATTGAGGAGCTGAGGGGTGAGCGAGTCTCCATAGAGGAGCTGAGTCTATGTAAAAGAGATGAGGACCAGCGTGACTAAATAGGTGAGCTGAAGGGTCAGCGAGTCTTCATAGATGAGCTGAAGGTTTAGCGAGTCTTCATAGATGAGCTGAAGGGTCAGCGACTCTCCGTAGAAGAGCTGAGGGGTCGGCGAGTCTCCATAGAGGAGCCGAGTGGCCAGTAAGTCTCTGTAGAGGAGCCGAGTTGCCAGCGAGTCTCCGTAGAGGAATAGAGGGGTCAGGGACTAGCAATTCCCAATAGAGAAGAGACCCTTCAGGAAGACCAAACTTTCTATTCATAGAAGACCAGAAGAAGGTTTTCTCCCAAAGAAGTCCAGAAGAGGGTCTTCTCCCATAGAAGACCAGAAGAAGATCTTCTCTTATAGAAGACCAGAAGGTCGTCTGCTGCTCTTCTGTCAGAGAAAACCCTGTTGTCGTCTTCTATGACATGTCTTTCTTCTAGTCTTATATGAGAAGGCCTTCTTTCATATGTCTTTTCTCATAGAAGACCTGATTAAGATCATCTCCCATAGAAGCCCAGAATGTCTCTTCTCGTAAAATACCAAGATATGCTCCTTCTTCAATTTCAAATTCTCTTTCAGATAATCTATGTGGCCCGTAACTGCAAGGATGTCATTGTCTCTGCCTATCATTTCACCAAGAACCTTGGCTCCTGGAAAGGTGCAAATTTGGAAGAATTCGCAGAGGATTTTATAAACAATGAAATTATGTACACCTGTTTCTGGTCGCATATTGTGGACTTTTGGAAAATGCGTAATGAATCGTTTCTGTTTTTCACAACCTACGAGGAGATGAAAAGAGATTTGCCGGGAGTCTTGCAAAAGTTGTGTGGATTTTTGCAAAGGCCACAGTTGACGGCGGCGGAAATGGAAAACATGTTGAATCATTTGTCGTTTGAAAATATGAAGGGTCCGTTCTAGGAACTAAAGGTTTTTTCATGGAGGAATTTTGATCTGTGTTTTTTTTTTTTTGCAGGTAATGACCAAACCAATATTACGGCCTTGATGAGGGAGCAGGTTCCTACCATTAGCAATGATTTCCAGTGAGTTTGATTTTAGGATTTGGAAATATTTCTTTTGAAAATTTCGATTTTTCCAGATTTATGCGCCGTGGCATTGTGGGTTCCTTCAAGGACGAACTGACGCCAAAGCTCCAAAGGAAAATTGACAACTGGTCTCGCAACTTCTTGGCCCAGCATGACCTCAAGGAGGAGGACATTTTTGGAAAGCTCTGAGAAGAATTGTTTTCATTTATCATTTTCTGCATAGAAACATAAGAATGGTTAGATTGTATATTTCGGTCACGTTTATCATTCCTAATCACAGCTGTAGCAGGCAAACAAATCATAAACTCAAAATATTAATTTTGGAAACTGATAACGAGAATGACAAGCATAAAAAACAACTGCTTATCTTGAAAAAAAAAAAGAATATAAAACTAAACAAAAACATTGATATGGTCACTCTTGGTACTATTCCATTTTGAGTAGCGTTCTTATTTTTGGGTGGGTTAGTTTAAGTTTAGAATTGGTTGGGAGAACAACATAATTTTGAAATTCAATTCGAAAAAAAAAATGCTGCAGTCACGTGCCATTGACACACCACGAGCCTACATGGCATCGAAACAATATGCCACCGAAGGTTCAGATATACCGCTGAAGAAAAACTGGTCCGAAACCTGGTGTACCCTGACCATTGGTTTCGATGAAGTCCTACCCCAAATACTCAATATGGAAGTGCGCGATGATGATGTCTTTATTGTGACCTTCATTAAATGTGGCACCACCTGGATGCAGGAAACCGCCTGGTTGCTCATGAATAATTTGGATTTTGAAAAGTCCAAAAAATTACACATTTGGGAGAGGAGTCCATTTGTAGAGTAAGCCAAATGAATGTTTTTTTTTTATTTGCGGAGCGGCTAAGAAAATGTTATCTTTCAGTCACAGAGGTCTACAACCCGATCTACCAGATATTGTGGAGCTATGTAAAAACTTACCGAGTCCAAGAGTTTTGAAAACGCATCTGCCAGCCAATTTATTGCCATTCGATATCTGGAAGAAGAAGACGAAGGTAAGTTCATTAAATATAGATGTGATAAATGTGAGAGTGAATGGGCAGAAGCCGAAGGCACATGAAGGACTCTATATGTACGAATTGACGACCTGAATGTCAGGAGGGTATCTGTATAGTAGAGCCGGAGGACGTCTGCCTAAAAAGTGAGAGAGAATGGATGGGAAACGAATGGATCTGACAAGACTCTTAATATGCCAGGAGAATGGAGTCTCTACAGACGTCGAAGGTAGCCAGAAGGGAAGCTCTATATGCGAGTAGAAAGGAGTCTGTACAGATGAGTCGAAGGGAGTCTTATAGACGATTAGAAGGGAGTCTCTATAGATGAGCGGCCGCCTTCTCTGCAGAAACTCTCTCGCCCGACAGCTCGTCTCCATAGACTCATTGGACCCGCAGCTCGTCTATGGAGATTCCCTGGTCCGTTAGCCCATTTATGGACACTCCTTGGACTGTTTGTTCGTCTCTAGAAGCTCCGTTGCTTTTCAACTTGCAGTCTTGGCTCTTCACTTCGTCAATGGAAACACGCTAGCCTTTCATTTTGTCAATGAAGGCTCGTCTATAAAGACTACTTGACCTGTAGACCCCATGGTCTTCAGGAGACACCCTGACCTCCAGCACGTCTATGAAGACTTCCCCGCAATCCAGCTCGCATCTGGGGCTCTCTTGCACTTCGGCTAAACTTAAGGGACACTTTGGCCCCTTAGAAAATCTGTGGAGACTCTCTGACGACCAAAGTCATCTATGAAAGCTTTCTGATTCTACAGATCGTCTGTGAATACTCTTTGGTCTTTCAGCTCATCTATGGAAAATTTTTCGCCCCTCAGCTCGCTCATGGAGAATGAGCACGTCTTGGATACCATTTTATCGCCTGCTCTCCTATAGAGTCACAGGCTCTACAATACGTCTATAGTCACTCCCTGACTTTCAAGTGGTTTATCGAAAATTTGTGATCTTCAAAAATAGAGACCCCCTGACCTTCAGGACGTTTATATAGACACCCTGATCTCCAAATCGTCTTTAGAGACTCCCTGACCTTCAGGTCGTCTATGGAGCCTTCCTGACCTTTAGGTCGTCTACAGAAACTACCGCACATTCAAGTTTCTTATAAAGACTCTCTGACATTCAAGTGGTCCACCGGGACTCCCTGATCTTTAGGCGGTCCATAGAGACTCGTATAGATTATCTTTAGAGACTTCATGACCTTCAGGTCTTCTATAGAGAATCCCTGAGACTTCAGCTCGTCTGTAGAGACTCCCTGAGACTTCAGCTCGTCTATAGCGACTCCCTGAGCCTTCAGCTCGTCTATAGCGACTCCCTGAGCCTTCAGCTCGTCTATAGAGACACACTGAGCCTTCAGCTCGTCTATAGAGACACACTGAGCCTTCAGCTGGTCTATAGAGACTCCCTGAGCCTTCAGCTCGTCTATAGAGACTCCCTGAGCCTTCAGCTCGTCTATAGAGACTCCCTGAGCCTTCAGCTCGTCTATAGAGACTCCCTGAGCCTTCAGCTCGTCTATAGAGACTTTTTGAGCCTTCAGCTCGTCTATAGAGACTCCCTGAGCCTTCAGCTCGTCTATAGAGACTCCATGAGCCTTCACCTCGTCAATAGAGACTCCCTGAGCCTTCAGCTCGTCCATAGAGACTCCCTGAGCCTTCAGCTCGTCTATAGAGACTCCCTGAGCCTTCAGCTCGTCTATAGAGACTTCCTGAGCCTTCAGCTCGTCTATAGAGACTCCCTGAGCCTTCAGCTCGTCTATAGAGACTCCCTGAGCCTTCAGCTCGTCTATAGAGACTCCCTGAGCCTTCAGCTCGTCTATAGAGACTCCCTGAGCCTTCAGCTCGTCTATAGAGACTCCCTGAGCCTTCAACCCGTCTATAGAGACTCCCTGAGCCTTCAGCTCGTCTATAGAGACTCCCTGAGCCTTCAGCTCGTCTATAGAGACTCCCTGAGCCTTCTGCTCGTCTATAGAGACTCCCTGAGCCTTCAGCTCGTCTATAGAGACTCCATGTGACTTCAGCTTGTCTATAGAGACTTTTTGAGCCTTCAGCTCGTCTATAGAGACTCCCTGAGCCTTCAGCTCATCTATAGAGACTCCCTGGGCCTTCAGTTCGTCTATAGAGACTCCCTGAGCCTTCAGCTCGTCTATAGAGACTACCTAAGCCTTCAGCTCATCTATAGAGACTTCCTGAGCCTTCAGCTCATCTATAGAGACTCCCTGAGCCTTCAGCTCATCTATAGAGACTCCCTGATCCTTCAGCTCGTCTATAGAGACTCCCTGAGCCTTCAGCTCATCTATAGAGACTCCCTGATCCTTCAGCTCGTCTATAGAGACTTTTTGAGCCTTCAGCTCGTCTATAGAGACTCCCTGAGCCTTCAGCTCGTCTATAGAGACAGCCTGAGGAGCCTTCAGCTCGTCTATAGAGACAGCCTGAGAAGCCTTCAGCTCGTATATAGAGACAGCCTGAGGAGCCTTCAGCTCGTCTATAGAGACTCCCTGAGGAGCCTTCAGCTCGTCTATAGAGACTCCCTGAGGAGCCTTCAGCTCCTCTATAGAGACTCCCTGAGGAGCCTTCAGCTCGTCTATAGAGACTCCCTGAGGAGCCTTCAGCTCGTCTATAGAGACTCCCTGAGGAGCCTTCAGCTCGTCTATAGAGACTCCCTAAAGAACCCTCAGTTCGCCTATAGAGACTCCCTGAGCCTTCAGCTCGTCCATAGAGACTGCCTGAGCCTTAAGCTCATCTATAGAGATTCCCTGAGCCTTCAGCTCGTCTATAGAGACTTTTTGAGCCTTCAGCTCGTCTATAGAGACTCCCTGAGCCTTCAGCTCGTCTGTATAGACTCCCTGAGTCTTCAGCTCGTCTATAGAGACTCCCTGATTACTTTTGCCTCATCAAGATTACTTTTGGCTTACGCTCCGCTGGTCCGGAAAAAGTTATGTTGATTTGATTGTATTTTTTCAATTTTTTCCTTTACAGATAATCTATGTGGCCCGCAATTGCAAGGATGTGGTTGTCTCCTCATATCACTTCTTGAAAAATCTTGGCTCCTGGAGTGGTGATAATTTGGACGATTTTGCCGAGGATTTTATGAACAATGAAACAATGTATACCTGTTTTTGGACCCACATTGTGGACTTTTGGAAGATGCGCAATGAGCCGAATATTTTCTTTACCACCTACGAAGAGATGAAAGGGGATTTGGGTAAGGTTATTGAAAAGTTGTGTAAATTCCTCGAACGACCACAACTGACCAAGGAGGAAATGGAGAATATTTTGAATCATTTGTCATTTGAAAATATGAAAGGTAAGGATGGGGGAGAGTGAAAGAGGGGAGGCTATAGGATTTTTTGAAACATATTTTTTTGAATTTCCAGGGAATAATCAAACAAATCTGACCGACACAATAAAGGGCCAGGTGCCAAGCGCCAAGGAGGAGTTCCAGTGAGTGGACTTAGTTTGAATATGAAATAATAAAAATTGCTAACGGTTTTTTGTTAATCTTTATTAGATTTATGCGCCGTGGCATTGTGGGCTCCTTCAAGGATGAGTTGTCTCCCGCGCTGCAAAAGAAAATCGATGATTGGTCGAGAGAGTACTTGGCCAAGCATGGTTTGACTGAAGAAGATATTTTTGGGAAATTGTAAAACGAAATGATCCTCCTGAAAGTTGGGATGAAATTGGAAGCTTCGATACCGTTATAAGGAAATACGAGGAAGGAAATAAGGGCATACTTTGGTAATTGATGGCGAAAAGTTTTAAGAATTTTTAAAAAAAATCCATTTCAGCTCAAATTTTTTGGTTTTCATATTTTCAGAAAATAATATTTAAAATAAATTACAATATTTAAAAAAAATCAAAAATATTTTCAAATATTAACGTCTCTTTGTTAACTGCTAAGAGCTTTTTTAAGGATCGTCTATTTCCTCATTTTTAAAAAGCTTTATCAGGGGCTTTCATAAAATGCATTTTGTAAAGCTTTTTGCTTTAATCTCCACCTCTGCAATGCTGTCGCTTTTACCTGCTCCCCAACCTTCCCATTCACAAGCGTTGTGATCTTGTTTTGTTTACTATTCTCCACACCAAACCAAAAATCAGTCGCACGCCATGATCCGCTCCAAACACTCTTACTCTCTGTTACGTTATCAGTTCAGTCGGAAAGTGACGTCGTATCTGCTGCTGCTGCTATTCTCTTTGAGCGTTCTAACCATTCTGCTAATTATCGTCTACAGTGCGGGTCTAATCGGCTATGGTGCGGAAAATGTTGCGCTGTTAACATTTTTCAAACGCTCACAGCGGCAACATTCAATTCCTCAGAATCTCAAGACACGGCAACACGTAGCCGTCTCTAGCACAAATCGGCAATTACGTGATTGGCATACATGGCGACCAAGCGACTTGGCAAACGCAAACGGCGATCAACAATTGACACAACCACCACCGTTTAATATTGGCCAACGTTACAGCAACAGCAACAACCAAAACGGCAATGGCATAAAGTTAACCGGTTTCAATGTTCGACTCTCTGAGAGTTTACCATTGCGGCGGACGGTTCCCGATACCAGACATAAAAAGTAAGTGAGAGTGTGACTAAAGCAATTTTTCGATGGGGAGAGGAAAGGAGAGGTATTTAGGCCACTTTGAGGTCGGGCATAGAGTGCGAAACATGGAAAGAGGTGCCAATAGCTAAGCTAGCTTTGTTTACTCAATCAAAACGTGTGCCGAATAAATTAAACGAATAACCCGCTAAATTGCCAGTAGAATAGAGAAGTTCGCATAAGGGGGGTGCTTCTAAAAACTATGATCTACATTATGTGATTGGATTCCACAAAAGAAACGTTGGAGCTAATCAAACGGGAGACCAAATAGAATAAAGTCGCTAAAGAGAAGTAGAGACAAAATTACTTAGAGAATCGTTCAAGATAGATGGAACTTAAACGCGGGTTAATAAGAGATTATATTAAAAGAGCTGAGGACCAAGAATTTCTGTGGACGATCCGAAAGACTTCGAATATTCCCATACTAACTGACGAGCTGAAGACCAGAGACCCACTCAAAAAGGTCTACATGGACAGAGCCTCTTTCGAGAGGAAGTGAACGGTGGCTATATACCTACTGATGCACCTGGGCCTCTATATGCCTCTGGAAAGGAGATAAATGCCAGACAGTCTTTTTAGATGAGCCGGAGGGCTTGATTGTTTCCATCGGATCTTTTAGACAAGTTTAAATGGCCAGGTACGGGCGGGACGGGCGGTAGGCAAGCTGAAGGCCTGTGGAATCCGTCTAAAGTAACTGGATGCCCAGGTAGTTTGTGGGACCAAAAACGCAGAAAATCTCTCTAGAGGACATATCGGTTCAGTTCGGTTCTTTTTACGCGAGTTGATGCGTCAGGCAAACTCTCTAGATTCCCACTGGGATGGTCAGATGGGAGCGGGAGTTGAAAGACCGGGAGGTATCTGCACAAGAGATACAGAACCAGGAGTTTCTATACAGAAACTGGAAGGGCGGGGAAACCCTTGAGGGAAGCTTAAGTGGCAGGGAGTCCGTCGAAGGAAATGAAGTCGCAGAGGGTCTCCACAGGAGAGTTAAAAAGTCAGAGACCTCTGAAGACTTGGGGAGTCCTTCTAGAGTTTCCGAAGCCCACTTAGTAATCGTGTGGGAGATTAAAACTCGAAAGTCTTTCTAGAGCAGCTGTAGCTTCAGGCAGTCTTACTTCATTAACTGAAGGAGAGCTGAAAAATAGAAAGCTTTCAAAAAAGAGGTGGTGAGGTTTTCCATGGAGGAGCTGGAAGGACGGAGAATCCATTGAAAGTAGCATTAGTGGTAGGGAGTCCCTCGGGACGAACTAAAGTTGTAGAGAGTCTCCATAGAAAAGTTGAAGAGTAAGAGAATCTCTGAAGGCTTAGGGATTCATTTCAGATTTGCAGAGGCTCATTTAGTAATCGTATGGGGGATAACAATTCGGAAGTCTCTTTGGATTACCTAAAGCTTTAGGAAGTTTTACTTGACCAGAATGGGAGCTGAAGAACCGAGAGATCTCAAAAGAAAAGAAAAATGCAGACCCAGAGAATGTCCATCGACGATTGAGGAGCCTGAGAATCTCTACAGACAGAAGGTCAGACAGTTTCTATGAATGGGCTGGACAGCACGCAGTGTTTGTCGAAGAGTCTCCGAAGACGAGCTTATGTTCAGATAGTCTCTAAAACGAGCTGAAGGGAGAGACTCTAGAGACGAGTTGATGGTCAGAGAAACTCTATAGCCGAGATGAAGGTCAGAGAGTTTTTATAGACGAGCTGAAGGATCAGAGAGTCTTTTGAGACGAGCTGATGGCCAGAGAGTCTCCAGAGACGAGCTGAAAGTCAGAGAGTCTCCAGAGACGATCTAAAGGTCAGATAGTCTCTAGAAATGGGAGTCTCCAGAGACGATCTAAAGGTCAGATAGTCTCTAGAAATGAGACAAAGGTCAGGGAGTCTCTATAACCGAGCTGAAGGTCATATAATCTACAGAGACGAGATAAAGGTCAGAGAGTCTCTAGAAATGAGACGAGGGTCACAGAGTCTCTATAGCCGAGCTGAAGGCCAGAAAGTCTCTAAGGACGAGCTGAAGGTCAGAGAGTCTCAAGAGATGAAGTGCCTTTTTAGGAGGCCAAAATGACCACAAGCTTTTGGTTGAGCTCCAGCCTTTTAATTTTTGATGGTTTGTGCATTTTACTCCTCCTTTTTCTTTCAGATGCAAAGCGAAACTGTACCCTGCTCAACTGCCCAGCTGCAGTATTATCATTGTCTACTACAATGAAGAACCCTCAGTATTGCTCCGGACCCTATATAGCATATGGGATCGAACTCCCGACGAGTTATTCCTGGAAATTATACTTGTCAATGATTTTAGCGAATCCTTAAATAAAGACGAGCAAAAGGATTTAGAAAAATACTTAGCTGAGAACTTCCCCCAAAAGTTGCAGCAGATTAACTTACAACAACGAGAAGGCTTAATACGAGCCCGTTTGGTTGGAGCCCGTCAAGCTAGATGCGATGTTTTGGTATTTCTTGATGCCCATGTTGAGGTGAATGAGAATTGGTTGCCTCCCCTATTGGCGCCAATTGTGGAAAATCCCAATACCACGACCACGCCCATTATTGACATTATCAAATATGATACGTTAGAGTACCAAGGTGGCATGTCCTCCCGGGGTGGCTTCAATTGGCAGTTCAATTATGTACAATTGCCTTTGCTGAAAGAGGAAGAGGCCATGGATCCAGAACCCCATAACAATCCCATAATGAATGGTGGTCTCTTTGCCATTGGCAGGGAATATTTTTGGCAGTTGGGTGGCTATGACAGGGGTTTGGAAATTTGGGGTGCCGAACAATATGAATTGAGTTTTAAGATATGGCTTTGTGGTGGTCGGCTTTTGGAGGTGCCCTGCTCCAGGGTGGGTCATTTGTATCGCTCACCAGAGTTTGCTGTGAGCTATACCAAGCGGAAAGATGATTTCATATCGAAGGTAATGTGGAAAACGAGGTAAAAATTCCACGACTAATATTTCAAAATTTCCAGAACTACAAACGTGTGGCCGAGGTGTGGATGGATGAGTACAAGGACTATCTGTACGAACACATACCCAAACTCAATCAAATTGAGCCGGGAGATCTCAGGGAACAAAAACAACTGAGAAGCCAACTGCAATGCAAACCCTTCAAGTGGTTCATGCAAAACATTGCCCCCGATTTGCTCAAGGCCTATCCGCCGGTAAAGCCGCCAGATTTTGCCAGTGGTGCCATACAAAGTTTGGCCCGACCCGAACTTTGTTTAGATATGCAGCACGTGGAACCACGTCAAGAACTTAAAAATGTCCTAAAGTCCTGTTCGCCGGACCTAAAATATCCCTACGATGCCCAAAAATGGCATTTGGGTTTTCGCCGAGATCTGCAGCATCATGGCAATTGTTTGGAAGTGCAAAGCTGGACTTCAAATGCCCCCATTTGGCTGTGGCCCTGTCACAATCGTGGTGGCAATCAATGGTGGTATTATGATCGCAATACCCAAATGCTGGTCCAGGGTAAAGAGTCATATCAGCAACGCTGCATGGAGATGGAGCCGGCAACGGGTGGAGTTTTTGTCAATTTTTGTGATCTCACAAAGCCGGAACAGAAATGGCATTTCGGCTATGTCAATGAAACGGCTATGGAAAAGTTTTTTAAGGATGAATAAAAATATAAAAAAATTGGTAAAATTTTGCTTATACGGATTTCAGTTAAGTAGTGCTTATGGATAGACGAGCAGAAGGTCAGGGAGCGTCCACAGACAAGCTGAGGGTGTGAAAGTCTCAATAGCAGGGCCAGAAAGTACCTAAAGACGAGCTGGAGGACCAGAGAGTCTCCATAGACGAGTTGGAGGGGCAGAGGGTCTCCATAGAAAAGCTGTAGAGCCAGAGAGTCTCTTTAGATGAACTGAAGGGCTATATACGACCTGAAGGGCCAAAGAGTCTCTATAGACGAGCTGAAGGGACATAGAGTCTCCATGGACGAGCTGGGGTGCCAGAGAGTCTCCATAGACGAGGTGGAGGGCCAGAGAGTCTCCATAGACGAGCTGGAGGGCCAGAGAGTCTTCATAGACAAGCTGGTTGGCCAGAGAGTCTCTATATACGAGCTGGTGGGCCAGAGAGTCTCTATAGTCGAGCTGGTTGGCCAGAGAGTCTCTATAGACGAGCTGGTTGGCCAGAGAGTCTCTATAGACGAGCTGGTTGGCCAGAGAGTCTCTATAGACGAGCTGGTTGGCCAGAGAGTCTCTATAGACGAGCTGGTTAGCCAGAGAGTCTCTATAGACGAGCTGGAGGGCCAGAGAGTCTCCATAGACGAGCTGGAGGGCCAGAGGGTCTCCATAGAAAAGGTGTAGAGCCAGAGAGTCTCTTTAGATGAACTGAAGGGCTATATACGACCTGAAGGGCCAAAGAGTCTCTATAGACGAGCTGAAGGGACAGAGAGTCTCCATAGACAAGCTGGAGGACCAGAGAGTCGCCATGGACGAGCTGGGGTGCCAGAGAGTCTCCACAGACGAGCTGGAGGGCCAGTGAGTCTTCATAGACAAGCTGGTGGGCCAGAGAGTCTCCATAGACGAGGTGGAGGGCCAGAGAGTCTTCATAGACAAGCTGGTGGGCCAGAGAGTCTCCATAGACGAGGTGGAGGGCCAGAGAGTCTCCATAGACGAGCTGGAGGGCCAGAGAGTCTCTATAGACGAGCTGGTTGGCCAGAGAGTCTCTATAGACGAGCTGGTTGGCCAGAGAGTCTCTATAGACGAGCTGGTTGGCCAGAGAGTCTCTATAGACGAGCTGGTTGGCCAGAGAGTCTCTATAGACGAGCTGGTTGGCCAGAGAGTCTCTATAGACGAGCTGGTTGGCCAGAGAGTCTCTATAGACGAGCTGGTTGGCCAGAGAGTCTCTATAGACGAGCTGGTTGGCCAGAGAGTCTCTATAGACGAGCTGGTTGGCCAGAGAGTCTCTATAGACGAGCTGGTTGGCCAGAGAGTCTCTATAGACGAGCTGGTTGGCCAGAGAGTCTCTATAGACGAGCTGGTTGGCCAGAGAGTCTCTATAGACGAGCTGGTTGGCCAGAGAGTCTCTGTAGACGAGCTGGTTGGCCAGAGAGTCTCTATAGACGGGCTGGTTGGCCAGAGAGTCTCTATAGACGAGCTGGTTGGCCAGAGAGTCTCTATAGACGAGCTGGTTGGCCAGAGAGTCTCTATAGACGAGCTGGTTGGCCAGAGATTCGCTATAGATGAGCTGAAGGGTCAGAGAGTCACTATAGACGATCTGAAGAGCCAGAGAGTCGCTATAGACGAGCTGGTGGGCCAGAGCGTCTCTATACACGAGCTGGTGGGCCAGAGCGTCTCTATAGACGAGCTAGTGGGCCAGAGCGTCTCTATAGACGAGCTGGTGGACCAGAGCGTCTCTATAGACGAGCTGGTGGGCCAGAGCGTCTCTATAGACGAGCTGGTGGGCCAGAGCGTCTCTATAGACGAGCTGGTGGGCCAGAGCGTCTCTATAGACGAGCTGGTGGGCCAGAGCGTCTCTATAGACGAGCTGGTGGGCCAGAGAGTCTCTATAGACGAGCTGGTGGGCCAGAGAGTCTCTATAGACGAGCTGGTGGGCCAGAGAGTCTCTATAGACGAGCTGGTGGGCCAGAGAGTCGCTATAGTTGAGCTGAAGGGTTAGAGAGTCGCTATAGATGAGCTGAAGGGTCTGAGAGTCTCTATAGACGAGCTGGTGGGCCAGAGAGTCTCTATAGTCTAGCTAAAGGTCAAATGGGTCGCTATTGAAGTACTGAAGGGATTATGATTGTGGTCTTTAAGGTGTCGCTAAACATCAGATTAATTTAAGAACTCTTACGCATAAGTTTTGCTCATTTACATCCGCCGCAATTGCAAAAACTCTTCTTGACGTAAAACTTCCATCTTCGGATCGACGCTTGGTAACCCCAAAAAAAAAACCTTTATTTGCCCAAAAAATTAACAACTACGCAATATTGGTTTAACAAACGCTGCCAATGCTCGCCTTGTGATTCTTAATTCCAATCAACATTTTGATAACGTCACCTCACGAGATCGCTTGCGAATTATCAATGGCACATGGCCAACACCAAGCTATGTTAATGGGCTATGCAAATAGTGGCAGTAAAATACAAATGAATACAAATTGCAAAAATGAGGAGCATAATTTACTTGAGGGAAAGAGAGGAAGAGAGGGGAAGAGGGGAGGATGGGGTGTTCATTGAGAACATAGGGGGAATGTGTGAATAAACTCGAAATAGGTTTTGGTTATTATTGATGGTACAAAACATTGCTCTCCAATTGTTTGGTACGTTGGGCGCCACAGCAATCAGCCACTGAACAGTAAGGCCGTCAGTATGTCATCTGATCTTTAACAATTAAATTATACTTTTCTTCATAATTTATTATTGTCAATATTTTCATTTTGCATAAATTTATGAATATTTTCAAAACAAACATTACGAAGTATTGTAGGGAAATACTAACGAATAATTCAAAATCAAAACAGAACTAACCTCAGCAACCAACCAACCAAACAGCAGTACAATATGAAATCTAAACAAACAGATATCATTTAAAGTCCAAGAGATGGAGAAAGAGAGTGAGTGTGAGGGTGAGGGAGGGAGAGGGAGGGAGTGACAAATCCGTAAATGTCAATGACAATGGGATTTGAATGTGGACCTTTGTTTGAAAGTAAATGCGCCGCTGATGATGCTATTGCTACCGAGCGCTCAAACCCATCTCACCAGCCATCCATCCGTCCATCCACACTCAAACGTAATTCCTTGTGTCAACATTACACATTGAATGAAACCACTTGAGAGTTCCGCATAAAATCAAATCCGTCCTTCGTCATTGTATTTTTTTTCGGGGATTTATTTTTTGGGTTGTTGTTGTCGGTCGGATAGATGGGTTGTTTATTTGGCATCACCATCATCATCATCATTGTTGCAATTCGTTGAATGAATCTACGAATTTCCACTTTTTTCTGAGATCCGCTTCTTTGTATGGCATAATTTTGTGTCAATATTTTGCTTGACAATAAAAGTAAATATTAAAACGAATTATACCCAGTTTGATTGTGGAGAATCATTCTCGGCACTGTGCTAAAATTCATATTGGCAAGCAAAATTGTTTTCAGAATTAAATTTTGAAGGGGAAATTTTTATAGAAATTTCAAAATTAAATTAATAAAAAAGTGCAAATGTGACAAATGTTGGTCAAAGTCTTCAGAACGGGCTTTAAGCTTGTCTATATGGCCAAAATAGAGTCCCTTGCCTTAAATATTAACACCTGATATTAAAATAATTTTTACAAACTCCCTGAGCTCTAGAAAATTTCTGCAGAAAATCTAAGCTTAGCTTGATGATTTGGACACTCTGACATTCAACTCGGCTAAATTTACTCCTTGACATTTACTTATAGAGGCTTTGATCTTCACCTCAGAGGTTCGACTTGCTAATGAAGTCTCATCGCCCAGCATCTGAAGAGACTCTTAGCTCGTCTAAAGTGTCGCTCTTTTCCATAGACTCTCTGACCTTTAGCTCGTCTACAGATACACTTTGCCTTTCAGTTCGTCTACAGAGACTATCTGATTTTCAGTTCATCTACAGAGAGTTTCTGATCTTCAGCTCTTCTATGGAAACCTCCTGGACATATCGAGCTTCTCTGGACCTTATGTTCGTCTAAAAAACCCCCCCACCCCGCCAAAAAAAAAAAAAAAAAAAAAAAAAAAAACTGTCCAAAAGGCCCTCTACAAAGACCTCCTGGCCACCAGCTCGAGCATTGAGACTCTTTCAATCTTCAGCTCGTCTATAAAGACTCTCTGGCCCACCAGTTCGTCTATAGAGATTCTCTAGCTACCAGATCGTCTATGGAGACTCTTTGGCCCCCCGTTTTGTCTATGGAGACTATCTGGGCCACCAGCTCGTCTATGGAGACTCTCTGGCCCACCAGCTCGTCTATAGAGCCTCTCTGGCCCACCAGCTCGTCTATAGAGACTCTCTGACGCACCAGCTCGCCTATAGAGACTCTCTGGCCTAGCAGCTCGCCTATAGAGACTCTCTGGCCTAGCAGCTCGCCTATAGAGACTCTCTGCTCCAGCAGCTCGTCTATAGAGACTCTCTGGCTCTTCAGCTCGTCTATAGCGACTCTCTGGCCCTTCAGCTCGTCTATGGCGACTCTCTGGCCAACCAGCTCTTTCATAGATAGACTTTATGGCGCACCACCCATCTATGGCCACCATCTGATCTATAGAGGCTGTCAGGACCAGTAGCTCGTCTATAGAGACTCTCTGGCCCTTCAGTTCGCTTATATTCACTATCTCAGCATTAAGTTCATCTATATCGACTAGAGAGCTCGTTTTAGTCGATTATGTGGCCTTCGCCTTGCCCATACCGACTTTCTGACCTTTATCTCGTCAATATGGACACTCCTCTCCTACATCCCCCACTATTTATATTTTAATCGACATTCTTTTGGTTTTCAAGACAAATGTAACCGCTTTTCGTTTTGGATCTCTGGGGAAGTACTGTTTGGTGTTTTATTTTTGTGGCTTATTCACCACTGAAACAAACCGCTGTGTGAAACGTTTCTCTCATTTTGCTATCGTGTCATAATTTCTCCAAAGAGATTATTAATTATTTTAGGTTGTGGTTTTAGATTTTTTCTTAAAAAAAAGGTTCATGTGTTTTCAAAACTCCGAGGACAAATTTGTAGAAAAAATTTAAATTTTCTGACATCTTTATTTCCAAACCATTCAGAGATAAATGCAACCTTATCGAAATACAATATGCCGATACTAAACAGAATCCCACGACAAAAAATATCTTGAATATCGACAATTATCGCTTGGGCTTCTTCGACAAGCATTGGAGATGAGAGATAAGGTATTATCGAAGAAATGAAATAAAATTTGTAACACCAGGAAAAACATGATTTCCCACCCATGCAACTACTACTACTTCTTCGGCTATTATTATCATATGGAGATTTAAATTTTCAAAAAAAAACAACAACAAAATTTCCATTTGTTTACCATTCAGTCTCACACAGCCAACCGTCAGATTTTTAATACAAGAAGTCTGTTTCACATCAAACGGAAGTTACAATGAATTGAATGCGTTGAACGAATTCAAACCAAGTAGTATCATCAAATGAAACGTTTTGCGGAGGCTTTGAATGGCTGCAACCACGTAGCCAAATTCCCCATAAAATCAAGCCAATAAAAGCGATAACTCCTACTCCGAATGGTAGAAAAATAGATACTTGCCCTAATAGATGTCATAGATGACAATTGATTAGCCAAATTAATAGCTGACTGCCTACAATGAAGCTTGTTTTGGTTACAAAGGTTTTGAATTTTATTTGAGGGCTTTGTTTGAAGCCTAATTTGTTCGGAGTTGTTAAAGCGAGTCCATTCAATGGATAATCCCTTGTTTTTAGACAACAACATGAAAATTCCTTTTGTCTGAAGTGTTGAGTTTTTGGAGAAAACTAAAGCTATTGGATTTCTAATATAGACCATGAATACTCTTTGTTGAAGAGGGAGAACGAAAGTCAGGGGAGGGAAAACCATAAGAGAGAATTTCAAGAAGGAAAGTCAAACAGAAAAATCCAAAAGAGGGAAAGTTAACAGAAATAAGTCAATAGAGAAATCTAGAGAGTTTGTACTGACGACATGAAGGCCTGTTAATCTATAGAATGTAAGTAGACACGGCAGCTAATCTGTAGTGACTCCTTGGCGTCTATGGAGACTCTCTGGCCTTCAGCCCGTGTCTGGAGACTCTCTGTACTTTCAGTTCGTCTATAGAGAGACTCTGGTTCTTCAGCTCGCCTATGAAGACTCTCCGGCCCTTCAGCTCGTCTATGGATACTCTCTGGCCTTCAACTCGTTTATGGAGACTCTCTGGCCTTCAGCTAGTCTATAAAGACTCTTTGGACCTTCAGCTCATCTATGAATACTCTCGGGCCCTTCAGTTCGTCTATAGAGACTATCTGGCCCTTCAGTTCGTCTATAGAGACTCTCTGGCCCTTCAGCTCGTCTATGGATACTCTCTGGCTCCTCAGCTCGTTTATGGAGACTCTGTGACCATTCAGCTCGTCTCTTGATATTCTCTCGCCCTTCAGCTCGTCTATGGAGACTCTCTGGCCCTTCAGCTCGTTTCTGGAGGCTCTCTGACCCTTCAGCTAGTCTCTGGAGACTCTCCGCCTTTAGCTCGTCTATTGAAACTCCCTGGCCCTTCAGCTCGTCTATAGAGACTCTCTGGCTCTTCAGCTCGTCTATAGAGACTCTCTGATCCTTTAGCTCGTCTCTGGAGACCTCTGACTCACCAGCTCGTCTATGGAGACTTTCTGGCCCCTCAGCTGGTCTTTAGAGACTCTCTGGCCCACCAGCTCGTCTATAAAGACTCTCTGACCCATCAGCTTGTTATAGAGGCTCTCTGGTTCTTCAGCTCGTCTATGGAGACTCTCTGGCTCACCAGCTCGTCTATAGAGACTTTCTGGCCAACAGCTCTTCTACAAAGACTATCTGGTCACCAGCTCGTCTGTAAAGACTCTTTGGCCACCAGCCCGTCTATAGAGACTCCCTGGACAGCAGCTCGTTTATAGACACTCTCCAAACAGCAGCTCGTCTATAGAGAGTCTCTTGCCACCATATCGTCCATAGAGACTCTCTGGTTTCCATCTCGGCTTCAGAGACTCCCTGATCCGTATTTCCTCTTATCCATCAGTTCGTCTATAAATTTTCCATTGTCACCAGCTTGCCTATACAAACCCTCTGGCATCTGGCTTGCCGTAGAGCTTAGCTGGTCATTCAAATTATTTATAGAGATTCTCAGGTCGTCTACACAGAAGAGTTGACTGCTGGGGCCTTAAGATCACAATTTAATGCTTGGGAAGTCCGTGAAGGCTTTCTGAAGAATTTGGAGCCCCCTTAAATTATTTGAATACCAGGGCGTCTCAGGTATGGACTGAGTGGCACGCTCATTATATTGACACAAGAGAACATATTAGGAAAAGCTAAGGTTGAGAAAGTTTCTATGGGTGAATGGGAGACCAGAGACTCTAAGCGATCTGGTCCCTTTCTATACAGGTAAAGTCGGTTTGAAGCTTTTCCGAGAAAAATTTTAAGTAACTCTTATAATAAGGCAACGATTATGTCTAAATGTTGAAAATTAGCTGTGGAAAATAACAAATATGACGTCAGCTATATTTTCTTTAGGACGGGTCTAGCCTCCAAAAAAATTATTTCCCCTAAATATTTCTTAAAACAATTAATCATTAATTCAGTGATCAGCTTTGGCTGTAGCAATGAATTTCTGGGAGTTTCATTTAGAAAAATTTAAATCCAAACCTTTTTATTTTCAAACCCGCCATCATTACTTAAATAAATCATTTACTTCCTTTTTCTAGGCCAACATTCTAAACCAAGGTCCAGTGCAACCAAAAAAAAAAATAGAAATTAATAAAATAATAAAATAAAATATAAAAAATTATAACTGGTTTGAAATTATTTTCAACGTCATCCAATTACTTATAAAGTCAGTGGACCTGCGAGATTCTTTCAATTTCCAGTTAAACAAAATGTCCCAATGACATATTTTGTTTCTTGATATAACCAGTTGCATTGTTTTAATGGAAGCTCAAATTAGAAGCTATTTAAAGCTCTTTTGGCGGTACGATAAAAAAGATTTAAAATAAAATTTATTAATAAATAATTTCAATATCAGGTTGGTTTATGGAAACCGGTTGATTCTAGTCAACGTAGACATAATGGCACTGATATAGTGAGAAATGTGGGGGTGATACTAGAACGAAAAAAAAAAAAAAAACTGCGAAAAATTGTATTCTGTTGATGAAGGGAAAAGTCTTAAGGTATTTTTATTCGAAAAAGTACCCTTGGAGGTTCTCCATCGGGAAAAGGTTGTTGAATGGATAACAGGCTCTTGATTTGTGTTCTATAAAAAAGTGAACTGAAAATTCTTCATTTGTCATTTCTTGTCTTTATTACAATTTTTCAATTCACATCTTCATAAAACAAGAAGTGATCCTCAGATTTCTAACAGAAATTATCTGTTTATAAAACTTTCTACAGAACTTCGAAAGCATCTCGATGAACCCGGCACCCCTATAGTAGAGTTTTTATGGGTAGGATAATTTTAAAAGTTATTGAATGGACAACACACCTTAAGAAGGCTTTCGAGCGCGTTTTGTGGACATGGCTTTTAATGCTATTCTATAGATAGCAGATCAGATGGGAAATTAATAAAAAACCATCAACATGTTAAAAGCTTTTTCTTCGTGGAAGTCTTTTCAAAGACCTGCTTTGCAAAGGAGGAACCTCAAAAGGTTTTCTATTAATTGGAGCCTTTCAAAATGAGTCTTGCATAACTTGAAGAATTTTGGAAGATCTTCTATAAACAAAAGGATTTTAATAGATCCTCTGTGAATTGTCCCGTTGAGACATCGATAAGTAGAAGGCTTTGATCAGATTCTATACATAATATATTCTTTACACCTCCGACATGCCTTCAATGAATAGAATATTCTCATCATATCTCCTATGTGTAGAAGACTCTTAACAGGTCTTCCATAGATGAAAATCTCTTAACAGGTCTTCTATTTTCTATAATGGCAGTACTTCTATGGATAGACTACCGTCAAAAGCTTTTAAATTTCAAATCTTCATCTACCATTGAGATTCCCCGATCTTCCACTTCCCTGTATAAAATTTTGGCCTTCGCATTTTGGCCTTCGCTTGTCTGTGTGCACTCTCTAATTTTCAGTTCATCTATATAGACTCTCTTCATCTAAGAAGGTTTGATCTTTAGCTCCTTTAAATACCTGCACTGACCTTCAACTCGTCCATATTTACTTACTGACCTTAAAACTGTCTGCAACAATTCCCTTTCCTTTATGTCGCCTATATAGCTGCTATGATCCTAAGTTTTTTTCAACAGGTGTCATAGGCTGTCCTTTGACCTACAGGTTCTCTTTATATACCATCTTGGTCTATCCATGCACGGTGCCTATCTCAGCCAGATATTACTTTCCTTTAAATGATCTCTCTCTTTCTCTTTCTAAATTTTTGAACACCTATGTGTTCGCTCGTCTGAATCCACTCTCTAGTTTTCAGCTCATCTCTCTTCATTTTATCTGTTCCACACAGCTTTTTTAATCTTCAGCCCCATTAAATAGCTGTATTGACCCTTAGCTGGTCTATATAGACTCTCTGATCTTTACCTCTTCTTTAACACCTTTGGTTTTCTGCTCATTTTACTTTAAGTCCCACAGGAGTCTTACAATCTGATCTTCAGCAAGTCAAAATTGAGAATTCCTGTCAAAAGTTCATTTGTTAATTGAATTTGTCTTTGAATTTATTATCTGTGGAAAGGCTCTTTCAAAAGCTGCAGATAATTACCTTCTCTTACGATTTGACCTCTTCTATGAAGAGAATACCTCTTAAAAGATCCACTATGAACAGAAATTATTTATAGAGCTCTTTTATGGAGAAATATTTTAATAAGCATTCTGTAGAAAATGTTCTGTCAAAAGTTCATTTGATGACTGAGCAACCCTATCGAAGTGTATTTAATGGACATACTTTTCATATTCTCTTTGACTTTTAGAAATCTCATATATAAAGAAAATATATCTTTAAAAATTTCTTTTATTGAGAAATATTTAAGACATTATATGAAGAGAATTTTTATCAACATTTCATTTGAAGACATAGAAGGCCTTTCAATTTATTTTCTGCGGAGAGATCCTATCAAAAACTTTGGACTGTGGAACTTTTTTTAAAGATCGGATTTTTACAGATTTTTTTTTAATGTAAAGCGTTTTCCATTCGCCTGCCATCTGAGGTAAATCCTTATTTGTTTTCTACAAATTTTGGTCTCGTTGTGTAATCAGCTTTAGAATTTGAATTGAATTCGGTCTATATAGCTATCTCAAATCCTTCGAATTGCCCTCTTTGTATAATTTCCAACAATGTCTCTTAATGGAGCAATTTGTCGTCTCTCATTTCACATGTATTATTAATAATGATGTCTTCCTCTCTTCGATACTAAGTAGACATTTGAGATGACAAATTACTCAGAAAATCATATGTAATGAAGATATCTGATTACACCGGACGATGGCAGTTCTGGAGAACAGGTTTTTTGCGCAACAATGCGAAATCTATTCTCCTGACAAAAGGAAATTGATATCATGGGACTCGGAGAGGGAGAACAAAATAAGAGATCTTTCATTGATAGATTGCTCCCTTTTTGTGAGAATTATTTAAGGGAGGAACCAAAGAAGAAAACTCTCTTCCAATCTTTTAGAACAACAAATTTCAACGAAAACGGAAACTGTTTGAATACAATATTGTAATGATTTTTCGAAAAAATATAATCTTACAAAATCTGTAAACAATCTTATGAGCAGTGGATGGATGAATGAATGAATGAATCCAGAATCTTGATTTTCATTCACAAAAATACAAAAATTATTTGGAAAAGAGAAACAAATATACATTGAGAACACAACAATTGTATACTTTGTGTTTGTTTGTCTGTCGGTGTGTATGTCTGGAAAAAAGGGGTGTTTACTGCGCATGTGCACATGGCCTAAGTAAACATTGAATGGCAGCACTGTTTCCCATGGGATGTGACAAAGACATGTTACCCAAGCAAAAGGATATCGATTCTATTTTTAAATTTTGTTGTTCGCTTCCTTGTCTTGAGAACGAGGTGACAAAATTGTGGGAATTTAAATAAAACAATGCAACACTTGCATCATGCGGAATGATAGATTCTACAAAAGATTGTCTTTTGTCATCTTCAGGAAACCATACGGAAGTAACTCAATTATCCAATGCGGAAATATATTTATCTAAAATATACAACTGGTTATTTTAAAGGTATGTAAAAGGGATGACCCTAATTGAAATATCATTTGGGAATTGGCCATTTCAGAATTTCTCACCAAATATTTTGTTGGCAAAAAAAAACTCCAAAAACAGCAGGCTTCTAATCTATGGCCAAGAAAAATCCTAATCTAATATAGATTTCCAAATTCAAATACCCATACATTTTCATGCCTTTCTTTTCACACTTTGTATTTTAATAATGTTTTATTATTTTCCATAAATCTTGAAAATAACCTCAATTCCTCCTCCATTCCGATTCAGAACAAGTGTCACAATAAATTAGTTATTTGTAAACAAATTTACTAAATTTTGAGCGGCATTTCTAATTGTATTGACATTTTCTAGCACCTCATTAATGCCTTTATCGGATTGAAATAAATTTTCAATTATGAATGGATTCAGTGGCACCAAGGCAGCCACCCAATTCTCGGTCATTAATCATATTTTGTTGTTTTTGCCTTGGATGCCGTAGAACATTCCTATCTGCAAGGCTCTGCTACAATTTACTGCTGGAAAAGTGTAACCCTTTTGACCTTTACAGAAAAGCGGGAGTATAGTAGCCGTTTAATGAACACGTATCGGTCTCAGAGGTTATCGCTAGTTTACATAATTCTATATTTTATAAATAAAAATATATAGTTTTTTGTTACGAAAAATGTTGTAAAGCCGAAGCCGAACTTTTAATACCCTCCACAATTTTGCAGGAACTTGAAAGAAATCCAAAAAAAATCCGCCCAAAATACCACTCAAATGAAGCCCGTTACGAGGACGTGGATCACATTAGCCATCGGCTGTAGTTCCCATTACGAACTTTAGATATTCGTCAAAATACGGAATAAAGAGAAGTACCGTTATATGGTGGCTATACGATATCGTGGACTTATAAAGATAATTCTCTTCCAGGGCGTAAAGTACTCAGAAGAAACTCCTTGTGTGGATTTTTAGACAATTCCATTGAAAATGTGGATAAAATCAACATCATCATCAACATCAAAATACCGAATATCAGGGGGTACAGTTATATGGGGACTATACGATATCGTGGATCCATATAGCTCATCTTCGCACGTGACCTGCCTGCAGACAAAAGACTGATCTGTGAAAAATTTTAGCTTCCTATCTTAATCCGTTTTGACTCTAGCGTTATAATAAAAGACGGACGGAAGGACGGGGATATGTCGTCTTAGAATTTTACGCTAAGAAAATATGCAGGGTGAGATAAAAAAAAAAAAAACAGTAACAAAGTCAAAATCCATAATTTTAAATTTTTTTTTTTTTTAATTTTTTATTGAATGAAAGCAAAAAATGTCGGGAATAGCATCAAATTTTCGAATAAGTTCAGATTTGTTCGAATTGTTCACCTTTGGCACGAATTATGGCCTTCAAACGGCCAATGAAACCATCACACGCTGCCCGAATGTTGCTCTGCGGTATTTTGGCTCATTTCCGGCGAAGCGCTGGGTGGAGGTGATCGACACTTTGGTATTTTTTTAATGCCAATCTTGCTTTTCAAAATACTCCAGACACTATTGTATAATGGATTGGTTGGTGGCCATTGTGCGCTGGAAATGAGAGGAAGAGAGGAACCTAATTTTGTAACAATTCTTGGATGGCGTGTGTTGAGTCCTCTTGGAATGTCCAAGGTCTGCGTGCCCAAGGCTTTACACCCCTCAGAATATTTTCGCGACAATATTCGGCATTTATACTGATGTCACGGTCGATTAATACAAGCGAAGAGCGACCCTCGGCTGTTATGGAAGCCCACACCATCACCATTGTCGGCGCTTGAGTTCTGGTGGCCAACCGAAGGTGCACATTTTCGGCTGACCTCTTTGGCAAGTAAACACATTAATTTTGTTCGTTTAGAGACAGCTGGACAACGAATGTTTTCTCAGCGGAGATCAGAGAAAACCAAATTCGGTAGTTCACCACTTTCGGCCAAGCGGAGCAACTCTTTAGCTCTTTTGAGTTTTTGAGTCTCTTTCCGTTGCGGTGTAAGTTCTTGCACTTTTTGAAATTGCAATGGCTTTACCCAGAGCTCATTTTTCGGCCACTGCGACGCGGGTTTCGATCAAGTCGCTTCTTTAACTATTCGAACCATTTCTGCTGATGTTGCTGGTTTCTTCCGTCTACTTGCTTGACGTCGGTCGAGCTACGCTACCAGTATCACAGTAACGAGCGATGGTACGAGACACAAAAGAGTTATTCACATTTAAATGCTGCAGTGCTCTAACGATAGCCACTTGTGGTTTTCCAGCCAAATATAAAGAAATCACACCTGAGTCGCGCTTGAATTCCATGACGAATAACTTTTTTTCTGGAAAATTCTCACCAAAATGCTTTTGTACGCTTGTAAACAATATAATGAGCTGTCACTGGAATAATTTTAATAGCTAATGGACGAGTGACTTAGAAATGACAGCAGTCTGAATTTGGTTGCAGTTTTTTTCATCTCACCATGATGCATGATGCAATAGAATCAGACTTTTGGGTCCCGAACAATCTTCTTAGAGAAAATGTTGAAAATCATACCTCAATTAAAATCGATCTTTTTGTGAGAAGTGTTAAAGTAGTAAAGTCATATTAACCAAATATGTATCTGCCTTTTATGTTGCGCGCCATTTCGAAAAAAAATGTTTGACCGTTTCCAATATTGTTTCATATTTCAGAGGAAAACCACATTTCGACTAAATCAGGGAGATCTTTATATTGGGCGCCATTTAGAAAAAAAGTTGACCATTTTTAATATTGTTTCATATTTCAGAGGAAAGCCACATTTCGTCTAAATCAGGGAGATCTTTATATTGGGCGCCATTTTGAATATGTCTTCGTGATAAAACACTCTTTTTAATGTTTGACCTTAGGGCGATATTTGGAAATTTTTCCAAAAAAAATCGACCTTTGTGAAAACTGTTTTTGGCTGTTAGATGAAATTTGGGGGCTCTGTTAAACCGTTTTCCCAATATAAAATATACCTAGTTCACGTTGGGCGCCATTTTGGCACAGATTTTTGAAGAGGACTGTGTAGTTTCGTATTTACAAATTTCCCGAAAACATCGCCCCATGCAATGTCTTTTAATTTGAAGAATATTTACCCAATACTTCACATTTAGTACTTTTTCGGTACATTTTAGTACCATATATGTACGAGTCTCAAAATCAAACTGGGCCTGAAAATGTTTTCTTCTTCAGACAAAAGTAAATATAAAATTTCATTTTAGTACCATTTTTTATTACGAATTTTCAAAAAAACTGCTTCTCCGAAGACTCCCAAAAATAGTAACCTACATTGGTTAGAAAAATTCAAGCTTCAAAATTTAGAATTTACCCCAAAGCTAGTACCTCTTTAGTACGAATTTTCAAAAACAAACCCGCATCTAATGCCTTACTCCAATAACAATATTGGAAAGTTTGAGCTCAGAAAAATTTAGAAATTTAATCTAAAAACACAGTTCTGGTACTTTTTGGTACCGTTTTAGCACAAATTTCTAATATCTAGTATCTACACTGATTCACATGAGAAATTTGAAGATCATAGCCCTAGAAAATCTTCCGAAGATCTACTGATTTATAAATAGTCCCACAAAGTAATTTTTTTTTTTTCAAATATTCCCATCGAGAACAGGTCTCAGTTGGTCTTTTACTGAGAATCCATTGATAGAAATCTCTCCAAAAGACGTCATAAAAATCCAAACTTGGAAACAAAAAATGCCAACCATGACCCCCTTGGTATAATTAAATGCTCTTCTCGGCCTTGTTTTTTATGAGTTTTCTAGGCAATTTCTGGTGTGTGTGTGTGTTTTGAAAATAATTCGCTGGACCTCAAAAGCCATAAAAAAAAACGGTCGTACGAACTCAAATCAAATCTCAACATTTGACCTTTTCTCGATCGTAACGATTATTTCTGTTTCAAATGTTTTGTTTTCAGAATCAAAACAAATAGAATTTGTTTTATTTTTTATGGATTTCGGTTAGCGTGTGCAGCAAATGCGGCGCAGAAGAGCAATGGCCGTAATGTGTGTTTTTAAACAAATAAATAAGGAAAGAAATGTTTTATGTTTTTCCTTATCTCATTTTTTTATTTTTGTTGTGTGTGTTTTTATGTTTTTTACTTTGTGTTTTGGTACAGAAACAGCATCTCTTGAAACCAGTAGAAACCAGTAGCTTGGAATTTAATGCGATAATCGTAAAAGGGGTTTCCTAATTGTGTGAATATTTTTTACTAGGATGCTGATGATGATATAATTTTTTTATTATTTTTTTCGGTTAAAATTGCTTTGTTTTTTTAAGAAATCGGGAAGCTTCTTAAACGACACTTATCTTGAATTTCCTGTTTAATTTCCCATAGAAACATTTTGGTTTTATCCATTACTGCTGCACTGCCGTCTGCTGGAATATCATTTGTTTTTTATTATTTATTTCGTTCCCCATTAGAATTAAACCTATTTGTTTATTTTTATTTTGTTTATTAAAATTATAAAACGAAGCCGTGTTTAGGTCAAGTTTATTGCATTAATTTAAATAATAATAAAAAAACTAATTAAATTTATTTTTGCAAATTATTTTTAGAGATCGTAACAACATTGTTACGTTGATAACAACACATGGCGGGAACAGTGTTGCGAAAAAAATTAGAAATTAAATGAGTTTCTTCAAAACAAAAAAAAAAAATAAATAAAATAAAAAATATATAAATAAATAAATGAATTAGCTACTTTAGAATACCAAGACCGTGATTTATTGGTCTTCTATAGCTTAAAAGGTCTTATAAAAATTTTATATGGGATAGAGGTTCCTGTAGTAGGAGTTTTTCTTAAAGAGATTTGACGTTTCAGCCTTATGTATTGGGCGCCATTTGGACATTTTTGCCATTTTGGCTATTTCCTATTTTAATATCCTTAGTTGGAGGATATATTATGTTTGTCATTCTGTTTGTAACACCTCGAAATAAACATTTTAGATCCCACAAAGTATATATGTTCCGGATCAGCATAAAATTATATGTCCGTCCGTCTATCAACCTGTCCGTCTATGGAAATCATTCTAGCTTTCGAACGAAATGAAGTAGGTTGATAAAATTTTACTCAAATGTATATTTTGTATGCAGGACTTTTGGTATTGAAAATGGGACATGTAGGTCCACGTTGTGGTATAGGCCCCATATAACGGTACCTCCCGATGATGATGATATTAGCGACAACATTCATCGGAATTCTTTGAAATTTGATATATGATGTTCGTAATGGCTGCTACAGCCTATGACAGAAGATTCTCTGTGCAGGACCACGTCTTCTTATGGCCCCTATATTACGGTACCTCCCCATATTCGGTATTTTGATGATTTTATCGACATTATTCGCCGGAATTGTTTCAAATTTGGTATTTGAAGTTCGTAATGGATTCTACAGCCTAAGACAGAAAATTGTCTCTGCAGCTCCACGTCTTCGTATAGGCCCCATATAGCGATCCCTGTCGATATTTTTTTTTTTTTTTTTTGATGATTTTAGCGAACTTATAGCTTTTTTACTTATTTTTATGTCATATTTTAGAAGCAAATGTAAAACTTTCTTTGGAAATTCATTTACCCGTATTTTAATGTTGGGCGCCACATTGACGACTTTTAGGTCCTAAGCTTTTATTCCAGGTTAACTGAAAATGTATTTGCTATGTATGTTGGGCTTCATTTGGAGCACTTTTTTTTGAAACACATTTTCCCATTTTTTTAAGAAACAAATTCTGAAGGCATTGGATTAAACTCTTTCCAATGAAACTCATTTTCTATTTTTTTATGTTGGGCGCCATTCTGACTACTTTAAAGTCTCGATCTAGCTTCTTAGAGGAAATCCTCATTTTCATTCAATGGTTCTGCGAAAAATGTTAAAGTAGTAAACTCATGTAAACCAAATGTTATGTTGGGCGCCATTTGGACAATTTTTTGAGCTTTTTTAAATATTTTTATATATTTTTAGAGACGCCACATTTCTAGTTAATTTTTTTTTTGAGGATTCTGTTACTGTATTTGTCTCATGTTCGCTATTCATATTGGGTGCCATTTGGACACATTTTTTTAGATCATTTTCTATTTTCGTACAATATATCAAATGTTTAACACATAAGCTTCTATTTAAATCTCTGCAATGAGCAGGCTTCAAAACTCTTTTCCCTATATTTTTATGTTGAGCGCCATCTTTGCCACTTTTAGTTCCCGCGCAATCTTCAAATTGTTTGGATCATTCGAATTTATTTTTAATATTTCGGAAACAAGTATTAAACACTTTAGATTTTACACTTGCAATTAGGGGCTTTAAAAAATTCGTTTTTCCAATTATTTTGTATTGGGCGCTATTTTGACGAGTTTCAGTTCCCGACCCACTTTCTTAGAGGATATTTTGAAACTTATATCTCATTTCTAAGCAATCTTTCTGTTGAAACTGTTAACGCAGTTAACTTATAATAAACAAATATATATATTCGTCTTTTACGTTGGGCGCCATTTGCACAACTTTTTTGGATCATTTTCAATTTTCGTTTAATTTGTCTGAAGAAAATGTTGAACACATTAGCTTCGATTTAAATTTTGGCAATGAGCAATTTTCAAAACTCCTTTTCCTATATTTTTATGTTGGGCGCCACTTACGACTTTTAGATTGGGCGCCAATTGGACAAATTATTTGGATCATTTCGAATTCATTTTTAGTATTTCAGAAACAAGTATTAAACACTCTAGTGGCTTTCGAAACTCATTTCCCCTATTTTTCCGTTGGGCGTAGATTTTCCAAATTTTAAGTTAGGCACCCTTTCGACGACTTTTAGCACCGACGACATAACACCTACGAACCTATAACTCCTGTCCAATCAATTTTCTTGATGTTGAGCACGTTAGATTTAACTCTTGCAATGCGCGGCCTTTGAAACTGTTTACCTCACATATTTTTGTTGGGCGTCATTTTGACAATTTTTTTGTCCCAATAAATATTTTTGGGGCAGATTCTGAAGCTGTTCCCCATAAGTAATTTTCAACAAAAATTTCTGGGTCTACTGTTACAACAATTGCCTGATATAATTCAAATTCCGTCATGGATCATTTTTTCTCACCCCAATAGGCGTCAACCTAGAGCGCCATTATAAAATTTTGTATATTATTGCTGACTTAAATATCTACATCATCTTCTACTGTTATTTCATGTTAAGACTATCATACATTTCAAAAATATACATTTCACTTTTGAAAGGTGTCAAAAATTAACATTTCAAGCGGACCACGTGATTCTTAATTTTATTCCATTGACTATTTATAAACCATTTTCAATAAATATTTATATGTCAATAATTTGTTATATTTAAAAAAAAGGTAACAAAAAATTCCCCCAAAAATGAATGCTTAATGTGCGTAGCAATCTTAAAGTCTGGGAAAATCCAGTGACGTCATGGAATTTGAGAATTTTTTACAATCTAATACAGACCTGTTAAACTCCGGCAAAATATTTCTGAAGATGGAAGGGAAATCAGGGATAATTTCATATTGGGCGCCATTTGGAAATGCCTTTGTGATAAATCATTCAAAATTCTATAAGTACTTTCCATGTACTGCCAAGATAAATATTTTTAATTCCAAGCCGGTCGGGCGCCACTTAGGTTTTTTTTTTGAAAAAAATTGAAAAAATATTTTTATATGGGGCGCCATTTGGGAATAACTTCGTGACATAACACGAATATTTTCTATATGAACTTTTTATAAGGCATTTTCCATATAAAGCCTTTTTTGTGTTTGACACGTTGGGCGCCATTTAGTATTTTTCCTGAAAAAATCTCCCTTTATAACATAACATGAACACCTTGAGCAAGCGGAAATTTGGGGGCTCTGTGGAACAATTTTCCCAATAGAAAATATCCCTAGTTCACGTTGGGCGCCATTTGGCATATATTTTCAAGAGGGGTTTTTTATGCTCAAAAAAACATATATTGCATTGCTTCATTTTTAGAGTTTAAAATGTATAAAGATTTGGGTTATTTTAAAGGACATATTCATATTGGGCGCTATTTGTAAATGCCTTCTTAAAAAGAGATCGAAATATGCATCATATAAATTCTTGTCTAACGTGTACTAATTTTATATCCATTTGATACTTGACACGTTGGGCGCCATTTGGTATTTTATTTATTATTATTTTTTCTTATAAGCATATGCCGCTTTTTTTAATGTTTGACCCTTTGTGTGAATTGAGAACTTTTCATGAAAAAATATCCCTTTTGTGATCAAGTATGAATTCCATGGGTGTAAGGGGACAGTTGGGGGCTCTGTTAAACCGTTTTTCCAATATAAAATATACCTAGTTCTCGTTGGGCGCCATTCTGACAAAGATTTTCAAGAAAACTTTATTTCATATCCAAATACCATTTTTTCATTGCTTCCATTTTGATGTTTAAAATCTTTCAAGGAAAAGAGGAATTTTAACGATATTTTCATATTGGGCGCCATTTGGAAATGTCATCACCAAAATAGCTTTAAATATCCTTCGTATGCATTCCCATCTAGTATGTGCTGCCTATTTCATTTACTTTTTATAAAAGGCTCGTTGGGCGCCATTTGTTTCTTTTTTTCTTGAAAGAAAAAACATCCCTTTTTAGACATGATTTGAATTCCTTTGGTGTAAGAAAAAAATTACGTACTTGGACTTTTCATAATAGAATATATCTCTAGATCCCATTGGGCGCCAGTTTGTCGATTATTCGGGAGTTTTGATTTTATTTCCAACAAACTTCCCACAATTAAGATTTTTTCCAATTGGGCGCCATTTTAACGATTTTTTGCTTAGATTTTTTGTTAGTTTAAATTTTCTTCATTTTGAAGCTAAAAATGTCTTGCCTACACCTACAAACTTTGTAACAATTAAATCTGACATTTTATTAACCGCAATTTACTATCAAAGCGAATGATGAGTTAAGCGTGGCTTGGCAACTAGTTTTGTTTTCTTCCCATAGATATTCTGAATAAATTTCTAAACTATTAGACTGACATACGTTTGAATAAATTTCACTTTTAAACAATACAAAAAAAAAAATCCAGACCCTCTTCTCAACTGCCATATTAGGTCTTAATATCTACTGGTAATCGCCAAGAAATTGAGTCATTGACCTTGCTTGGCAAAAGCAGCAAGGCGGGCAAAAAAAGCAAAACTTGTTGGACCACAAACTATTTTTAAACTAAAATGTAAATCTATGCAGAATTTATTACATGATCTTCGGAAGGGGATACAATATCTTAACAAAGTGTTGATGGCAATATACTGGCTGGCTTTTTTCTATTACCGGCTTCTTTCTATATTCTTTGCTGATGTAATTACTGATAATTAAGTCGATTTGATTCAAGATTATTTAGAATATATTTGAATATTAATCTTGTGAGATCAGATTGAGATTGATCACGGCCAATGAAGTTTTGGTGCCAGGGCTATAGGGAAAGAAAGGGAAACTTTCAATCAGTTTTATTTCTCGGAACTGTTTCCCAAGCTAAAGTTGGCAAAGAGCGGAAAGAAGATATTTCATATAACCACATATGTTCATGTTGGGCGCCATTTTTTGTACTCGAAAATATACTGCTATCTCAGTGTATAATAATCTAAGCATTCGTACGAAATAAAAAAGGATAGTGAGCATATTGCATGAACTTGAATATTTTCATGTTGGGCGCCATTATTCCTTCCGGATTAAATATATTTTGGAAATATGTGAATAACTTCCAAAACAGTGTTAATATTTTGTTCCACAAATTTTCCAGAGCCATTTGGGATGTCATATGAGAGTTAAAAAAAGATATTTAAGAGAATTTCATAAAGTCACATTCAGGGTGAGATAAAAAAAACTGCAACAAAGTCAAAGGCCATAATTTTTAAATTTTTTTAAATTTTTTTGAATTAAAGCAAAAAATTTCGGAAATAGCATCAAATTTTAGAATAAATTTAGATTTGTTCGAATTGGTCATCTTTGACTTGAATTATGGCCTTCAAACGGCCAATGAGGTGATCGACACTTGGGTATTTTTTAGTGCCAACCTTGCATTCGGAAATACTCCAGACACAATAGTCCATCGAATTGGTGTCCGGAAATTTTGGTGGCCATTGTGTGCTGGAAATGAAGCGAGGAACCTCATTTTGTAACCATTCTTGGTGCTGAGTCCTGTTGGAATAATTTTAACAGCTATCGGACGAGTGGCTTAGAAATGACAGCAGTCTGAAGTTAGTTGAGGTTTTTTCGTCTCACCTTGTACACAGCCTTTTCTTTCCAGTTCGTCTACAATAACTCGTAGGTCTTTCAGCTCGTCTGTAAAGACACTGTGGCCCTTAGGCTGGTCTATAAACCCCTAGTGGCCTTTCAGTTCATCTATGGAAATGAACTTACTGGGTCTTTTTTCGTCTATCGAAACGGACTCCCTGGGCCTTAGTTTGCCTCTAAAAACTTCCCTCGCCCTTCAGCTTACCTCTAAAGACTCCATGGCTCTCGAGCTTGCCTCCGAAGACTCCTTTGGATTTCAGCTCGTGTTTGCAGATTCACTTGCTCATCAGCACGCTTTTGCAGACCTCGCACGCTTTAAACAGGCCTGTAAAGACTATGGATCTTCGGATTGTCCATAGATGCTTGGCGGCCCTTCATTTCGCCTGTAGTCTCCATGGCCACGATGGCCCTTCAGCTCGTCTCTAAAGATTCCTTGGCCTCTCCCCTGGTCCAAAAGATTCATGGTGACTTTTCATCTCCATTATAGAGACTCTATGGCTCCTCAACTCGTCTATAAAGGTTCAATGGCCATTCTATGGCCTCTCACCTGGTCCAAAGATTCATGGTTACTTTTCATCTCCCTTATAGAGATTCTATGGCTCCTCAACTCTTCTATAAAGATTCCTTGGCCTCTCACCTTGTTCAAAGAATCTTGGTGACTCTTAATCACCCCTATACCCTATAGCTCTTCAACTCATCTATAAAGGCTCGATGGCCTTTCTGGTCCATAAAGACTCTTTGAACCTTCAGCTCGTTAATTGTGACTTGTTGGCCCTTCAGCCCTCCTATGGAGACTTGGCGTTATTTAAATTTGGTTATAGATACTCTATGGCTCTTCAACTCGCCTATAAAGCCCCGATAGCCCGATAGCAACTCGCCAATAGAGATTATTTGAACCTTCAGATCGTTTATTATGACTTCCGTTCTCTGTAGCCCGTCTATGGATACTCGATGTAATTTAAATTCTGTTAAAGAGACTCCATGGCTCTTTAGCTCCTTTATATAGGCAATTTCCACAAAGATCCTTGGCCACTTCGGCTTTGTTAGTGGCTAATGTCATATAAGCAAGATAGATTTTTGAATGACTTATATTCTCGGAATCCTTTTTCCTACAATAATGGACACAAGATAAACTCACATAATTTCATGTTGGGCGCCATGTTATGGACATAATAAAATAATAGGAAATGAAGATCATTTTAGCAATTCTTTTAATAATACACACCGGAATAACCAGAGGGCTTGTCTACTCCAGTGTGTATTAAAAAAAAATCTCCAAGAAAAAATTTGTCCCATTTTTTTCAACTTTAAAATGTGTCCTGTCACAAATTTACAATTTTTAGCCCCGGGAAATCGAACGAATGGCCAAATCTCTTCCCACGTCATCATTTTTATTATTAAAACTTATAATTAAATAACAATTAATTTTATTAATTGTTTTCGATGACTGATGGTGACCCACTTAATAGTCAAAGTCACCAAAACCCCCGTAGCAGCCATTGTCTCAGGTGATGTGAATCTAGTTTTTGCCTTCTGTCTTAAACTAGCCAGCGATCTTTGTATCCATTCGAACATTGGGTAGCAATTATTTAGATATCGATTATTAAATCAAGTCTGTTGACACTAATGCAAAATGAATGCATTAGTGTCAATAAACCTGGCGTTTTTTGTTGCTGTTGTCGTTGTTGTTGTTGTTTGCAAATATTGGCTGAGAAAGTAAAAATAAAACCGCAATGCGTCAGAGTCTTGACGCATTAGAGATGGAATTGGAAATATTTGAAGGTCAATGATATTGTGAGATAAATTAAAGCATTTCAGCGCTAAAGATATCAAACAAGGTGAATATAACTGTAACATGGAGGATCCAACACATGTCTTGAATGATATGTGGAGAAACTGGCGCCCAAGTTATAAAAAGAAAACGAGACAATAAAATACCTCATTAAAATTGACACGTTTACCAATAAAACTTGCTGATAAGGGCGGAATTTATGATTGAAAAATTCAGAGAGGAATACTCGCTAACACTTCCATTCAAAATTCAAGGAGAATGGTAATGAGTCGGAGGTTTAAAATTAAATTAGAAGAAACACAAGATTTGTCCCTGGACGAGGAATAACAATAAAAGATATCCAAAATGGCGCCCAATATGAAAGTGCTGATATTTTAAAGTTTTGTGAAAGGGTATGGTTTTGTAAATACTGATAATTATTTGGTGGAGGCAATACATCTCACATTTGCCATAGAAATACCGGTTGAATATTAGAAATGCTCGCTTGAAGTTTTGAAATGGCGCCCAACATGGAAGTGGTATTTCATACGGATGGGAAAAAGCTATAAAGGTACGTGACAATATCTAACTGGAGGCAATTGTTTTTCCAGAATTATTGATCAAAAATTTAAGGTTGATATAAAAAATTTAAAGAATGGCGCCCAACGTGGAAATGTATTTTTGAATATTTTTACGTTGGGCGCCATTTTATGTCAATCCTAAATGCTTGCAATAAAAAGATATGTTCAATAATAAGTTCTAAAAGTGGCGCCAAACCTTGAAGTGGTGTAGCAACAGTTTTAAAAGACCTGCAATACAGGGTGAGATGAAAAAACTGCAATCAATTTCAGACTGCTGTCATTTCTAAGCCAATCGTCCGACAGCTGTTAAAATTATTCCAGTGACAGCTCATTATTATGTTTACAAACGTACAAAAGCATTTTGGTTAGAATTTTCCAGAAAAAAGTTATTCGCAATGGAATTCAAGCGTGATAGTATGATTTCTTTATATTTGGCTGGAAAACCACAAATGGCTATCGTTAGAGCACTCCAGCATTTAAATGTGATTAAATCTTTTGTGTCTCGTACCATCGCTCGTTACGTTACCTTGATACTGGTAGTTTAGCCCGACGTCAAAGAATTGGGCGGAAGAAAACAGCAACATCAGCAGAAATGGTTTTGAAAAATAAAGAAGCGACTTGATCGAAACCCGCGTCGCAGTGGCCGAAAAACTGGCTCGTGAGCTGAACATATCTCAATATTCCATTCGGCAAATATTGAAAAATTAGCTCGGGGTAAAGCCATTCAAATTTCAAAAAGTGCAAGAACTTACACCGCACCAAAAAGAAAATAGACTCAAAAGAGCTAAAGAGTTGCTTCGCTTGGCCGAAATTGGTGAACTGCCGAATTTGGTTTTCTCCGATGAGAAAACATTCGCTGTCCGGCAGTTTGCAAACAAACAAAATCATCCGCTCGTGTTTACTTGTCAAAGAGGTCAGCTGAAAATATTCATCTTCGGTTGGCCACCAGAACTCAAGCGCCGGCCATGTTGATCGTGTGGGCAGCCATAACAGCCGATAGTCGCTCTCCGTGGTATTAATCAACCGTGGCATCAGAATAAATTCCGAATGTTATTGCGAAAATATTCAGGATGGTGTATTAAAGCCTTGGGCACGCAAACATGTTGACTGCAGACCTTGGACATTCCAACAGGAATCTGCACCATCGCACTCAGCACGCGCCACCCAAGACTGGATACAAAATGAGGTTCCTCCCATCATTTCGAGCGCACAATGGCCACCAAAATCTCCGGATACCAATCCGTTGGACCATTTTGTCTGGAGTATTTTGGAAAGCAAGGTTGGCACTAAAAAATACCAAAGTGTCGATCAACTCAAGCAAGCGCTTCGCCGGGAATGGGCCAAAATACCGCAGAGCAACATTCGGATAGAGTGTGAAGGTTTCATTGGCTGTTTGAAGGCCATAATTCATGCCAAAGATGACCAATTCGAACAAATCTAAACTTATTCTAAAATTTGATGCTATGACCGACATTTTTGCTTTCATTCAATTAAATTTAAAAAGTAATGTAAAAAACTTTGTTGCAGTTGTTTTTTCTCACCCTGTATCTTTAATATTTTTCCAAAGTAAAACTGACCGTTAAAGATCGATGCTCTTAACACTTTTTGAAGTGGCGCCCAACGTAAAAGCTCATTAAAATTTTTATATGCTATTCGGGGGAAACCATTTAAAAGGGCGTTAGGTAATGTAATATGGGTTGCATGTACAACTTAAGGCAATAGTTTCCTACGAGGATTGAAAAAAAAAAATAGAAGTCCACATGAGAGATAACGGGAAGTGGCGCCCAATATGTAAATACTGGAAAAAAGTCCAATATTTTCAATTTTTGCAAACAATTTCAAAACTTATGATCTTTGGGAATGTTACCTCAACAATTCATTCAAAATGTCTTTTCACGTTGGGCGCCATTTTGGACTTTTTTCAGGTGCCTGTAGTAGAACCGCCAGAATAATGGTATAAGGTTGCAATATTTTGCTTACTTTTGCTATTATTTTTTTTTCACTATTAATTGATTTTAGTTGGACTGCCGAAAGTATAGTTTAAAACTGCAATTCCATACAGGAAGAATGAAGGACTCGAAGAGTCCAATGACAATATGGGCTTTGCTCTTTTCAGTTAAATGGACAATTGTTTGTATTTCTTTATCAACAACATTTCCTGAGAGCTTTTCACTACTATATATAAGAAGCTGAATGTCTGTATTTTGAGCGCCATTTGGACCAAAAATTTAAATTTTTTTCCAACTTTTGCTTCATTAAATGTATTCTCACGTTGGGCGCCATTTTGCTACTTAATAAATAATTATCAGCTTTTAGTTAGGCAGCTAGAAGTTAACGTTGTGGCATTGTTTTCTGGGACATCATTTCCATTTCCATGTTCGGGTTTTTAGGAACTACATATTTAAAATTTAAGGGCCTACATTTTCATGTTGAGTGCCATTTAGACCTTAAACTGATTGTAAACCATATATTTGAAATCTTGTGAACTTTGTTTGAGGAAATAAACAAATTAAATCTGTAATTTTACGTTGGGCGCCATTTTGGCTATTTAATAATTAACTAATTCTCAGGTTTTAGTTAGACCATTAGAAGTAAAGTAGAAGGTTGTGGGAATCTTTTCTGGAACATCAATTCCATGCATTGGGTATTTAGGAGAAACATCTTTAAAAACTTGGAGTCTATATTTTCACGTTGGGCGCCAATTAGAAAATATTCACTATTTCTTTCCGTATACTCTAAAGTATTAAAATTTTGTACTCCCCTCTTTCCCATAGCTTTGGCTGCTGCTCATTTTTTCACCTTCTCCCCGCAATATTGCATAACTCTTTTGTTTTCCCACATTCATAAATCAAAATTAACGAAGGCATCTGAAAATCCAAACTATAAATAACATTTTGAAGGCATTGCGATAACACTCTGCTCTTTATCATCAACAGCATTTACATTTTGTCAGATTAAATGGCTCCGCATCATAACAAGTTGAGCGGGCTAAACGAATAATTGAAGATCAGCAATATTTTAAAATAGATTCCATTCCGATTGGCTGGGCAATTAATCGCATCCAGGCATTCTCATTACAAGCACTTAATTATTCTAATCAATTCGATTTGTTCTGCCTCTCGTTGTTGTTGTTGCGGTTTATTGTTAATTATATTTGCATTACAAAACCGACCACAAACAAACAAGATTTTGAGAGCGCTAATGAAGTGCGATCTCAGCAAATTAGACGAGACTTTGGCTGTTTACTCGGGCCCTAATGAATTTTCGTTGTTGTTGTTGTTCAGTGGAAATTCTAAAGTTTGCCCAGACTAATGGCTGCTAGACCGTGGTTACTGAGTGCCATGGCCGATCCCCCTGGGGTTTAATTTGTGTAAACAATTGTTGGTATCAATGAACGATTTGCTAAATGAAGACTGTTAGCCAAATAGCTGGCCTGCTGGCTGGCTGGCTAGTAGTAAGTAAGTTATTATTACTGTTTTCAAATGCTGACTGTGATCCCCGGACAAGTTGTGTTGCTTCCACGTGTTCTAACCAAGACGGATAGAGACCAACTAATGGCCAAGTGAATTAAACATGATCTCTATATTTATCTTCCACTCGATCTAAAAATGTCGTAGAAATCACGTGTCTCCAGCTCAGAGAAGTCATTTGTAGGAGTGGTCAGGTCCACATAAATTAGACACTGCCATCAAAACAAAACATTAATTCAATTAATTTAATAAAAATTAAAAAAAAAAAAAAACAAACACAAACGAAATGGCGTCAGCGAGTTAGGAAACATTATTTTGCTAATGGATGAATGAAAATTGCTGGTGTCAGCAATAAAGTTCGTTTCAGTTGCAGGTGAACAGGACACGTGAGAACGCAACTGATGTTTATCAAAATGGAATTTTTTGAAAAAAAGTTTTCTAAAAAAAAAAAAATTGTTTAGGTTGTGAGTCACCTAAAGTGAATGATATCACGTTTTTATACAGTTCTTTTCCCATTGTCTTGACTAAAGGACCTGTATACCCCTTTGGAATTCTGAAAATTTTCAAATATCTCTGAAAAATTCACATCTGTAATGATGTAAATTTTGATAGCTAAATTTTTACGTTGGGCGCCATTTTTGCAATTTTTTAATTTTTTTTTATAGTTTGGTTCGTTTTTTTCTGGGAACTTGTTAAGCCATTTACCTCCAATTAGATACATATCCATGTTTTAATATTCACAGCTAGATAACTCCAGGCAAGATTTTGATATTGGGCGCCATTTTTTCGATTTTTTTTTGTTTTAGTCATTGTCATTTAGTAATTTTTTTTTGAGTCATTTTCCTCCCACCAAAAATATACCCATAACTTAGTAAAACATATTCCTGCATCTCCTTAACTTTGCAACTAAAAGGATCTATCTATCTACAGATTAATCTCGTACTCAATGGACCAAAAATGTCTCCTACATACACCAAAGAAGAATCATACCAAACATCTCCATTTATCTGCCAGTAGCAACCTTTTAAGATCCCCATTTTTATTGGCGAACCATTTCTCCAACAGCTGTATATCAGTATTTTCAGGTTGGGCTCCATTTTGAAATTGCATTTCAGACAACTAATTTAGAGAATTTTTTTTCGATGATGAACATTTTTTTTTTCAATTTAAATCTGTATTTTTACGTTGGGCAACATTTTGGCTTCATGTTGAACATTTTTTGCAAACTTTTATTTCATCATCTAATTTAAATCGGTATTTTCACGTTGGGCGCCACTTTGCCAACTTTTTTGAGATTAGCATTAGCTTCTTTTATTCACACCCCCAGAAGTAAGGTATGCTAGTCACCAACTCTGTGCATTACCTTGAACATTTTGGAACTCTTTCTTCAAAAGATCTGCTTATCCTAGTTCTTCGTCGAAATCTGTAGTTTTACGTTGGGCGCCATTTTGGCTGCTTTGGCTAAAACAATTCTATACAGTTCCCGGACACGGCATACCAGCAACTTGCCCATCCTTCAGCATATGGTTATTACTTCTTCAACAATTGAGTATCTCAACAACGAAATAAAATTTTCACGTTGGGCGCCAAAAGACAAAAATTAAACTTGGCATTTTTGCGTATAACATTAAAAATGTATTCTCACGTTGGGCGCCATTTGGCGTTTTGTGGGTGGCTTTAGTTAGACCGCCAGAATCAAGGTTCAAAGTTTCATAAACCACCAACTCCATTCCCTTGAGTATTTCGCAACTAATTCTTAGAGAATTGAGGATCTTCATTTTCGTGTTGGGCGCCATTTTTATATTTTCATGTTGGACGCCATTTCGACCTTAAATCTTGTAGAAACATATTCAAATATAACTTTTACCAGCCAGAGTGATAACTATGCATTGTGCATCTTTAGGAATGTATTTTCGCGTTGGGCGCCATTTTAGCTATCGATCTTTTTTATGCTTTCTGTTTGACCTTTAGCAAAAGACCTCTAACAAAAGCTTTAATTTCAATTTGAAATATATGATCTAGCGGAAGAAATTGCCTTGAGTAGGATGATTCTTAGTATATTTGCATGTTGGGCGCCATTTTTCCATTATAATTTTTAAACACTTGTTGATCTTTGGAGAAAATATTTCAGCCGTAGGCTTACAGTATTTATGTATCAAACCTACATTTCTCTGGGTTATTGGCATCCAAATTATATCTGACACCTTGAACTCGCTGGTTCCACACCAGAATAACCTCAGACGAGTTGGGATATTACCCTACAGTTGCAACTAAAACATTTGTCAAGTCTTCTACATATGGGAATTCTTATTTTTCTTGAAGAGGTCTTCCAAAGGAAGAGATCTTTAAAATGAGAACTCCAACTGTTTTTTATTTATATATGGTTTTATTTCTGTGACTTGAATATTTTAAGGAGGATCCTATAGTAAGAGGTCCAATAGAGGCCATTATTGAATCTAGGCTATTGAAAGGAATAAAGTATTCTAAAGTAGACTCTAGGAAGACTTTAAGGCTCAGGGTACCTTCATGAAAACATGGTCATTGTTTTTTTATCACCTCTATGCGTAAGCTTCCCATTTTAAGGTTATTCTACAGCATATGTTCATATGTTTGTTATCAATTTTTTTCCTAAACAATTTGTTATTGTTTTTTAACGTATGCCATGCGTGGTTTCTTTGTTTAAAAACAAAAACTATATTTAGCGATAATTTAAATGTTATTTTATAAACGTTTACAAATTGTTTTAATGGCCCATTGACATTGTTGTGGGAGATAATGAATCTGGGCTCGACCTGTTGTCAACTTCTAATCTAATCCGGAATTTTCTGAGGCGGCTATAAAAAAACAGAACAAAATTCCAGAAAAAGGTCATAAGTTGTTGTATAAGTGGGAGGCAGGCTTATGACGTTGAGGGGCAAAGCTTCCATTCTAGAGCTATGGATGAGAGTTTATTTTAATCAATTTTTATTAATACATCAAGATTGCAGTAACAAATGGATGAAATTGCAAAAATAAAATTCTATATCAAGGTCAAAAAAAAAAAAAAAAAAAAAAAAATATTTACTTTTAACACATTGTCCGCGAGGGGAACGAACCCATTTCAAAACCCTTATATTTGAAGTGATTTTGAAAAGAAAATAAATTTTTCGGACACGTTTTTTAAAAAAGTTTTCAAAATTAATTTTAAATAATTATTTATTTTTTATTATTATTTTTTGTAGCATTTTATTGCCAGAAAATTTCATTAGTGCCACAGAAGACCTGTTGCAGAAAATCCAATTCCCACGTTTCCTAGCCAAATTTCAGATCCCTCATCTCTTATCAAAATATGTGTCTTTCAGGCCATTCAAGTGTAGCCTCCCTAATTCCGCTGAGTTGTGTTCCTCAACAGATACGACATAGTTTTGTCTAAGATCATACGATTAGAGCCATCTCTTGCTTCCATACGAATACCGAAAAATGGAGCAATCGATGGCGTTCAAATGGCCAACGGCATGCTAACCCACAAAACTGAGGTAAAACTAATTAACATCTTTCTTCTTCCTCACATCGGTGTTGTTTTTTCTTCTTCTTCTTCTTCTGGTTGCGGTGGTTATTGAACAAGTATTATGAGTCCTCCAAAACAACAGCAACAACAATGAAAACAACGCCAAAAAACACAAGAGTTAATATTTAATGTTAATAACAATAGCAACAACAACCACAACAACAAACATACAACACCGAACAACGTCATTTACAAACCATATCTAGGTCAGATATTAACAACAAATAAATTAAACGATGCTGTTACATTTGCCCGCCTGGCATCGGGTATCGAATCGATTCGTTGTTTGGTTGTTTTGGTGTTGCAAACAGGTTTCCAACTTTCAATTTCATTCGAATACCTCTGTGGCCCGGTTTAATCTTCATGTTTTTATTTTTTTTGGACCAAAACAAAAAACAAAACTTTAAACAGCAAAAAAAAAAAAAAAAAAAAAAAAAAAAGAGAAAAAAAAACGCCAAAAACAATCACTTCAAAATCAACAGCATCATCATCAATCCGAAACTGAGAGCCAGCCAACCAGCAACGAACACCACACATCAAACATTCCCTCACCTAGTCGGATGATTGAAGTTGCGATAAATCCATCCATAGCTGCTGCTGCTGCTGCCGCCGCTGCAAGATTAACACACAATCGAAAAGTGTTAAACTTTTAAGGTAATCCCGGTGTGTTTTTTTGACCAAATTCACTCTCCTCCCGGCCAGAGGAATGAAAATGAAAACGTGACAGCTATTCATGAATTTATGCATCCATGCCGATGGCTGGCCGGTTGGTATTGGCCATTCATGCATTCATTCATTGTTGCCTGAAAGCGACAAGAAGATGTTCATTAAATGAAAACGAAATGCATTTGTTTTTGGTCTGCAATTCATTAAAGTTGTCGCACTTATTTCTGTAAAATGGTAATGGGATGCCAGGAGGGGTAACTTGGAGACAGTAAACCGATGAATCAAAAATGGGGAATAAAAAAAAAAATAAATTAAGGAATAGAGGGGCTTGAAATTTACGTCGCTTGTATGGACGATGGAAGAGACATACACTCGATTAAGAGCTTAAAGCTCTTATATGGATGGTTAAAAAAGCTTCAAGCCCGACAGAAGAGCCTGAAGCTCATCCTGAAGCCCAAAAGAGTTTCAAGCTCTTCTATGGCCGATAGAAGAGCTCAAAGCTCATCTATGGCCAATAAAAGATCTTCAAGCTCATCTATGGCCGATAGAAGAGGTGGGAGCTCATATATGGACAGTAGATGATAGAAGAGCTTCCAGCTCATCTATAGCCCACAGCAGAGCTTCAAGCTCATCTATCGGTCAATAGAAGAGCTTCAAGCTCATCTATCGGCCAATAGAAGAGCTTCAAGCTCATCTATCGGTCAATAGAAGAGCTTCAAGCTCATCTATCTGTCAATAGAGGAGCTTCAAGCTCATCTATCGGTCAATAGAGGAGCTCGAAGCTCATCTATCGGTCAATAGAGGAGCTCGAAGCTCATCAATCGGGTAATAGAAGAGCTTCAAGCTCATCTATCGGTCAATAGAAGAGATTCAAGCTCATCTATCGGTCAATAGAAGAGCTTCAAGCTCATAGCTGGAAGCTCATCTATCGGTCAATAGACGAGCTGGAAACCCATCTATCGGTCAATAGAAGAGCTTCAAGCTCATCTATGGTCAATAGAGGAGCTTCAAGCTCATCTGTTGGTCAATGGAAGAGCTGGAAGCTCATCTATCGGTCAATGGAAGAGCTACAGGCTCATCTATCGGTCCATAGAAGAGCTGGAGGCTCATCTATTGGTCCATAGAAGAGCTTGAAGCTCATATATAGGTCCATAGAAGAGCTACAGGCTCATCTATCGGTTCATAGAAGAGCTTGAAGCTCATATATAGGTCCATAGAAGAGCTTGAAGCTCATCTATGGTTAATAGAGGAGCTTCAAGCTCATCTATCGGTCAAAAGAAGAGCTGGAAGCCCATCGATCGGTCAATAGATGAGCTGGAAACCCATCTATCGGTCAATAGAAGAGCTTCAAGCTCATCTATCGGTCAATAGAAGAGCTTCAAGCTCATCTATCGGTCAATAGTAGAGCTTCAAGCTCATCTATCGGTCAATGGAAGAGCTGGAAGCTCATCTATGGTCAATAGAAGAGCTGGAAGCTCATCTATCGGTCAATAGAAGAGCTTCAAACTCATCTATCGGTCAATAGAAGAGCTTCAAACTCATCTATCGGTCAATAGAACAACTTCAAGCTCATTTATCGGTCAATAGAAGAGCTTCAGGCTCATCTATCGGTCAATAGAAGAGCTTCAGGCTCATCTATCGGTCAATAAAAGAGCTTCAGGCTCATCTATCGGTCAATAAAAGAGCTTCAGGCCCATCTATGTTTAAGGAAGAAACCCCCAGCTAAGATATTCTCCCTTTGGTCCCCACTGTCCATTATTATCTCCATAAACAGTTGTAGTTGGAATTTATGGAAAATCTCTGCCTAGTGTTGTCTTCGTTGTTGTTGCTGCTGCTGTTGTTACTTGTGCTTGAACCAGGCCTTTAAGATGTTGTTCGGCCATAAATTAAGTTTTCGGTTATTATGGAAGGTTGCTGCTGGTTTTTCTTGCTCCTACCTAGCCACCACCACCAACTGGCCACTTTCACTTGTAGGAAATTATTATTTAAGTTTTTTTTTTGTTGGAATAAAAATAACAGCTAAGAGAAGAAGCAGCAGCAGAAATACAACAACAAAAATTTCATGGCCATGGGCCGTGCAGTGTAAGCGACATGTTTTACAACACATTTTCATAATTAAAAAAATGGACTTTTAATTAAAAGACCCTCTCGAAATGCATTTCAGGTTCCAGCGCTGGACATGAGTTATGTTCGCCGTATTTATTTGACATCCAAATTGAAAATGATAACATAATTTTGATTAAGCCTAAGCTATGAGAGGAAATATTTTGAAATGTGGAATAGAGCCAAAAAAAAAACATGCAAATGGACCCCTAAAGTCTGCTTGGGATGGTTGTTAGGATTGATTGGGAAATGTGTGGCCAAGCAGGGGCCCCCAATTATAAATTCATCATAAATTTACAATTTTATGAGGCAAAATACCAAAATGCCCAAAATTTGTTACGATTTTATTTTAGTTGTAAGCCATCAGGTATTTATTTATGGCCAAGCTATATTAACGGGTTTACGGCATTTTGTTGCCAGCTATGGTATTCTCTAGCCGTGGATCATTAAATTAAACGATGAGCTGTTTGTGTGTGTTTTTTTTTTTTTAATTAATTAAAACCCATAAAATCTGTATTATTTTCTATTTGAATCTTCTGTGTTGAGAAACTTGACATTTTGAGCTTAACCCGTTTCCTTGACCAAATCCGCATTCGGGGGGCTTTTATTTAGCCATTAGCCAGTTGTAGAAACTCAGTGAAATAATAAAAGTTTTAGAATCTACTCGGCTTTATAGTTTTCGTGAATAAGGGTTGCACGTGGAAGCTATGAAAATTAAACCGAGTAATTGCTAAATTAACTAGAAAGAATGTGGTTACGTAGAAATAGAAAATAAAAATATTGTTCTATAATATGATTTATAATCACTTTTATTGACATCTAGTATTCAGTTTTATAGGTTTGTGATTCACTGGAATTTATAAATTATGAGTGATGACAGACGTATGAAGATCTTCGGATTCATTCACTAGAAAAATAAATGGAATTAAAAATAAAAAATAAAATTTAAAAAATATATAAAAACATGAGACGTGGTTTTTGTACTTTAGAGGCAGGAAGTCTTAAGAGGTTTGCTATAGCAAGGAGACGCCTTGAAATGGGTCCTAAAAGTATTCTATGAAGAAAATTCAATGAATTTGTTAAATCTTCTGGTCTTTGGTAGATTTCCAAAGGTTATTTATAGTCCTCCATCGCCAAATGACAAATCCAGATACCAACAGAGATATCAAATTTGTGGATTATAGCCCTATACCTTAATCGAATAAAAAAAATTAGTATCATAAAGTACTTTTTGTGCAATTATAGTACATATTTCTGAACCACTGACAAATCTCAATTTCAGATATCAACAGACATCTCCATATGAAATTTCCGGATGTTAACTTTATTCTTTCACTCAATACCAAATTTAGTACTATTTAGTACTTTACATATAATTATAGTACACATATCCAAAATCATTACCATAACTCAATATCATATTTCCGTATATCAGCTCTATACCAAATTTAGTACCATTTAGTACTTTTCCTACAAATATAGTACACACGTCCAAACCACTGCCTCAATCTCAAACATACATACCAATAGTAATCTAAATGGGAAATTTCCGGATTTTAGCTCTATTTCTTCACTCGGTGTCAAATTTAGTACTATTTAGTAAATTTCGTACAATTATTGTTCACATTACCAAAATCACCGCCAAATCTCAAACACACACACACACACACAATTAGTTATATAAATATCAAATTTCCGCTCCATCCCTTCACTCTGTAGCGAATTTAGTACCATTTGGAACTTTTAGTACAAAATAGGACACATTTCTAAAATACCGGCAACTCTCAAACACCATCAGTATTCCTAATATCGAATTTTAGAGCTTTAGCTTTAACCAAATATAGTACCCCTCTGTACTTTTCGTACAAATTTTGTACAGATTCATATATTTAGTACACATTTTCGCACACTTAGTTCACATTTCCAAAACCACCTTCATCTATTAAATTTACTTTCCAATCTTGATTTCCATAGCAAATAAAGAGTTTTTAGCGCTATATGTTCACATAATACCAATTTTAGAACTTTTCGTAACCTTAAGGATTCAATTTCTAAAAAACCCTTTGGCACACATATCCTGTGACTCCCATTCTAGATTACACAATTCTAGCTTATTTGTTTTTTGTCCAAATTAATCAAATTTTAGTAAATATTGTACCCTTTTACACCCACCCTTTACAACCCAGCCTTATAACACGCCCATGCACCAAGACTGACCCTCGTGCAAAATTTCAGCCATTTCGTCTGGGCTTTGAGTCCCAGTCAGTCAGTCAGTTATTTACTACTCTCTTATATCTATAGATAGATAATTATTCAGCCATATGGCTGAGAGTTTCTCTGAGAGGGGGTATATATCATTTTATACGGACAAAACGTACCTCTTCGAAACCCTAGGTCCTTTGGATCAAATCAGTTTCAGGACATTTGGAGTCGATCTAGGGGTGTCCGAATGTCCTTCCGTCTGTCTGGTCGCACGATGACTCTCAACGGGAGTCTCCGATTTAGTCCAAACTTGGTACATCGTAATATTATTGTCAAACTTCGATCGAGTTGGGACAATATCTGTCCACTCCTTCTGGTACACCTCTAACAAAAATAGAGATTTCCCAGAAGTATGATAGAGGTAGTTGAAGAGAGAGACTCTACAGAGGTTATATATTCTTTGATACGCCCAAAAAGTGCCTCCTCGAAATAAAGGCTTTAGACCCTAGGCCTCTTTGAATCAAATCCGTTTCAGGACATTTGTAGTCAATCTAGAGTGGTGTCCGTCTGTAAGTCTCCGATTTGGCTTAAAGCTGGTACATCGTAATATCATTATCAAACTTAGTTTGAGTTGGGAGATGGACAATATCGATCCACTCTTTCCGGTACCACCCCCACAAAAGGTCGAAATGTGCACAGAAAATAATTTACCTCATAAAAACAACCACCATTTTTTTCCAAACATTTCAAATCCTTATAAATTTTAATTATTGGTAGGTGAGATGCGAAAATTGAAATCGATGCACTCTATCAAGTACCTCCACCACAAAGTTTCAAACTTTTGAATAATTATCTATTTATATCTATCTCTCTTTAACCATCTCTATCGTACTTTGTGATAAATCTCGATCTTCATTTCTTTGTGCCTTTATTTTGCCTTGTTCGCTCAAGAGTACTCGGAGAGCACTAAAACTCGTGCGAAGTATAGATAACCACTGTAGCCATATGACTGAGAGTCTCCCTCTCTCTCTCTCTTTAACCATCTCTACCTTTCTTTCTGGTAAATCTTGATTTTCATTTCTTTGTGCCTCTTTTGCCCTATTTGTTCAAGAGCGCTCGGAAGTGTTTGGAGAGAACAAGTTTTCCAAGTTTACTCTTTACTTTCCGATTTTATGTGAAAATTCGGGCGATTTTCACTTTCTACTTGAACTCGAATGAGTTACTGAGCTCTGGTTATTTTAGATCACGGCCAGGCAGGCATGTCTTCACTGAGCGTAATTTTTATCCGATCTCTCAATCAGGGCCATTAAAAAACAATGTAATCAGAGAGTATAAAAAATTGAGAGAGCATAATTGTGCAACTCTCTCCAATTTTAGATTATTTTTTTGAGTCTGTGGTGGATTCCTAGATAATTTTTATCCACTGGGCCTTGTTTATGAAAGGGACAATTATAAGTTCCCAATTTTTTTATAAAGAAAAAAATTCTCTTTTAAAACTTAGTGCCAATGTCTTCTATGGATCCCCATTTTTTTCTTTTTTTTTGGGAAAAAGAAACAATATTTTATTTTTTTAATTCAATAATTCATAATTTTATGTTTTTATTTTCGTTAATTTCTTCATATTTTTTTGAAATAATGTTTTTTTTATAAATAACTTAGAATTAGTTAACACACATTTATTTATACATAGCGATAAAAATAAGTTGTATACAGTCTAAATTGGTTGTGGTTTTTTGTGTAAATAAATAATTTAAGTAGAAAAAAATATGTCAAGACACAGACATGTGCACACGCACACATGGGCATGTGGTTGACCATGGATTAATCACAGTTTAGGACTATACAAAAATAATTCTATAAAAATATTTTGGGGTTTTTGTTTGTGCAATGGACTAAAAAGTGACTGATAAGGGGGAGTACTTGATTGGAGCATATTAAAAATTTGGGGGAATGATTTTTGATTACAAGTTCCATGACAGATTTTCATGGGATTTACAAATGTGTGGGTGTTTCCGAAATTTGCCTCGAAATCAGTTCCCTAAATTCCTTTTTATTTTGTTCCAAAGGTGGTGATACCTTCTCACCTAGACTTGCCAATTTAATTTTTTTCTTCAAATTCTTTATGTTTCTAATCCTGGATCTGGGCTCTTCCTTTTGTCCCCGAAGTGGTAATCCTTTAAGGAAAACATGATATTTCCTTCCTCAATAATCTTTTGGTCCATTGCCTTTGGTAAAATAATGATTTAAATTATTTCCTATTATCACAGTCTTATGGGAATTAGATTTTATGACAGAATCCAAGTCTTGCAACTCTCATCTTCGATTTATGACTTTTCAGATTTATCACTGGATTTCGCCGAGGCAGAGGACTTTTCCATTGAAGACTGTGTTTTCAGAGCTGAAGGTTTTTCATTTACCAAATTTATGCTAGTCAAACTGTAATGTGGTGGCGAGGGGGGAGCTGTGACAACATTGGCCGCCGATGATACCAATGGCGCCAGGACAAAAGCGGTGGGTGTTTTGTTGGAATTTTCCACCAATAAAGGTGTGGAACTTTCCGCCAAGGCCATGGCCTCGCTGCTGGGGGTTCCAGGTGCTGAGGAAACACTTGTTTGCTCCATGTTTTGTGACTTTTCATTGCCATTGAAAATCTCAAAAACACTGGGATGAACTATGAGACAGGATTGGGGATTCTTGTGCAGCAGCTCCAATGCTGCCTCATACGAGGGTAGACCGGAAACCAGAGTGTATTCGGGAACAGGATCTTCCATATCCAAATTGATTTTAATATTATCCTCATCATCACTTTGGGTCATTGTGTGGCGATCTGTAGAGAAGGCAGAAGAGAAAAGATGATCATCAGTAAACATGGTTTTTGAAAATAGATAATGGTTATATTTCTTGTTGTTGTTGTTTATTTTAAATATTTATTTTAACTGTTTGTTGGTCTAAACGAAAGACAAGAACTGTTTGCCTTAGTTTTTTGTTTTTTTTTGTCATCTCTCCCATCTCCAACCAAGCCAAGGCAAATATTTACTCAGATGGTATGTGTGTTGACTTAGGAGGAGGTAGATACCCTGTTCTTCCCCTGACCCTCTGAGATGTCTTGCCACTGACAGCTGTCATCTTAAATGTGATATCACTCTAATGTCTGATATTCGCCATTTGTTTCCATATTTTTCTGTTTGCCAAAAAAATAAAAACCCAACCTTAGAAAATTCTGTTTGAATTTTGTTCTCTCATCCAGCGCTACGCTATCTGAGATTTTTATAAGCGATTAAACAAATTTTTTTGATAACTTAAATTAAGCCAAAGTAATGTTAATAACAAAATTTATGGCCTTAGATTTTTGCAAAAATAAAAACAATAACTTATCAGTGGCCAAAATTGGGTTATTACTTATCAGCGGATTTTGTTTTTGGATAGAAGCGTGTGTCAGGGTTTTTTTTTGGTGAGCAAATATCACAAAAATTGCGTACTTTATTAAAAAGAACATCATTTCGGGGACCTCCAATGGAAATTCGGGGAAAATCAAAAGGATTTTGGAATTTCAAAATTATGAGGAAAAAAGCCAAACCTGTTGTTAAAAAAAAAACATAATTTCGGGGACCCCAAGGGCATTTAAGAGAAATCAGGAGATTCTTGAAAATCCCAAAATTATTTTCCAAATTTTATATATTTTTTTAGTTGCGCTCTTTTTATGCTGCTTTAAAATCAATAAAAATTATTGTTTTTCTCCTCCCCTTCTTCTTTTCCAAAAAAAAAAAAAAACAAAAAAATCGAAATTTGCATTTATATTTAAAATCGTTGACATTATATCTGACATTGTTTATCCGCCTTGGGCCATAAAATCTGCATATATTTTGCATATATCGTACCGTTTCTCATTGGCCAACTAGTTTCGGTTCATTGGCCAATTATCATAATGTATAACAAGAACTTTATCGATGAGCGGCATTTCTTGTGTTCTTGTGAAAGTGGTCGCAGCTATTTTTAAAATCAACTGGATCAGATGTATTTAAAAAAAAACATTAAAAATTTTAATGTGAAATTGCGGTTTGAAATTGGAATATTTGAATATATTTAAATAAAAATATATATGGTTTCAAACGTGTTCCCTCACTTAATTAAAAAAAAAACAAGAGAGATCCGTTAAAAAATGCAGTTAAAATTTTCACAAAAAAAAAAAAACAATAAAGTGAGCTGAACCGTTATATTGGGCGTCATTTAAAAAGGGAAATAATGTTCCACAACAAGGATTGGGAGTCTTAAATACAGGTATCAAAACATCGTGGAAAATGTAGCTAGGATCATCAAAATACTGAAAATCGTGGTTGACACCGGTTGTAGAACCCATTATGATCTAAAAATACCGAATTTGAAACACATCTATAAGAACTATGGCCAAAATCATAAAAATCCGGAATATTTGAAGGTATTGTAATATGGTCGATATAGGAAAACGTGGACCTATATGGACAATGTTCTGCCACCAAAGGTAGAAGCTGTTACAAACTCTTGATACCAAATTTGGAAAAAAATCCAACAGAAAATTTGGCCAAAATCTTAAAAAATACCGAATATCGAAAGGTATTGTTATATGGGGGCTACACGAAAGCGTAGATCTGTCGAAGCAATTTTCTGTCATAGGAGGTAGTACAAATAGCAATTTTTAGACAAATCTATTGGAAAATGTAGCAAAAAGCGTTAAAATACCAAATACCGGGAGGTATGGTTCTATGAAGGGCTATAACAAGGGCAGTTCAATGCAAGGAACGAAAATTGTCAATTTATTCTGTTTGAAATTGTTGACTAAAACTTAAAAAAAATACCAAAAGTCCTGCATGCCTAAAACACATCTGAGTAAAATTTTATCAATCTACTTAATTTCGTTCGAAGGCTAGAGTGATTTGCACAGACAGATATACAATAGACGATTATCGCTAAATCGACATCGAATGTAATGCTGATCGAGAATATATATTGGAAGGTATTTTATAGACAGAGGATCCTTTGAAAATCTTCTATACAGAGAAAAAAGAACTTTTGGAGGTTATCTAAGTACCGAACTTTCATATTTCTTTGATAGGCAGAAGCCACTTTGAATAATTTCTATTGGTAAAAAAAGCTGCTAAGTTTCTGCAATAGACAGAAGAACTTCAGAGAATATTTTATGGACAGAAACCATTTAGAGGGTCCTCTAAGGACATAGGTACTTCCGGAAGTCTTCAGATGACACGAGATTTTTAGAGGTCTTCTAAGGGTTTTCTTTAGAGAAAATAACTTATAGATTAAAGTCCTAAAGAAGAAGTCCTCAGAAGACATAATACTTGACAATAAAAGGTGGAAGACCATCTGAAGGGCTTCTAAGGATCTCCAGAGACAGAAAACCTTTTCCCAAGACCTTCATAAGGTGCATTAATTTCGAGTCTTCGGAAGAAATAGATTATTTATGAACAGAGACATGAAAAAAAATCGTTTGTAGTCCATCTGAAATCTTTCCAAGGAAAGAATACCTTCTAAAGGGCTTCTATGGCCAGGAGAACGTCTAAAAGTCTAAAGGGTCTCTAGAGACAGAATATCTCTCCAAAGTTCTTTATCTATAAATAGAAGACCTACTATAGATCCTCTGCAGGTAAATCACCTTCTAGAGATGAGAGATTTTCTCTTATGTTCTTGAGGAGATCCTCCTAAATGGGAAAGCTATAAACTTTTTTTTTTATAAATAGCATATTCTATCATGCTTTCTTCCTTGACAATCTTATTGAGGCCATCGACAAATATAGGGCTGCCTTTGGGTCTTCAGAAGATAGAAGGCATTGAAATGTTAATTTATAAACTAATTGCCGTTCCTCTTAAATCCCTAACCTTCTTTATTTCTTTCTTAATTTCTCAATATCATTATCCTCGCGGCGCTGGTTAACAAAGATCAAACTTGGGTTATCATCAAGGCAGGGGCATGTTTTATAATAGCTTTGATATTAATGTTGGATAAAATTGACACACCAGCCCTGTCTAAGGGGGCCGCAGTCTCTAAAGGGTATCCTCTTAAAGAGAAGACCCATGAACGTCAACCGTGGGTCTTGAGGATAGAGAAGGTCTTCGAATAGTCCTTCTTTATTTTTCCTAATTTTCACGAATTTAAAAGAGATTAGGATTTTTGAATTTGGAAAAAATTGCCTTTCCCCTCAAATCCCTGAACTTTTTTTCATTATTTTCTTAATTTTCATGAATTTTGAAAATTTTACTTCAATATTTTTTTTTTTTGTGAAAAAAATTCAATTTTTTTCTTTAAATAATTTATTTTAATATTTAATATTTTTCCTTTAATATTTCTCCAATTATTATCCCCCTGACCCATATTTGGAGCAAAATTTCAAAATTATTTTCTTTTGTCATTCAAAAAATTTCTCACGCTTCCAAAAATGTCTTTCTTTTCAAAACCCTCAAATTGTAACCCCAAAAATTTCTTTGTAATGCATTTCTTGTTGTTGTTGCTGTCTGTACAACAAAACACTTGTAACTCCACTTTTTTTGGTGTTTGGAATATTTCGGTAATTTATGGTTTCTTTTTTCATATTTTTTTTGTTAACTCACTGCCTGTAGTTTTGAAAAGCAAAAACAACAACAAGAAAAAAATTTCTAATTGTTGCGTTAATTTCACTTCCGTTTTGGGAGAGGATGGTAATGGCTTTTAAGCCAAGTCCAAACAGAAAACAAAAAAACAACAATAAATTAAAATTCAAAAACTTGGTAATCATTCACGATTTTTTTTTCACCATTTCGATTGGAAATTAAAATTCATATTGGTTTTACAACAACAACAAGGAGGAGGAGGAGCAGTTAGAAAATAAATAGTTGTCACTTATATGCAAACAACAACAACAAAACGTTTTGAGAATTTCAAATCGTTTGCAAATTCATTTCGAATACTTACAATTTCTTTTCCAAACACGAAACTGATGATAGAGGAAACAGGAACAGAAGCAGAACACCATTGAAATCAAGATCAAAATCAAGACAATGCCAATCCAGACCTCATTCATAAACTGATCGTATTCCACCTGCTTTTGCAGCTCATCCATGGCTGTGTCATAGTTGCCGGAATCGATGAAGACGTGATGGGGTGTGAGATTGGAGAAATCCATGTTTTCCGGATGGATAATGGGCGAGGAGGATTCCGAGGGTAGATTGAGGGGAGCCGTCTGCAGTTGTATGGAATTGATGATGGAGGCACCCAATTTGGAGAGGAAATCACTGGTGGTGGTAATGTGCTGGGAGGCAACAATGGGTTGGTGGGCTGTATCCAAACTGGCAACGGTGGGTGTCGAGGTCAAAGTGATGGCATGCGTGGTACTGGGATCCGTGTGACTATTTTCCAAGATATGCTGGGCGTCTTTATCGAATTGCAGATCGTAATTTAATGAGCGTATTATTCTTTCCATGGTGGATTTTTATAACTTTTTTTCTTGTTAATTTTTTATTGTTGTTGTTGCTGTTTTTTTATTGTGGTTGATGACTGATTTCTGTATTTGCGCTTCTTCTGCTAGAGCTGTGTGTGTTTTTTTTTCTTCTTTTGATATTTTTATCTTGTCTTTTGACTTTCACTGGGTATTTACTTTTTTCTGAACTTTTTGTTGTTTTTATTTTTTTTTCTACGCCTGTGTATTTGCAGTTATAATTGTGTATCTTTTTTTTGTAATTGTTGTTGTTATATATTTCACTTCTTTTGGCGGTTTTTCAAAAAAAATTAAATGATAATACAAAAAAAAAATGTGATGAGGAAAAACGTAAAGATCGTAAATGGAACGTCGTAACGTAAGCGTAAATATTTATGCTTGGGCGAGCCGTTGAACTGGTCACACGTCTTAAGCCTCTTAATTCTCGTCGTAAACTGAACTGTGCGGCACAACAAACCCATGGCCTAACCACATCAACAATATGAAATACTGATCATGCCGGTTGGGTGAGAGAGAGAGAGAGAGACAAACACAGAGAGAGAATTACACTCAAATTGTGAGAGCAAACCCAACAAACAAAGGCAATTGTAAAAGATTAACCAAACGAATGTGTGTGAGAGCTCTCTGAGAGGTACTGTCACTGATCCGGTTACCTGGTTTACTTTGCCGAACCACAAGGCGAGCTGGCATTCTTTCACAAGCGTTCATTTGACAACTGGTTACGGTCTAGCTAACATCTTCACAAGATTCTTATTTCCTCAGCCAAACAAAACCCTCCCTTATTTTTTTCTTCTGGCCTGGGAAACCATGAAATGATCACAATGCTCACGCATAACATGCCCATTGAAAAGGCATGAAGCAGCAAAAACAACAACACAGCTTAGACAATTTGCCAGGATCATTTCTCACGCACATGTTCCTCACAATAGCTGTAGGAGTTTGAAACGTGGTCTTCATCTCTTCTTCTTCACGTCTCAAGGCATTTCTTCTCGACTGCCATTCAAACATCTCCAATTACAAAACGACGATCCTCATTTCTATTGTCCTGACTCGCTTCATTTACCAGAAATATTGTAGATATGTTCAGCATATGTCCTTAATTGTCTAAAAGGATCTTTTGTTTTCAGAGAGAGGAGTTTTCTTTTTGTAGTCTTTAATATTTTATTTCTACCCATTGTTTTCAATTGTTACCGGACAATGGTATTTAATTGAGCGCAAGATTTTCGTTCCATTGTCCTGAATTTTGTTCTTGTTCTTTGGGGAGGCCATACCAGGGCATGGTTTTTAATTTCTCTTTTGTTTCAAATATTTTGAGGAATTTTTTGAGTTTTGTTCAGAAAAATTTGCATTTAATCAAAATCCTGTAAGGACAATGCAAATGTTGTATGCATTGATCCTTCAAGAGAAGATGGACGATTTTCCCCCTTAAAAATATGCAGGCAATTTGATTTTAAAAGCAAGATATGGGTATTTTGATTTAAAAGGCAAGCGATACACATTTGATATCTTTGTGAGCGATAATGATCCTTTAGATGCCTTAAGGATATGCAGAAAAATAGATACAGATGACCGAAGCAAATTGCCATTTAAATGAGGATGATTTCCAGTAATTTATACTAAATTACGCAGCTGAACAAAATATCACCCCGCCATATGGTATTAAAAAAACAAACTGAGATGCCAGAAAATCTATCAACGATCTGAAGAATCGGAAAGGTTATATAGAAGAGTTCATAGGCCAGAGAGATCTTAGAAAAAAGAGCTAAAACAAGAGAGATATGATATAGGCTCCTTAGAGGCTAAGCAATTCCTAAAAGAAAGCTGAGAGGAAGCTGTACAAGCGGTAAGAGAGAGAAACATTGTCTAAAGTCGAAAGACTGAGGGGCAAGTAAGGAGAAGGACAAAGGACTCCACACAGAAGAACAGATGGATGGGGAAGTATTTCATAGACGAACTAAAGCGAGCAGAAGACTTTCTTGACAGAAGGACCAGGGAGACGGATGTTCTCTTTAATAGGTCAAGACATCCTGAGACTTTCTTAGCTGAAGGGTTAGGTTGACTGTGGCTCTATTTAATTGCTAAAGAGACCCAGACATTCTTAAGAAAATTTGAACAGACATTGATGTTCTCTAGAGGAGAAAAGGGATGAAGAAACTCAATAAGCGACCTGAAGGAGCAGTAAAGGATACTGAAGCTCCATAGACAAGCTGAAGAGACTCTGAGGTTCTTTAGGCGAGCTGAAGGAATACCGAAAAGCTTTAAACGAGGTGTGGGAACATTGAGACTCTTAGACCAGCTGAAGGGAAACTGAGCCCCGATAGGCAAGCTGAGGGGCATTCTGGCTCTCTAGACAAACTGTAGAAACACTGACATTTTACAGATGAACTGAAGGAATGCTGAGTCTCAATAGGCAACCTGAGGGCAGGCCCTCTAAGGGAGCTGAAAACTCACTGAGAGTCTATTGACCAACTAAAGGAGGGCTAGCTCTACAGACCAGATGAGGCTCTATAGGGCACCTGAAGGCGGGTCGAGGTCGAGCTGAGTGTCACTACACTTCTACAGAAGAGCTGAAGAGACGCTGAGGCACCCTAGGAAAGCTGAAGGTGGGATGAAATTATCTCGGAGCTGAAGAGACAATACGGCTCTCTAGACGAGGGGATTCTGAGCTTCTATAGTCAACTAAAGGGATACTGAGCCTTTCTCTGCAAGCTGAAGTAATCAAAGCCTCTCTAGACAAGCTCAAGAGACACATTAAGCTCCATAGTTTATTTCAAGGATCATCGAGGCTCTCTAAAAGAGTTAAAGAGACGCAGATGCTCTATCGGTAAGCTGAAGGCTCTGACTCTATAAACGAGGTAAGAGGGGCTGAGGCTCTTTAGACCAACCGAAGGGACACTAATGTTTTCTAGACCGGCTGGAGAGGCGCTGAACGTCTACAGGCGAGCCAAAGGGATGCTGAGGCGTTCGAAACGGGCCGAAGGCATACTGAGCCTCAATAGGCAGTTTTAAGGCCACTATGATGTTCTCTAGAGGATTCGGGGGTCAGGTAGTTTTATGGACAAGCTGAGGGGAATTGGGAATAATATATCTGGAGAGCCGAACGTCTCTATGGACGAACTCATGGGACAGGGAGTCTTCATAGAAAGTCTCTGCAGATGAGTTGGTGGGCCAGAAAGTCTCTGTAGATGAGCTGGTGGTCAGAGAGGCGCCAATGAATCTCCATAGGTGAGCTGGAAAGCCAGGAAGACTCCATAGACAAGCTGGAGGACTAGGGAGTCTCCATAAACGAGCTGGTGAGCCAGAGAGTCACCATAAGTGAGCTGGAGGGCCAGAAGGTCTCTCCAGATGAGCTGGTGCCTTACGGAGTTCCCATCGACAAATTGGTCGGCAGAGAGTTTCTTCAGACTAGAGGTGGTGGGCTAGAGAATCCCTGCAGACGAGCTGGAGGACGAGGAAGTCTCCATAGACGAGCTGATGGTTAAGAGAGACTCCATAGACGACTTGGAAGGCCAGAGGCCCATGTGGTCTTTAAAGAAGAACTGGAGGGCACAGAGTATTCATAGACGAAAGGAGGAACAGGAAGTTTCTTAAAAGGTATGTTGAATGCTTAGCGAGTCTTTAGAGGCGAGTCTGTGATGGTCTGGAGGGACAGCGGCTCTCTATAGAATATAGGGCAAGGACGCCTACGTAGAGAGCGAGGGAGTATTCAAAGACGAACTGAAGAGCTAGGAAGTCTTTGGAGACCTACTGTGGGGCTGGGGAAGGGAGTCTTTGTAGGTGAACCAATGGAAAAAAGGCCAGAGTGTTTACATAGGTGAGGCAGGGAGCAAGGAAGCCTCTATATATCAGTCAAAGTTCCTTGAATTCACCATAGTCGTGATGAAGGACTAGGAATTTTCCATAATTGAAGTGCCATAAAGCTGAGGGCCTGTAAAAATACTATATACGAATTAAAGGCCAGGAAGTCCGAAGTGTCCTAAGGGTCAAGGAGTCTCTCATAGAAGAAATGTAGAGAGTCCCAATATTCGCACAGTTTTAATTCAATTTCCTCTAAGACCTGGTATTAAAAGAAAGACAAAGAAAGATTGAATCAATATCTTTCGGTATTGAAAATATTCTGAATTTTTACTAAAGTATTGGCGGAGACTCCTCTTTCACATAACAGAACTTCCTGATATTTTGGATGTAAAATAGAAGGATTAAAATAAAATTTAATCCTTCCGTTTTGTCTTTTGCTAGAAAAGATTCTCTCCTAATCCTTTTCCCTCCGTCTTTCCCCTTTTTAAACTATATTATATTGCAATTTTTGAGACGGCAGACATCACAAAGTCCTACCCAGACCTTGTCATTGTTACCTCAACCACCCATCTTCTCCTTTTGCTATTCTTATCTCATTCAACATTAATTCGTCATGCCATGTCTACCTGTTTGCATAGCCACAGCCGAAAAACAAGCAAATACACACCAAAAAGGACAATAAAAAAACGCTGATCATCATTGCCACGATTATCTGCATAACAATCGCAATTCGTTCTACTTGGATGGAAATCATCAACATCCTTCTAAAACAAATTTAGAAAAAAGGGATATTTATGGCAGGATTGCTCTTTTCTTTAAAATGCCTGATAAAGGATCACATGAAGCAACTCCGAAATTGTGTCACAAAAAAACGAGAGATGACAAGCTGATACGTCTTCTCCCTACCTAGCATTGTGAGGGATTACTGTGACATGTTTCGATCAAATAAAAGGATTAATTTTCTAACAAGATGCTGATTGACATTTTAAGGAATGAGAGGGGGAAGGGAGTTCTTGGAGAGAGAATTTTAGATCTCCTCTATTTTTCTGGGGAATATTTGGATATCGGTTGATCATCTCATCAAAGAATATTTAAGGATTAGGCGGTTGATGGATGGATGAATAAAAAGGGAATATTGAATGTCACATTTAATGAAATGTTGACAATAGTTTGATGGGGATATTTAAATAAATTCCCTGAAAGCAAAAGGGAAAGAAAAGTGAGGATCGGTTCTCGAACAAAATGTTTGAGGATATTTTTTATACCCTCCACCAAACAGAGTATGGAAGGTGTATTAAGTTTGTCATTCCGTTTGTAACTCGTCGAAATAATCATTTTAGATCCCCCAAAGTATATATATTCTTGATCAGCATAAAATTCTATGTCGATTTAGCAATTTCCGTCCGTCCGTCTGTTGAAATCACGCTACAGTCAAAACGAATGAAGATAGGAAGCTAAAATTTTGCACAGATCTCTCTTTTGTATGCAGGCAGGACAAGTTCGAAGATGGGCAATATCGGTCCACGATATCGTATAGCCCCCATATAACGGTACCCCCCGATATTCGGTATTTTGATGAATTTAATCACATTTTTCAATGGAATGGTCTGAAAATCCACACAAGGAGTTCCTTGTGAGTACTTTATCTGTTGGAAGAGAATTATTGGGCCACGATATCGTATCGCCCCCACATGACTGTACCCCCCCCCCCTATGTTCGGTATTTTTATGATTTTAACAACATTTTTAAATGGAATTGTTTGAAATTCGACACAAAGAGACCCTTGTGAGTAATTTACCCCCTGAAAAAGAATTGTCTATATAGGTCTACGATATCGTATAGCCCCCATAAAACGGTACCCCCCGATATTCGGGATTTTGATGATTTTAGCCACATTTTTCAACGGAGTTCTACGCAAGGAGTTCTTTGTAAGTACTTTACCCTTAGACATAGATTTGTCTATAAAGGTCCACAACATCGTATATACCCCCATATATCGGCAACTTCCGATTTTAAGTATTTAAAGATTTTAACAGAATTTTTAATTAATTTTATTTTATTTTATTATTATTTTTTTTTTTTTGAAAATTTTGTAATTCGTTCCAAATGGTTTGGCCCTGCCGAACTTTTAATGTGGGGACATTTTTTTATAAAAAGTGGGTTCGTCCTTGATTTTTTTTAATCCAGTTTAACAGTGTCAGAGTTTAGATCCTTGAAAAAATATAAATCAAACCCTTTTAAAAATAAGGATAAGGATTAAAAATAAAATCCCGAAATTTGCGTCCGATGTATTTTTGTCGGATATATCATTGATTCAATCAATTGATCACTTAAAATCTATTGGCAATTTAAAAAAAAAAATCGAATAACAATCTTTGAAAATAGAAAACCACTTGCCTGATAATTAGCACGTAGTCTGGGTGGTGATTTTTTTTTTTTGCAATGCCAACAAGAACACAGTCGGAACTTTATCTCATTGCCCGCTCATACTCGTACATAAGTGAGTGATAATAAAAAAAAGTAATTAAATCATTTTTTTTTTTCTTTAAAATCATGATGAAAACTTTGTTCTCTGTGACGACGGCAAATAATTATAACAATAAAAATAAATTATTTATCCTTGCGTAATATTGCCACATTTAAAAGATCTCCGGAAGACTTTTGCACATCTGGTCTATGGACTGTTGAGGTAATTGAGGTTTCACTTCGAAGGGGCTAGAAACAGAATTGCTTTGTCAAGTCATACGAATTTATCAAAATTGGTTTCTTTCCAGTTAAGAATATCGGATTCTGGGAAATTTTGTAGAGCGTTGGGAGGGAGATAACACCTTTCTTTTTTAAAATTTAAGGAAGAAATTATAGGAATTCAGTAAAGATCATTATGAATGTAAAGATCCCTAGACCAGGTTCGACCAAAAAGAAACTAGAAAAGTAGAGAAAAGTATCCATATGTATATACATATGTATATCCTCAGCCTATGTGATGAACCGGTCTATCCCATATTATTGTTATTGGTATTAAAATGTTGACGCCTTGTGGGTGAGGTACCAGAAAGAGTGATTTGATGTATTCAATTTTCATACAAGATGATGGCGTATGCGAAATTGAATAAAATCGGATTGGTTCTTTACATTTCATATGCGTTTCCTTTATTCAAAATGTTTACCCTTTGTGTGGGAGGTTCCCGAAGGAGTGATCCCATCTATCCCATCTTTATATCAGACCTAGGGTTGCTAAGAATATTGAAAAATGCGAAATTTGGAGGCAAGCGGACTCTACACTATTTTATAAGCGGTGCACCTTTGTGGCGGAGGTGTCAGAAAGAGTAGTCCGCTCTATTCCATCTTCATACCAGACCTAGGGTTACTAGAAATATTTGAAAATGCAAAATTTGAAGGTAATCGGATTCTTTCTTCACATTTTATAAACGTTTCCTTTATTCAAGATGTTTGACCCTTTGTGGGGAGGTACCCGAAAGAATGACCCTATTTATCCCCTACCAGACCAAGGGTGGCTAGAAATATTGAAAAATGTGAAATTTAAAGGCAATCGGACTCTTCTTTCAGGTTCAAAATGTTGACCCTTTGTGGGGGAGGCACCAGAAAGAGTGGTCTGCTCTAGCCATCATCATACCAGTCCTAGGGTTGTTAGAAAAATTGGAAAATGTGAAATTTGAAGGCAATCGGACTCTTCTTTCAGATTATATAAGCGTTTCTATTTTTAAAAAAAATGTGAACCATTTTGATGGAGGTACCAGAAGGAGTGGTCCGAGCTATCCCATCTTCATACCAGACGTAGGGTTGCTAGATATATTGGGGAATGTGAAATTTGAAGAGAATCAGAAAGCTATTTCAGACCTAGGGTCCAAAAGCGTTCTTTCGGTGAGGCACATATTGGTCGTATTAAATGATATATACGCTCTGTAGTCATATGGCTAAGAGTAGAAAAAAAAACAGAGAAAATTAGAGGTATTAGAGAGGTATTAGAGAACCGCTCAAACGCTCAAAGCGATTCGTAGCCACAACTTTATCCTCTTGGTGTAGCTGAAAAACTTCCTTACATACATGAATTGTCGAACCTGGTATAGGCTCTCTGGTCGTTCAGGTGGCGTGCAACCTATTCCCCTGACCATTTATTCATCTACGTAAACTTAGGAGCATTCAGCTCATCCATAGAGACTCCACGACCCGCACTTTGTCTTTATGGACTACCAGACGTTTCCCTAGTCTTTACAGACTCCAAGATTGCAGATTTTCCAATATTTTCATAATCGGGGTAGGTATCTGTATAGGCTCTCATATTTTCAGCACACAAACTTTGTCACATACATTAATGGTCTGATCTGACTTTGTATAGACTCTCTGCTCCTACAATTCGGCCAATGTACCCTTCGGGCATCCAGCTTTTCTGTATGTCCCCAGTGGACTTAATCGTGTTATTTAAGTTCCCCAAGGCCATGAATTCCTCTAAACAAACTCACATGAATGGTCTGATCGAACCTGGTATAGACTCTCTGGTCCTACAGCACGAAAAATGAAGCCAGCGGCGTTGAGTTCTTTTGGTTTTCACTGGCCATTTATTCCTCTAAGAAAGCTCACGGGCATTCAGTTCATCCATATAGACTTCAGGCTTTCTTATCCAATATTTCCAAACTTCTTGGCTCTCATACCTTCAGTAAACAAACTTCGTCACATACATTAATTGTCTGGTCTGACCTGGTGTAGAGTCTCTTATCCCAAAGTTCGACCAATGGACCCCTCTGGTGTTCAGCATTTTCTATATGTTCTCAGTGAACCTAATCTCGTTCATCCTCATTTAGTTCATCCGTAGAGGCTCCACGATCTGCAGTTCGTCTATATGGACTGCCTGGAGTTTCCCTTGTCTATATAGACACCCAGGCGTTCAGATCTGCCATATGCACTTCTAGGCTTGCTTACCCAATATTTCCAATCTCCTGGACAGATATCTGTATAGATTTCCATATATTCTGATCATCGAACGATACTCTCATACCTTGGAAATATCATGAGGAGGTTTCAATGAAAACTTATTTTTATTACCTCTTGTTGTTATTCCTTTGTTCAAACCTTAGTTTAAATATTGACAAACATTTACTCCTATCAGATAGAGAAAGAGGCACGTAAGTGTCCCACAGGTTCGAGCGTGTAAATCAACTAATCGATCATGTTTTCAAAACTCTTCAAACTCAACTCAAGTCCACATTCGATTCTTGGTGATCTGGCGGTGTTATGACAAATGCCAGCCCGCAGATAACATTCGATAAATAAACATTGACAAGCGGACATCACCTGTCTTTCTGAGCCGTTCCAACATCTTTGTCGATGGAAAACCAACAACAACGACAACAATGTTCGAAATCATTAAGACATCATAAAGATAACGAAATGGAGCGACGAGGCGGAATACTAAAGAATAATCATCAGCAAGTTTACAAAACTGTGTGCAGTTTTATGACCAACGGTCTCGGTCTCGGCTGCCCCTTTGGGTCATTGACTCCAAAGGCAATAACAAGAAAACAACAACAGCCCAGAAGTAAACCAGACATATTCTGGAAAATATGAAATTTTCAAACCCCTTCTTTGCAAAGGTAGCAGAGCAAAACAAAAGCCAAGTCATAAGTCATGCTTAAGTGCCAAAAAAAAAAATACGGAGACTCACAAAACCTCAAAATCCAAATGTTCCCATAGGCATGAGCTATAATTAAGCCAAAAAAATAACCCAAAAATGCATGCCACTTGTTGAGTTGTTTTTCCTTTTACTTCCAAGGGGTGTATTCCAAAACCGCTATAAAATCATAATTTTCTTTTATCAATTTCTGGCCTGATAAGAAAATTTACATATTTTCCTTAATGCATTTTCTGGTCATCCATTAAGGGTGGTTTCCTATTTAGTTGCAGCTACTATTCCCTACCGTTGTTGTGTTATGCAAGCATGTTTGTTTATGGGCAATTCATGTCTGCCCATACCAAGGAATAATATTATTGAAGTCATTTCCCGCTCTCACACGCTCACTTGCGGAGGCATACTTGAAATACTTTTTTTTGTCAAAGATAATATTTTGAAAAATTATTTATGAATAATTCTGAAATGCACTGCAAGAAATAAATGCGAGGAGTGGAAATAAATAGAAGGACGGGATAGAAGGGGACGGTGTTCTATAGAAGAGCTGAAGACCGAAAATTCTCTATGAAAGAGTTGGAGGGCCAAAAGGGTTCTCTGGGGAGTTTAAAGACGAAAGGGCCTCTATAGGCTAATAACACCAAAGAGTCTCTATAGGTGAGTTGGAGGCCTAACAAGTCGCTATAGGTGGTTTGGAGGGCCAACAATACGCTATAGACGTGTTGAAGTGAAAACTAGTCCCTATAGGCGAGTTGGAGAGTCAACGAGACCCGAGTAGAAAAGTTGGAGTGCTCAGAAGCCTCTGTAGGCGAGTTGGAGGGCCAATGAGTCTCTATAGACGAGATGGAAGGCCAATGAGTCTCTATAGACGAGTTGGAGTGCCAATGAGACTCTATAGACGAGTTGGAGGGCCAATGAGTCTCTATAGACGAGTTGGAGGGCCAAAGAGTCCCTATAGAAGAGTTGGAGGGCTGAAGAGTTTCTCTTGGAGAGCTGGAGTCCAACGAATCTCTATAGTCTCTAAAGACGAGTTGGAAGGCCAACAAATCTGTATAGGCGATTTAGAGAGCCAACCAATTTCTATAGGCGAGTTGGATTGTCAACGAGTTTCTATTGGCGAGACTCTACAGGTCAGTCTCAGAAGCCTCTAAAGGTGAGTTGGAGGTCTCAGGAATATCCATAGGTGAGAACAAGAAGTCTATTTAGACGAGCTGAAGGAGCAATGTGTGCACTTAGACGAGCTAAAATGACGGGCTGAAAGAGAAGGGAACTGAGAGAAAGGGAGCTGAGAGAAAGGGTGCTGAAGAGGTAGGAAGATGAAGGGGCAGAGATTAGCTTTAGACGAGATGAAAAAAAAGGGATTCGATTTAGACGAGCTGAAGGGTCAGGGAGTCTATTTAGACGAGCTGGTGGGGCAGGGATTCGATTTAAACGAGCTGAAGGGGCTGGGAGTTTATTTAGACGAACTGAAGGGACATTGCTTCGATTAAGACGAGCTGAAGTGGCGGGGAGTCTATTTAGACGAGCTGATGAGACAGGGAGTCTATTTAGACGAGCTGAAGGGCCAGGGAGTCCATTTAGACGAGCTGAAGGGGCAGGGAGTCTATTTAGACGAGTAGAATTTGAATGGAGTCTATTTAGATGAGCTGAAGGGCTGGGAGTCTCTATAGACGAGCTGAAGAGGCAGGGATTCGATTAAGACTATCTGATGGGGCAGGGGGACTATTTAGGCGAGCTGATGAGGCAGGGAGTCTATTTAGACGAGCTGATGAGACAGGGAGTCTATTTAGACGAGCTGAAGGGCCAGGGAGTCTATTTAGACGAGCTAAAGAGGCAGGGAGTCTACTTAGATGAGCTGCAGGTGCAGGTAGTCTATTTAGACGAGCTGAAGAGGCAGATTTTCTCTATAGACGAGCTGAAGAGGTAGGGAGTCTTTTTAGACGAGCTGAAGGGGCAGGGAGTCTATTTAGACGAGCAGAAGGGATAATTATTCGATTTAGACGAGCTAAAAGGCTGAGTCTCTATAGACGAACTGAAGAGGCAGGGATTCGATTTAGACTATCTGATGGGGTAGGGGGCCTATTTAGACGAGCTGATGGGCGAGTGAGTCTATTTAGACGAACTGAAGGGGCAGGAATTCGATTTAGACGAGCTGATGGTCGAGTTTGTCTATTTAGACGAGCTGATGGGGTAGGGAGTCTAGTTAGACGAGCTGAAGGGGCAGGGAGTCTATTTAGACGAGCTGATGAGGCAGGGAGTCTATTTAGACGAGCTACTGAGGCAGGAAGCCGAAAGGGTCGACTCTCATGGAAGAGCTGAAGAGGTCGTCTCTCATAGACGAGCTGAAAAGGTCGCCTCTCATAGACGAGCTGAAAAGGTCGTCTCTCATAGGCGAGCTGAAAAGGTCGTCTCTCCTAGACGAGCTGAAAAGGTGGTCTTTCACGAAGAGCTGAAAAGATCGTCTCTCTCGACCAGCTGAAAAGGTAGTCTTTCACGAAGAGCTGAAGAGGTCGTCTCTCACAGACGAGCTAAAGAGGTCGTCTCTCATAGACGAACTGCAAAAGATAGTCTCTCGACGACTTAAAAAGGTCCACTCTAAAAGACGAGCTGAAAAGGTCGTATCTCATAGACGAGCTTTGAAGCCCGTCTTTACAAACCAGCTGAAGGCCGTCTTTATGTTTCTGTTTTCTTACTACGCTCCATCTTCATACCCCTTCTTTGGTCCTCTCCTTTCAACGTTCAATTTCAAATGGGTATTTTGCCAAGTGTATTGTCTTCCCAACACCTTAGCCCACGAAGAAGAAGAAGATCCTCCCATCCATAAGGCGATATGACAAAATCATCCACCCAAACAATACCATAACCACAAATTTAATGTTATTTGCTCTTGTTGTTTTTGTTGTTCTTGTTTTAATGTTATGGTGGGAAAATGCAACAGAAATTGAAGTCATGAAAAAACAAGAACGACTGACATGAAAATTATGACAAATGTTTCATGTCACTGCCGCTGACTTCTCTAATAATTACCTGTCATTATTTTCTGCTGCGGCTGCGTTTGTGTGCGTGTCTGTGTGTGAAGTGAAATTTCTTGGGTTTCCAAGTTCTTCTTCAGTGGTATTTTCTTTGGTCTCAAGTTTCGTCTTATTTTGGTTTTGTTTTCTTTTCATTTTTCTTCAAGCTGGGAGAGAGAGAGAGAGGGTCTTGGGTTTAGAAGAAAAAAAAACTCCGATATTGGATAGGCCTCCTCTAATGGCCCAAACAGCCAAACCAAAAATGACCCCTGTTGTCGTATGGCAATTTTCTTGGTCGCTTGCCGAGCTCACTCGGTGGGATGGTGCAACGAGGGGTTCCTCGAAGAAAAAAAAAACGTTCTTTCCCATCATTATAATTTTGATGTCTAAATGTAGCTGCTGCTGTTGGCTGTTTGGGACAAGGAAATGAATATCCTTTTTTTTCATTTCTTAAGGGTTGTGCAAAACACACAAACGCTCACACACAAAAGAGGTTGTAAATTTATTTCCTTTTGGCCTGGAAAATGTAACAAGTGTTTCTGTGTCTACTCCTCCGTTTATTTTTTCTTGAAGGGAAATTGAGGTCATTCCCAGGCAGAATAAAATAATTGACTTCCTCTCTGGGCCACAGTTTGAGGTCCTCGTTTGGAATTATTCACTCTCTACTGTCAAGCATCTGCTAATGAAGTTCTCATCATCAGCACCGTCGCCATGGCCATGCCAAGAAAAGTAAATCAAGAGTAAATTGTGTCACATCAATGTCAGTGGGGAAGCCTTTCAGTTTTTTTTCGGAATAAGAATAGATTTTCTTGTGGGAAATGTTTTAACGATTATTTTCAGAGAAATGAATTATTTGAAAAAAAATTAGGAATGGTTTCTAACCAGTTTTTTGTGGAGGATGCCCTACGATCTGAAATGAAAGAGTGTACTTGTCAGAAAAAAGTCTCTTTGATAAGATGGGAAAAGAGAAAGAAATTCTTTTAATTATTCTGAAAACACCTGAAGAGACCACTAACAAATGACATAAATTTCTCCATTGACGATCTAAAGGGAGTACAAAATCGAACAGTGATCATCATTTAAGGACGAGCTGAAGGAGTGCCTTTTAGACTAACTGTAGGAAGTCTTTGTAGGAAGGCTGAAGATATAGACAGGTTGTTAGACAGACTAAATATGTTCTCAAGGAATAGTTGGATGGATCATATAGAGAAGCTGGAAGGAGCAAGTGAAGTGAATTATAGACGAGTTGATCCCATTCGGCCCGCTTACAAACACTGCCTTCGTTTCGTCTATAAAGACTCTCCTCAGGTCTTCTAGAAACTCGATCTCCCCCTTTTTATTAAGGCTTCATAGAATTCGTCTAAGAATTCGCCTAAGAGCTGATGAGTCAGTGGGTCTATTTAGACGAGCAGAATTTGAATGAAGTCTAATTAGACGAGCAGAAGGGATAATTATTCGATCTAGACGAGCTGAAGGGACAGGGAGTCTCTATAGACGAGCTGAAGAGGCAGGGAATCTATTTAGACGTGAAGGAAGTCTCTATAGACGAGTTGAAGGGGCAGAATTCGATTTAGACGAGCTAAGGGGGCAGGGAGTCGCTAATGGGACAGGGAGTCTAGTGGGTCTATTTAGACGAGTAGAATTTGAATGGAGTCTATTTAGACGAGCTGAAGGGCAGGAAGTCTCTATAGACGAGCTGAAGAGGCAGGGTTCACATTTCGACGAGTTTGTGTTGTTTTACGGTTGGGTTAAACTCGTCTAAAATACATGCTTAATCATAATTTATAGGAGATATAACCTCAGACGACTACCTTTCTCAAGCATTTATAGGCGGAATGAACCTGAAAGCCTAACTTCTCCGATCACTCATTAAAAATAAAGTCCTTTAGCTTGTACTGACTCTTGTCATGTTTAAAGACTATAGAGACTCACTGAGCCTTCAGCTCGCCCATAGAGACTCACTGAGCCTTCAGAACGCCTATAGAGACTCACTGAGCCTTCAACTCGCCTATAGAGACTCACTGAGCCTTCAACTCGCCCATAGAGACTCACTGAGCCTTCAGAACGCCTATAGAGACTCACTGAGCCTTCAGCTCGCCCATAGCCTATAGAGCCTTCAACTCGCCTATAGAGACTCACTGAGCCTTCAACTCGCCTATAGAGACTCACTGAGCCTTCAGCTCGCCCATAGAGACTCACTGAGCCTTCAGCTAGCCTATAGAGACTCACTGAGCCTTCAGCTCGCCTATAGAGACTCACTGAGCATTCAGCTCGACTATAGAGCCTTCAGTTCGCCTATAGAGACTCACTGAGCATTCAGTTCGCCTATAGAGAGACTCAGTGAGCCTTCAGTTCGCCTATAGAGACTCACTGAGCCTTCAGTTCGCCTATAGAGAGACTCAGTGAGCCTTCAGCTCGTCTATAGAGACTCACTGAGGCTTCAGCTCGCCTATAGAGACTCACTGAGGCTTCAGCTCGCCTATAGAGACTCACTGAGGCTTCAGCTCGCCTATAGAGACTCACTGAGGCTTCAGCTCGCCTATAGAGACTCACTGAGGCTTCAGCTCGCCTATAGAGGACTCACTGAGCCTTAAGCTCGCCTATAGAGGACTCACTGAGCCTTCAGCTCGCCTATAGAGGACTCACTGAGCCTTCAGCTCGCCTATAGAGGACTCACTGAGCCGTCAGCTCGCCTATAGAGAGACTCACTGAGCCTTCAGCTCGCCTATATAGAACTCACTGAGCCTTCAGCTCGCCTATAGAGGACTCACTGAGCCTTCAGCTCGCCTATAGAGGACTCACTGAGCCTTCAGCTCGCCTATAGAGGACTCACTGAGCCTTCAGCTCGCCTATAGAGGACTCACTGAGCCTTCAGCTCGCCTATAGAGGACTCACTGAGCCTTTCAGCTCGCCTATAGAGGACTCACTGAGCCTTCAGCTCGCCTATAGAGGACTCACTGAGCCTTCAGTTCGCCCATAGAGACTCACTGAGCCTTCAGCTTGCCCATAGAGACTCACTGAGCCTTCAGCTCGCCTATAGAGGACTCACTGAGCCTTCAGCTCGCCTATTGAGGACTCACTGAGCCTCTCATCTCATTCGTGATCAGCATAAAATTCTATGTCGATTTAACGATGTCCGTCCGCCTGTCTGTCTATCCGTCTATGGAAATCACTCTAGCTTTCGAACGAATTGAAGTAGATTGATAAAATTTTACTCAAATGTATATTATGTCTGCAGGCCTTTTGGCATTGAAAATGGGTGATGTAGGTCCACCTCTTGGTATGGCCCCCATATAACTGTACCTCCCGATATTCGGTATTTTGATTATTTTAGCGACATTATTCACCGGAATTGTTTCAAATTTGGTATTTGAAGTTCGTAATAGATGCTACAGCCTAAGAGAGAAAATTGTTTGTGCAGGTCCATATCTTCTTATAGACCCCATATAACGGTACCTCCCGATATTCGGTACTTTGTTGATTTTAGCGAAACTATTCACCGGAATTGTTTCTGAAATTTGGTATTTGAAGTTCGAAATGGATGCTACAGCCTAAGACAGAAAATTGTCAATGTAGGTTCACATCGTCATATACCCCCCATATAAGGGTACCTCCCGATATTCGGTATTTTGATGATTTTAGCGACACTATTCACCGGAATTGTTTCAAATTTGGTATTTGATGTTCGTAATGGATGCTTCAGACTGTGACAGGAGGTTGTCTGTGTAGGTCCACGTCTTCGTATAGCCCCCGTACCTCCCGGTACCTCCCGATATTCGGTATTTTGATGATTTTAGCGATTTTATTCACCTGAATTTTTTCAAGTTTCGCATTTGAGTATTCTAATGGCTTATAACAAAAGTTGCCTATGCAGGTCCACGTCGTCATATAGACCCTAATATAACGGCTACACTCGGTATTTTTATAATTTTAACACAATTTTTAACGGATTTATTTATTTATTTTTTTTTTTTTTGAAAAATTGCCAAAATCGTTTCAAACGGTGGAGGTTATTCAAATTTCGGCCCGGCCGGACATACAGCGTTTTTACTTGTTTCCCCCAAAATGTGGGTCCATATTTCGAACTAGCCCCCACATAGTATATGTTGCCCTAGATTTAATTTATTTTGAGGGTCTTTACCATATTTTCCTATTTCGTTTGCTAAGATCTGTTGCAAATGATGTCATTTAATTTTCATGTTTTTATTTTTGTTTTTGCAAAAAATCCAATTTTTATCTTTTTGGGCGATAAAAACCAGGTCAGATATAATTCGTTTTTTTTTTTCTCAAATTTTTTATTTCTATTCCAACTCTGCATTTGATAGCCCTCTAAAGAAATTCTCAACATCATGATTCATAGGAAAGGTAAACAAAAGATAATGGAAGTAAGGAAACCTAACCCCCTTTAAGAAAAAACAACAACAACAATTTAGCAACAATTGAAAAAACTGAGATATCAAAATTATTTCAAACACCGGTGGCCTTTCCCTGCGACAACTCTGGCAAAAACAATGACTAACAATTTAGAAGGGCAATTCCAGATAATTAACGACTCGAAGAGAATAGGTGACAATGCCGGGGATATTTTTAGCAATTTTGCGTAATAATGGCCGTGGTAAAATTAGATCATCATTAGGCTGGGGAAGAGAGGAAGTGTTCGGAGGCAAGGGGTGGGTATTTTTGGGAATTTATTAGAGGTAGGTAAAAAGCAAATGTGACAGCTATTGTTGTGCCTTGTTTTTCTTTTAGGTAAATTCCAAGATGTGACAAAAGAAAAGGAAAAAGGAAAGGGGAACTCGGAAAGCGGAGTGGCAAACAATGGAAGAAATTTAGATCCGATTAACAATTTTCGGGCGGTTTATAAATCAATATTCATGTTACAGCCAATAATAAGCATATTAAAATATTATTTCATTATTTTTTGGGGGTTTGAGTTTTGATTTCTTTGCCGGAATCAAAGGGAAAATTAACATAAAAATATATTTTCCAGAAGAGATTTCCTTAAGCCTTGAAAAGAAAATAACAGAAAACTCCATTTGTTCCGAGTGACAAGACCAGTAGCTCCATGTTTGAGCCTAATTCCAAAATATGAAGCCAATACTTCTTTCTTTTATTTTTTATTTTTTCTTGTCTTTTTTCTATCCCTCCAAAGGCTTAGGGAGCAACAATCACCTCCAAACAACCACTGCCCACAAAAGCCGCTTAGCAAGAAACTCAATTCTTTCTTTAAAGTTATGGCCAGGAGATTTGATATTTTTTTTCTTCATTCATTTTTCTTCTACTTTTTCTCCCATTTTTTGATAAATTAATTTTGACCTTAAACCGAACATCAAATGTAGGATTTGTAATGTGGGTCTGGGTGATTGTCTGTCTGGCTCACTCACGCAATGCGGGTGTCTGTTACCAATTCTCCTCTGTCTGGATGTGTATGTGTGTGTGTGTTTTTTTAGATGCATTTGGATCGGTTTCAGGTCATTTGTTTTACCTTCTTTGAGCAACAACAACACCAGCAACCAAAAGAAATGTTTTGTATTAATAAATTACAAGTCATTTGTAAAAATGTCAATTTTTTGAAGGCATGATTTGTTTCCAAATTTAAATTTTTAGAACTTTTTTTGTTTCAAAAAAAAACCAAACCGAATAAAGAACCAAATCGATTTTCCATCTTAAAATCCCGTTTAATGGTATCATTAATTTCCAAAAAAAAAAAGATTAAGAAGAAGAAAACCTTTATTGTAGGGAAATTATTACCAAAAACTGGCTACCAGTTTTTGAAAATATTGTCCCGCAGCATTTTAGACGACTTCTAATGATCTAAATAGCCGCCATGTCAGACAAACTACGAAAAATGCTACTTGTTAGCATCAGCTATCTTGCTTCGAGCATCTGCTTTACACTAATTTACATGCTAGAGGGCGCATAATAAATGGCCGAACTTTAGGCATAATCAGAGGCAAATGCTTTGGAGGACAGGGAAAATTTCAAAGCATGTGAAATATTTATATAATCAGAAAGCTCGTTATGGACAGTCTTTGAATCAAAGAGCCTATAAACGAACTGATGGGCCAATGAGTATCCATAGGCGAGCTAATGACCGAGGGGGAGCTGAGGGTCAGCGAGTCTCTGAAATACCGGGGAGAGTCTAAAGAGAAGCTGAAGGACAAGACGAGCTTACCACTCAAGGGGTTTTTGTAGGCGGGCTGGATGGCCAAAGAGTCTCAATAGACGAGCTAGTGGGCCAGAGAGTCTCTATAGACGAGCTGGTGGACCAGAGAGTCTCTATAGACGAGCTAGTGGAACAGAGAGTCTCTCTAGACGAGCTGGTGGGCCAAAGAGTCTCTCTAGACGAGCTGGTGGGCCAAAGAGTCTCTCTAGACGAGCTGGTGGTCCACGGAGCCTCTATAGACGAGCTGGTGGGCCACGGAGTCTCTATAGACGAGCTGGTGGGCCAGAGACTCTCTATAGACGAGCTGGTGGGCCACGGAGTCTCTATAGACGAGCTGGTGGGCCAGAGAGTCTCTATAGACGAGCTGAAGAGCCAGGGAGTCTCTACAGAAGAGCTGAAGGGCCAGAGAGTCTCTATAGACGAGCTGGTGGGTCAGAGAGTCTCTCTAGACGAGCTGGTGGGCCAGAGACTCTCTATAGACGAGCTGGTGGGCCAGAGACTCTCTATAGACGAGCTGGTGGGCCAGAGACTCTCTATAGACGAGCTGGTGGGCCAGAGACTCTCTATAGAGGAGCTGGTGGGCCAGAGAGTCTCTATAGACGAGCTGGTGGACCACAAAGTTTCTATAGACGAGCTGGTGGGCCAGAAAGTATCTCTAGTGGTGGGCCAGAGAGTCTCTATAGACGAGATGGTCGGCCAGAGAGTCTCTATAGACGAGCTGGTCGGCCAGAGAGTCTCTATAGACGAGCTGGTCGGCCAGAGAGTCTCTATAGACGAGCTGGTCGCCCAGAGAGTCTCTATAGACGAGCTGGTCGGCCAGAGAGTCTCTATAGACGTGCTGGTGGGCCAGAGAGTCTCTATAGACGAACTGGTGGGCCAGACAGTTTCTATACAAGAGCTGGAGGGCTAGAGAGTCTCTCTAGGCGAGCGAAAGGGCCAGAGACTCTCTCTGGGCGAGCTGAAGGGCCATAGAGTCAATTTGGGCGAGCTGAAGTGCCAGGGAGTGTCCACAGGCGAGCTGGAGCCCCAGCGAGTCTCTATATGCGATCTGGAGGGCCACATGACGGCTTAAGGGGTCTTTATGGGTGAGCTGAGACTAAGGAGGCCCCTTCAGACGAGCTGAAGTTCGTTGAGCCCCTATAAAAAATAGCTTTCCACATAATTTTCCCTACAACGTGCCTGTTTAAAAAATGAAAATATTTTTAATGTGCCAAAAAAACCCAATTGATATGCATTTACTGTTAGTTTTTTACCCATTAACCCACATTATGTAGATTTATTCATTGACGCCAACACCATTTCTTAGACACCAGGAGAATATGAAGCAATAAATGGCGCCCAACGGAATCCCGACCTTTTCGTCAAATTGATGGCCAGTGACAGACAATTGGAATTGAAACCCTAAATGAGGGGCGACCTTAATTACCATTCAATGCACTGCACCTAGGCAAATACCTGACGAATGGTGGGCTCCGTCAGTCAGTCATTCATTTGTCCATCCATCAAACTTCAGTAGTAATGCAAACATCAAAGTCGCCTCCCCCAAACACCCATGGTCGAAATGCCAAAATATTCTGATATCGACCGAACAACAATCATCATCGTCGTCGTATTAAAAATTGTAACGGAGCGTTCTATATTTCGAAAATTTTACAGCTGTGATTGAATTTAATTTTACTTGCTGTGGAAGGGGCGGAATGGGTGGCGATAATAAAAATATCGACTCGTAAAAATGAAGCTAGAAAATAAAAATCAAAATTCAATTGTGTGGCAGGCAGTCACTCAACTAAAAACTCATTTTTGGCATATTTTAGAAAAGAAAAATGAAATTCTTCTGCTGACCCTTTAAGACTGAGGGGGTGGAGAGGTGAAGTGCTTCGCTTTCTTCGACAAATCTCCAAAAGAAATGGGAGCGTGTGGCGGGCAAACAAATTTACTGTTTGTAATTAAATTTTATTTGTTCGGGTGTGTGTTTGAGTTGTATTTAAAATAGGAGCCAACGCCATTACATGGCAGGCGACGCCAATGCCCGATTATCGCCGCAATTTTAGGTGCCATGCCAATGGCCGAACGATTTAACTGCCGCTGTTTACATTTTGCCGAATTGGTTTTATTTAATGTTGGTCGGCGGAGCCGGGGAATGTGTGTTTGCTAATATTTATGGGCGAAAAGTTCGTTTAACGAAAATTTATTGGAGTATTCTCCAATTGAGGTGGCTGGGATGCAAACGACCCTCAGAAAATATGTAAGACATTGGGGAGATGTTGAATTTATCGGGGAAGCAATTCAATTGAATCGTTATGCGGAACTTTAAGTTGAACACCACAGTAAACAATTTAATAATAAATTATTTTCAATTAACAATTAAAATGGGCAATTTTGAAGAGAGAGAGAGAGAGGTGAAGAAGAAAGTTCGGGGTCATGGCAGGTTTTGTAGATGTGTTGAAGAGTGCCTACGAAACAATAAAGGATACCTTTTCTTATGAACTCTCTTTAAGCAAGCGGAGATGAATGTCTTAAAATTGAATGGGCCTTCAGCTTGCGTTTAAAAATTCATCGAGTCTTCATCTCGCCTTTAGGAAATCACTGAACCCTCAGCTCGCCTATAGAGACTCATTGAGTCTTCAGCTCGCCTATAGGGTCTCACAGAGGCTTCAGCTCGCCCATACGGACTCACAGAGGCTTCAGCTCGCCCATACGGACTCACTGAGCCTTCAGCTCGCCCGTAGGGACTCATCGAGCCTTCAGCTCGCCCATAGGGACTCACTGAGCCTTCAGCTCGACCATAGGGACTCACTGAGCCTTCAGCTCGTCCATAGGGACTCACTGAGGCTTCAGCTCGCCCATGGGGATTCACTAAGCCTTCAGCTCGCCCATAGGGACACACTGAGGTTTCAGCTCGCCCATGGGGACTCACTGAGCGTCCATAAGAACTCACTGAACCTTCAGCCCACCCATGGGGACTCACTGAGTCTTCAGCTCGCCCATAGGGACTCAGTGAGCCTTCAGCTTGGCCATAGGGACTCACTGAGCCTACAGTTAGCCTAGTGTGACTAACTGTACCTTCAACTCACCCATCGGGACTCACTGAGCCTTCAGATACTCTATAGGGATTCCTTAGCCTTCATATAGCCTACAGGGACTCACTGGCCCTCCAGCTCACCTATAGGGACTCACTGGCCCACTGGTCGCTTATAGCGAATCACTTGCTCTCCAGGTCGGCTATAGGGACTAACTGAGCCTTCAGCTTGCTTATAGAGATTAGCTGAGCCTTCAGCTAGCCTATATAGACTAGTAGGCAATGGCCAGCCAGCCTTTGGAGACTAGCTGACAATGGCTAGCCTGTAGAGGCTCGCTGATCCCTCAGCTACACTTTGGAGACTTCCTCTTTCTTCAGCTTATCTCTGGACATTTTTGTCCCTTCTGGACAGTTTTAGAGACTAGCTGACAATGGCTAGCCTTTAGAGGCTCGCTGATCCCTCAGCTACACTTTGGAGACTTCCTCTTTCTTCAGCTTGTCTCTGAAATTATTTTTGGCCCTTCTGCACTCCCAGAGCCTCCAGCTCGCCTATGGAAACGCTTTGTCTTTCAGCTCTTCTAAGTACGGACCTTCTAAATTGTCATTGAAGACTACTTGGCGATTCAGCTCCTCGAAATATTGTCTTTTAGCTCCACTCTGGAGATCCCCTGTCCTTCTAAAGAAGGTCTGTTTCATAGATTCACTGACTATCCAGTTATATCATGGTTTACTATCTCGCCTATGGATATTGCCCGGGCTTCTAGGCTACTTGGCCCTCCAGCTGATCTATGAATACATACAGGCCTTCCAGTTTGTCTATGAAGACTGTCTAGCCTTTCGGATTCGCTAGCCCTTCAGTTCGTCTTTAAGGGTTTCCAAGCCGTTTGGGACGTTTATAGAGACTCGTTTACACTTAAAGTAAACTGTCTCTAGTTCCTGGCCCGGAAGGTCGTCTATGGAGACTTCTTGGTTCGTCATGTCATCCATCGTCATGCCATCCTTTCTCGCTCTTTAGCTCATTTGCAGACCTTTGGCAACTATATGCAGTCCCCTGGGACCTATATATTCGGCTCTGGTTGGTTATGCGGCTCCCCGGCTTTTATGTGGAGACTCTCCGGCTCTTCAGTCTCTCCGTAGAGGATCCCTGGCTTTTAGATGCGTCTTTTTGAGGTCCTTGCATTCCTTACCGCCAACTTTTCCATAACATCTCTCCCCTGGACCCTATAATTCGTCTTTTGTCGTTAATGCGGTTCCCCGGCCATCCAGCTTTTATGTGGAGACTCTCTGACTCTTCAGTCTCTCCGTAGAGGATCCCTGGCTTTTAGGTGTGTTTTTATTGAGCTCCTTGTATTCTTTACCGCCAACTTTTCCATAAAATCTCTCCCCTGGGCCCTATAATTCGTCTCTGGTCGTTAATGCGGCTTCCCGCCCATCCAGCATTTATGTGGAGTCTCTCCGTAGAGCATCCCTTGCTTTTAGGTACGTCTTTTTTGAGGTCCTTGCATTCTTCACCGCCAAGTTTTCCATAAAATCTCTCCGAGACGAATTTTAGTCTCTGGTCATTAATGTGGCTCCCCGGCCATCCAGCTTTTATGTGGAGACTCTCTGGTTCTTCAGTCTCTCCGTAGAGGATCCCTGTCCCTTCGATGCGTCTTTATTGAGGTCCTTGAATTCTTCACCGCCAAGTTTTCCACAAAAACTCTCCTGCCCTCAAGCTCGTTTACGAAGCCTTTCCGACATCGAGTCTGTCATATAGGGATTTCCTGTCCGACCAGCTCTCTTTTAAAGATTGTTTGACCTATCTATTTGCCCCTATAGAGCCGCTGCCTTTACAAGGACTCCGTGGCGCCCAACGTGTCCACAAATTTATTGTGGTCTATATTATCTCTCCTTTTATGGCCCCCTGGTCTACGAGTTTATCTCTTCAGACTTTCCGATCCACAGTTCATCAAAAAATACTCGCTTCCCTGTTTTTTTATTTATTTATTTATTTAATTATTTTTTTCTTTTTTTTTTTTTTTTTTTTGACTCCGAAACTGACATTCATTTGATATCACAGAACAAAAATAGAAACTCCACTTCATTATTTTTTTTTTTTTTAAATACCAAAAATTTATTTGTTATTTTTGTTGTTCTTAAAAAACATATGTGTACTTTTCCCCATCACCTCCACAATAAAAATACTTTTTGTTATTAATTTTGATAGGCAATTTCACTTTCGTTTTATGACCATCAGCCCATGCCGTTGCAACAACAACAACGACTTTTCAATTACTTGGCTAAAGGTGATTACAATTCTTATCAGACCTTTAAAGCCCCGACCACGACACGATTAGTGGATTACCAATAACACAAGTACCTGTCATATCAATTCAACAATTTAATCGCTTTGATTAAGTTGCTGTTGTTGTTCCGCACTTCTTTTTTTTGTGTATAGTCATTGACTATTTCGTTCGGTTGTCACATGTAAATGTCAGACGTGCAACATGTCGCACTTAAGGCTGAAATGAAATGGAAAAAATGAAAATAGAAATGATAATTCCCCTGGTTTTGTGGTGGTCTACTGTTCGATGGCACTGACACACATTGGAAACATGGAAACATTTTTTACGATCTTATCAAGTTGTTGGTTACCCCCCCACCAAAAAAAAACTAATCAAACAAAACGAAATATTGATTGAAACCTGTACCCAAATGGTATGACAAATAAAAACTACCGGCATTTTTGACCAACTTTGGTAAAATGTAGATTTTTTTCTTTTCGGAGGGGAGGGGGGAAAATTAATTTCATATTCCATGTAGAGTAGATATGCGGGTATGAACAAGTGGAATCGGCTTTTTTACAAAGCCAATTATTGTTGGCATTTTATTACAAAAAAATATTGAACCAAAAATGATCGATTTGTGGTGAAAATGTCGCCTGTCTGGCTGGTTGGCTGGCTGGTGACACAAGATCAATGGCATGACAAAATATTTCTGCCTTGTTAATTACCCATGGGGATTTGTGGAACAATTTTCAAAATTGATGGCCTGACAAAAAACTCAAACCTTTTTATACCCTCCACCATACCATGGAGGGTATATTAAGTTTGTCATTCCGTTTGTAACACCTCGAAATATAAAATTTAAACCCCACAAAGTATATATATTCTTGATCAGCACAAAATTCTATGTCGATTTAGCGATGTCCGTCCGTCTGTCCCGTCCCGGCCATATTTACTATTTTTTAACGTCTATCCGTCTGGGGAAATCACTCTAGTTTCCGAACGAATTGAAGTAGATTGATAACATTTTACTCAAATGTATATTATGTCTGCAGTACTTTTAGTATTGAAAATGGGCCATGTAGGTCCACGTTTTCATATAGCCCCCATATAACGGTACCTTCCGATATTCGGTATTTTGATGATTTATGCCACATTATGTAACGGATTTGTCTGAAAATTGGTATTTGTAGGTCATAACGGGTCCCTGTACGTGTGGTGAAACATTGTATGTATAGATCCACGTTTTGGTATAGTCCCCATATAACGGTACCTCCCAATATTCGGTATTTTGATGATTTTTGACTAATTTTTTTCACGAATTTCACTGAAAATTTGGTAGTTGTAGATCATAAGGGGTCCCAGTTCGTGTGGCGTGTCATTGCAATTATAGGTCCACGTTTTGGTATAGCCCCCATATAACTGTACCCCCCGATATTCGGTATTTTTATGATTTTAGCGACATTATTCAACGGAATTCTATCAAATTTGGTATTTGAAGTTCGTAATGGATGCTACAGCCAAAGACAGAAAATTGTCTGTGCAGGTCCACGTCTTCGTATAGCCCCCATATAACGGTATCTCCGGATATTCGGTTCTTTGTTGATTTCAGCGACATTATTTATCGGAATTCTATCAAATTTGGTATTTGAAGTTCGAATTGGATGCTGCAGCCTAAGACAGAAAATTGTTTGTGCAGGTCCACTTCTTCGTATATCCTCCCAATAACGATACCTCCCAACATTCGGTATTTTGATGATTTTAGCGACATTATTAAATTTGGTATTTGGAGTTAGAAATGGATTCTACAGCCTTAGACAGAAAGTTGTCTGTGCAGGTCCACGTCTTCGTATAGCCTCCACATATCGGTACTTCCCTATATTCGGTATTTTGACGATTTTAGGTACAATACTCACCGAAATTGTTTGAGATGTCCTATTTGTAGTTCGTATTGGATGCTACAGCCTGTGACAGAAAATTGTCTATACAGTTCCAGGTCTGCATATAGCTCCGATATAACGGTACCTCCCTATATACGGGATTTCAAGTTTCGAATTTGAATATGGTTATGGCTTGTGGCTAACAATGCCTTTGTAGGTCTCAACATCACGGCTATATTCGGTATTTTTAAGATTTTAACAGAATTTTTAAACGGATTTAATTTTTTGAAAATTTCCAAATTCGTTCCAAATGGTGGAGGGTATTCAAAGTTTGACCCGGCCAAACTTAATGCTTTTTAACTTGTTTTTTTTTTCATAAAAAAAAAAAACGAAAGTTGTAATAAAGGAACCTCTTTATTCCGGGTTATTTGGCCTGTTTGATGGATTACAAGAGGGAGTCATAAACATTAAACAATTCCAAATCCCCCCCCTCTCTTCATTATTTCAAACATCAACAACAATTGCATTTGGGGGGAGTCATTTACTTTGGTCGGATAACGTGTGTTCTGTTATCAGTTTAGTTAATCACAATTAACAGACCCAGCAATGGAGCATTCATTCACCTGGTATAATTTTTTATTTTCTTCATAAAAAAATTAAATATTACAAAATTTCAGGCATTCACCCGATTAATATCTCAATGCAATTGCCTCTTTCCCCCACTCTCTCTCTCCCTCATAAACCCATACCCATCCAACTGCAGCATAAACAAGAAATCAATTGTAAAATTGTTTATAGATTTTTTTTCCGTCCATCGACTTTCATAAATTTTTATTGTGGCTGCAGTAATTTTTTGCTTCCCCCCTCCCAGTACCCCAGCACCACCACCACCTCTTCCTCCCCATCACCACTCGTTGCTTTCATTATATTTCCTCTACGCACTTTCATAACAATATCATCGTTTCAAGTCATTTGATGGCTGCTGATAAACATTTTCGATAATTGCCCCAAGAAGGGGGGGGGGGGGTATAGGTTTCACGAGTGATTTGTTCAAAATTCGAAAATTCAGAAAAAATTGCTGATTGCCGATAGGCCAATAAATAATTTTTATTTAAATTGTTTTCATAGTCCGCTTTATGAGTGTGTTAATATCTGTCTATCTATCGTTTTCCGAAAGCATTACAACATTGTACCGATTACGAAAATATTTAGGTGTAAATGAGTATTGAAAACTATTTGGAAATTGAAAAAAAAACGAAGAAATTAAAAATTGAAAACGAAATGTGATTGAAGAGATAAAATTGTAATAAACAAGGAATTTTTTGGAAAAACACGAGGTACACCAGAGTATCGAATTCGTAAATAATTAATGTACCACCCTAATATACATGGATTGTTAAAAAAGGGAAGACCCTTGTAAGCCCGGGTTCTTGATTAGGGCCTTATAAACGTGTATTTATAAAGAAACCAGTAGAGTTTTAGGAAAGGGTGCTAAAAAACGTAAACTTTTAAAGAAATCAGGAGGACCTTAATAAACCGGTGAGGTCCAAAACTAACAGAGATTTTTTCTTTGAAAAAATTAGGGATGACTGCAATTAATGCTGGGCTTTTTATTAAAGAAATACCCCAATAAAATGGAATTTTTAGAAACTAATGTCGACCCTACCAAGTGTGGATGGATGAAATCAGAGAGGGCCTCTGTTAAATACAAATTTTTAAAGAAATCAAGGAAAATCCTGATACACGAGGATTCTTCAAAGGAAGGGAGGATAATAGTACATGAGGAGGACCCTAATAAACGTGAATTTGGTCCAAGAATCAGAGGAATTTTTAAAAAATTTAGAGAGCATCCTTTTAAACGCGAAATATGTAAAGAAATCAGGAAGGATCCTAATAAACGTACAATGTTTAATGAAATTAGGGAGGACCCTAATAAACGTTGATTTTCAAATAAATCAGGGAGAATCCTAATAAACCTAAAATGTTTTGAAAAAATTAGGGTGGAAGCTAACAACTTTTAAAAAAGTGGATTTTTTTCCGGGGAATCTAAAAAGACCATTTCAAAAGTGGATTTTTAAAGAAATCTGGAAAAATCCTAACAAACGTTGTTTTTTAGAAATAATCAGGAAACCCCTAATAAACGTGAGACCCTAATAAACGTTTTTTGAAGGAATTGTAAAGAACCTAAAAATCTGTGATGTTCCCTGATTCAAAAACTAAGAGGGGATTCAATATTAACGTGGACTTTCTGAAGAACTCTGATATTAGGTTATTTCTTAAAAATATGGAGCACTGAATTCTCTCTATAAGTTAGTGAACAGCCAGAGGTCTACTAGAACCCACTTTTTTTCTTTGAGAGCCAATGATATTTAATAAAAATCAAGGACTGTTCTGTATATTTCAGAATACTGTGAGAGCCATGATTAAAGGACACCATATAGATCCAAGGACACTTTCTAAAAATCAACGATGGGATACCTCCGATAATACCTTGAATAGTGTGAGATCCCTTAATTTATTCCACCATACTAAGGAGGGTATATTAAGTTTTTCATTCCGTTTGTAGCACCTCGTAATATACATTTTAGACCCCCCAAAGTATATATATTCTTGATCAGCATAAATTCTCTGTGGATTTAGCGATGTCCGTCCGTCTGTCCGTCTGCGGAAATCACTCTAGCTTCCGAACGAAGTGAAGTAGGTTGATAAAATTTTACTCAAATGTATATTATGTTTGCAGAACTTTTGGTATTGAAAACTGGTCATGTAGGTCCACCTTTTGGTATAGCCCCCATATGATGGTACCTCCCTATTTTCGGTATTTTTGTGATGTAAGCTAATTATTCATCGGAAATTTGTCAAATTTGGTATTTGAAGTTCGTAATGGATACTACAGCCTAAGACAGAAAATTTTTTGTGTATGTCCAGATCTTCGTATATCGCTCATATAATGATACATCCCAATATTCGGTATTTTGATGATTTTAACGACATTATTCACCGAATTTTCCTTTTCAAGTTTCGCATTTGAATATTGTAATGGCTTATGACAAAAGTTGCCTATGCAGGTCCATGTCGTCGTATAAACTCTAATATAACGGCTATATTCGGTATTTTAAGATTAGGTTTTAACAGAATTTTTAACGGTTTTTTTTTGGAAATTGCCAAATTTGTTCCAAATGATGGAGAGTATTCAAAGTTCGGCCCGGCCGAACTTACAGCGTTTTTACTTGTTTTCTAAAGTAATGGATGAGTTGAGTTGGCTAGGTCTGAAGGAACTTAGATTTCATCTAGCACTCACTGGACTGTATTTAAAATCCTGGGAGAACAACAAATTGCCGTTTAAACCAATCTGAAGACATAGGAACCTATCTCAAACAATTTACGGGCCCTGAATATATTCTCTGTAGGAAACATTAATGATATATATAACGTTATATAAGCCATAGATTCCAATAAGACTCTGAGAAATTCGATCAAGAGACTTAGATAAAAATATAAGGAATCTTCCACTGAAACCTGAAATATGCGAGAATTCGTTGGAATACGGCGGGAATTCTTCTGTCCATTGCAGTTGATTCTGAGGATCCTTGGATTTCTTTGAGTACTCCTTGAGGCCCCTAATTTATCTAGAAAAGCCCAAAAGTATGCTACAATCGAAAACTAATATAGTCGACATATAGATGGCGCTCGTCTTGTATACATAAATAGGTACAAGCATCTCTCAGGGCGAATTTCAGAAAATGTAGAACTTGTACTTATATACGATATTTAGGCCTTCCTAAAGAAGAACGGTCTTCCAAAAGATTTTTCAATGGAAGTCCTCCTGACCAATATCAGATATATTGAGCTTCTCAATGGCAGACATGTTGGAGAATATTTGAAATTTAAGAGGCAATTTCATTTAAATTGGATTCAGCCCTGTATTCTCCAACTGAAATTGAAAACTAATATAGTCGACATATAGATGGCGCTCATCGTGCATATATAGAATGGAACAAAGACCTCTCAGGGGGAATTTCAGAAAATTTACAACTTGAGCTTGTATACGATAATTAGGTTTTCCTAAAGAAGATCGGTCTTCCATAAGATTTCTCCATGGAAGTCGTCTGGGTATTTTCAATATATCACCGGTAAATCTCAACAATAATAGATATATTGACCTTCTCAATGGCAGACATGTTGCAGCATATTTGCAATTTAAGAGTCCAATTTCATTGAAAATGGACTCCATCCTGGATTCTTCAACTGAAATTGTTTGTAATATTAAAATTTTAATTCCCATCTTTTTACAATTTAATTTCCTACTTCCCTCCTCCTTAAAAAACCCCTACGGAGCAATTTCCGTTTTGAGACATCTTCTCTTCTTTTTTCTTACTTTGGAAGTTTTCTTGTCCATTTAACAATTAGCCCAGTTTTCGCAGTTAACTAATTGTCAAACAAAATAAAACTTGCACAATTTTTTAATTAAAAAGCAAGAACGACGAAATTTCAATTTCAGAAAAAATGAAAAAAAAAAAACAACAAAAAGCTTTAAATAAGTTTCTGCTGCTTAACGGCCAAAGAAGGTGGCAAGAGCATGAAAAGCATTTTGCAAAATTGTTAATTCCCCACTCCATGAGCAAAAAACAGGTTTGAAGACCTCCATGTGCTTGGCCAGCAAACAAGCAGTGGCAGATTGGTGTTGCTGTTGTTGTTTTTTCCTTTAATGTTATCCAAAAATACACTTAGAAGCGGTAGAGAGGAACAAGCGCAACGCTGGCTGCGGATGGATGGCTGACTGTGGCTGGAAATGCTATTCCCAATTCCCCTCTCTAACCAAAATAGCAATTTAAACGTGCCAACCAAGCAACCTGCAGCCAACCAGCCAGCCAGCCAGCCAGCGAACCGGGCACGAAGCATTGGCTCAATGAAATGACGCAAAATGTGCAATGAAGTGTGCACGGCCAACAATAATAACAACAATAACAGTAGCAAGTCTTGCTACAAACTTAGTGGCAGTGGCAGCAACAGCAGCAGCAAGTAGAACAAGCAACCAAGTCCATGCCATGCTGTTGAACCCCGGCTTGCGACATAATTAAATTGCAATGAGTGCTGCAACATTTGCTGCAGTTTTGGTGGCAACGTTGGATGTAGTGCCTCCAAGTTTATTACGGACGACATGATGTTGGTAGCCATTATTGCCTCATTGCTAGCTAACTGCTGCTGCTGGCCCCCGTGGCGGGCGGCAACAAAGCATTAAGACCACGTTATTAAGTAGTACCTATTGGCTGTTTATAGAAAATAAAAAAAAAACTTTGTTAATATCCTCTCCTCTTATTCTCGCATTCTCTCTCCTCTCAGACATCCTCTTCATTTATTTGCTGTTTACGTTTTATGGGCAAATATTGCAAATGTCATTACTGACCTACATTTGGCATGAAATTGAATTGAAACGAACCAACTACGCACACTAACACCAGACATACTTACCAACTTCGAATATCCAACTCACCTCCAACTGTCATAGCCAATGCTTGGTTGGGTGTCTGTTGCAAACGTTGCTGAGAAGTTGTACGACCAGTCGGACAAACAGACGGCGGGAGAATGATGATAAAATAAATAAACAACATTTATTTACAATCAACCATACATCCATCAGCGTATTTGCCAAAAGTAAACAAACAACGACAACAAAGTGCAAAATTTGAATAAACTTTGAAAAACACCAGGTTTACATTGTGTACGCTACGCCGAAGGGTGGTGGGAAGATCAATAATGAGTGGGATTGGTTGGGGGAATGGGGAGAAAATAATTAATTTAAAAAAAATTACAAGATTAAAAAAAGAACTAGGTGAATAGCCCAAATTATGCCACATTACTGAAGAGGCAGAAGGTCTTTTTCACAGAAGAGCCAGAAGGTGTAGAAGGTCTTCTATTCACCGATGACCAGAAGGTCTTTTATCCATATCCATCTAGAACGTCTTCTTATAGAAGACGAAAGGTCTTCTTCATAGAATACCATAGAAGACAAGACCATAGAAGACCTTCTGGTCTTCTATCCATAGCAGACGAAATGGACTTCTATTCACAGATGACCAGAAGGTCTTCTCTCAATAGAAGACCAAAAGGTCTTATTTCAATAGAAGACCAGAAGGTCTTCTTTCAATAGAAGACCAGAAGGTCTTCATTCCATAGGAGACCAGAAGATCTTCCATCCATAAAAGACCAGAAGGTCTCCTATCCGCAGATGACCAGAACGTCTTCTTTTAATAGAAGACCAGAAGGTCTTCTATCCATAAAAGACCTGGAGGTCTTCTACTATAGAAGACCTGGACTTCTTTTTCCATAGAAGACCTGGAGGTCTTCTTCCATAGAAGACGAGAAGGTCTTCTATACATAGAAGACCAGAAGGTCTTCCATCCATAGAAGATCAGAAGACCAGAAGGTCTTCTATCCATAGAAGACCAGAAGGTTTTTTCAATAGAAGACCAGAAGGTCTTCTCAATAGAAGAAGACCAGAAGGTCTACTCCATAGAAGACCAGAAGGTCTTCATTCCATAGGAGACCAGAAGGTCTTCTATCCATGGAAGACCAGAAGGTTTTCTATCCATAAAAGACCTGGATGTCTTCTATCCATAAAAGACCTGGAGGTCTCGTATCCATAAAAGACCTGGAAGTTTTCTCCATAAAAGACCAGAAGGTCTTCTCCATAGAAGACAGAAGGTCTTCTCCATAGAAGACCAGAAGGTCTTCTCCATAGAAGACCAGAAGGTCTTCTCCATAGAAGACCAGAACGTCTTCTCCATAGAAGACCAGAAGGTCTTCTCCATAGAAGACCAGAAGGTCTTCTATCCATAGAAAACCTGAAGGACAGAAGGCTTTTTTATAGAAGACCAGAAGTTCTTCTTATTGCAGAAGACCAGAGGGTCATCTTATAGAAGACCAGAAGGTATTTTTATAGAAGACCAGAACGTCTTCTATCCATAGAAGACCAGAACGTCTTCTTATAGAAGACCAGAACGTCTTCTATCCATAGAAGACCAGAAGGTCTTCTAAACATAGAAGACCTGGAGGTCTTCTCCATAGAAGACCTGGAGGTCTTCTCCATAGAAGACCTGGAGGTCTTCTCCATAGAAGACCAGAAGGTCTTCTATCCATAGGAGACCAGAAGGTCTTCTATCCATAGGAGACCAGAAGGTATTCTATCCATAGAAGACCTGGAGGTCTTCTCCATAGAAGACCTGGAGGTCTTCTATCCTTAGAAGAGCTGGAGGTCTTCTATCCATAGAAGAGCTGGAGGTCTTCTATCCATAGAAGAGCTGGAGGTCTTCTATCCATAGAAGACCAGAAGGTCTTCTATCCATAGAAGACCAGAAGGTCTTCTATCCATAGAAGACCTGGAGGTCTTCCTCATAGAAGACCTGGACGTCTTCCTCATAGAAGACCTGGATGTCTTCCTCATAGAAGACCTGGAGGTCTTCCTCATAGAAGGCCTGGAGGTCTTCTTATAGAAGATCAGAAGGTCTTTTTTATAGAAGACTAGAAGGTCTTCTTACAGAGGACCAGAAGGTTTTCTTATAGAAGACCTGGAGGTCTTCTTATAGAAGACCTGGAGGTCTTCTTATAGAAGACCAGAGGTCTTCTTCATAGAAGACCTGAAGGTCTTCTTCATAGATGACCTGGAGGTCTTCTTCATAGATGACCTGGAGGTCTTCTTCATAGATGACCTGGAGGTCTTCTTCATAGATGACCTGGAGGTCTTCTTCATTGAAGACCTGGAGGTCTTCTATCTATAGAAGACCAGAAGGTCTTCTATCCATACAAGACCAGAAGGTCTTCTATCCATAGAAGACCAGAGGTCGTCTTCCAGACCTGGAGGTCGTCTTCCAGACCTGGAGGTCGTCTTCCATAGAAGACCTGGAGGTCGTCTTCCATAGAAGACCTGGAGGTCGTCTTCCATAGAAGACCTGGAGGTCGTCTTCCATAGAAGACTTGGAGGTCGTCTTCCATAGAACACCTGGAGGTCGTCTTCCATAGAAGACCTGGAGGTCGTCTTCCATAGAAGACCTGGAAGTCGTCTTCCATAGAAGACCTAGAGGTCGTCTTCCATAGAAGACCTGGAGGTCGTCTTCCATAGAACACCTGGAGGTCGTCTTCCATAGAACACCTGGAGGTCGTCTTCCATAGAACACCTGGAGGTCGTCTTCCATAGAAGACCTGGAGGTCGTCTTCCATAGAAGACCTGGAGGTCGTCTTCCATAGAAGACCTGGAGGTCATCTTCCATAGAAGACCTGGAGGTCTTTTTATAGAATAGCGGAAGGTTTTCTATCTGCACAAAATAAAATTTTAATCTACCGACCCAGAAGTAGTGGCTTCCGCAGTTATTGCAACTCTCTCGATATCCCTAAAGCTTCGCATTAATATTGAACTTTTCAGCTTTGACGATTTTGAGGTAAGCTTAGGATTCATTTGTAGCTTCACATACATTTCAGCGTTTTGATGAGAAACAGTCATTTTACAGGCCCCCCAGTAAAACCGACCGCAGCAACAGCAGACAATTTGGCAAATGGAAACCACACAACATTGATAGTGGCAAGGGAAGCCATTTGGAATCTCGAATGGGTGCTGTCTCTCAGATGAAAATTTGTTGGATTCATTCATTTGATGATTTTGCAACAATTCCGAACATACACACTTACACATGTGGCGCTCTATTCTCACTTTGGGCCCCCTCCCCGCCACCTCAAAAACTGAAACCATGTTTGGTTTCCTCGACCATGGTTTAGCGGTGGTGGTGGTGATGGTGTTCGACTGCATCCAATGCTGGAAATCATAGCAGAAAAACGTCCCAATATTAATGTTTTTACTTCACAAACAAATGGTTGTAAATTTTGTTGATTTTTCTGTCGCAGTTTTTTTCCATTTGAGTTGATGTTTCGTTTTTTTTGGTTGGGTTTGGTTTAGTTGGTTCATCCCGCCGCGGCTTTGAAGAGCAACATGTTAAGCGTTGGAGCTAGCCACGGTGTTATAGGTTTTGTTTTTTTTTCGCGCCAACCATATGCGCCAGTTGTTGCGTACCGAGAGGTGGAGGCAGCAGCAGCTGCAATGATGTGTCAGATGCAACTCAAATCCATCCAGCAGCCATATATCAACCAAGTTGGCTGAGTTTTTTTTTTTTGTTTTTCACTTCTGGAGGGCGCCGATTTTTTCGCACAACTAAAGTGCTAACATAAATAATGGTTTTTCATTTTTCTTGTGTGCACTTGTGGTTGTTGTTGTTGTTGCTGTTGTCGTTGTGTAAATGTTGTAATTAAAATAAATGGTTATTTTTTGTATTTAAAAATCATCATCATGGACATCATCGCCATGGCCATCACCATCAGCGGAGCGGATATGAATGTTCCATGTAATTGATATTTCTAAATGAGAATCGCTTTCAGAGGTGTTTGGTTTGAAATACAAAAGAGAAAAAAAACAAAGAGGATATTTTATGTCCGTGTTTTAAAGTGATTTATAAACTGGGTTAAAATTAAATGGGAATAAAGGCTTCAATAAAGCCCAAAAGTAGGCAATGAAATTGAATTAATGTGAGAGCGATCAAAGGGAAATTTGATGGGAATATAAAACAAAAATTGTAGAATTAATGTGGAGCTTTAAGAGGTCTTTCATTCATCAGGAAGCCTTCAAAATCTGCTCATCTTAGAGAGAGGATCTCTAAGATGTTAATACATAAATAAATCACTCTAATATATTTGATACGTATAGCAGACCACTAAATGTTGTCAAAAGTCATCTGGGAGTCCCAATTTCCATATCGTGTTAGAGTCATATGTAAAGTAATTTTTTCACATTTTAAAATGAACACTTTCATAGCATACTTTTAGGGGCACACAACAAATTTTTTAAAAACCTAAAGGAAACCTATATAATATATCAAATTATATATACCTTACATTTATACTAAGAATGCAATAAAGTATTTCCTTTCAGATGACAAATTGTGTTAAGCTCCTTAAAGTATGCTATAAAAATGTTTAACAGACAAGTGGAAAAAGTAACTTTACGTATGATTCTAACATTACGTGTATACTGGCCTTAAACAAGAAGGCTTCCACAGGTTTGTATTCCTGTGGATCACATAGATCTTCTGAAAGCTTTTCCAACCATGGAAATATCTGGAAGGCGTTCTTCCTTCAGAGGGCCTGCGGAAGCTCGGATTTTTACAGAAAACTGCTTTGATGACTGGGATGACTGGGGATAATTTATTGTCTCTGAAAGTGTTCAAAGTCCTTAAAACCTGTAGAAAGACTGCGATATTCAGAAGACTTTATATATAGACCCTTAAAAATTACTCTAAAAATGGTTACCTTAAAAAAGTCACCCTTGTCGAAAAATTGCTGTAGATCGAAAAAAGGTATGTGTTTTGACAAAAGGCCTTTTCTACCGAAGACCTATAGTCTTAAATCTGAAAAAATTTGCTTTTCTATGAAACACTTCTTCGGTTATTTTTATCACGAAAAGTTCTCCAAATTTCCCATCTAAAGACGATCTCTTTAGGTACTCTATCTAATAATTACGTGTTCATGAAAGAGCTTTTCCGTGATTCTATCTTGAAAAATGAGCAGGAGCATTTCGGCCAACTGCCAAAAAATACCTGTTGCATACAAAATAAGCAAAAAAGGAAAAACATAGACTATTTCCGAGGTGCTCGGGCCCACACTCCTCATACGTCCCGGCGAAGAACTCTTCACGTTTTCTATATATAGAAGACTTTTCAGGTTTTATATCATCGCAAGAATCCGTCCGATCTTCTATTAAGCAAAGAAATCTGAAGGGCTTTTATCTGTAGAAGAAGTTTACTGACATTCTCTTTATAGAAGACCTCGCCAACTCCTATAGGAATTCTATAGAATATTCTGTCCCCCATATGAAATCCATCTATAGAAAGTCTTATAGTTATAAAATATCCTAAATGTCTTTCAGGTCTTCTTGGCGAAGAAAATCTCTAAAGGTCTTCTCTATTCCTACTGTCAAGGATCTCTCTAGGTCTTCCGAAGAATCTATAGAAGCACTATCCCGATGTTCTATATATAGAATACCTTTTCCCTTTCCGACCGTTATCCATATAAACACAAAGCTTACCTATAAAATTATTCTCTATCTCTTCCATGCATAGAAGATCTTATATTTTTCTTGATAAAGGACTTTAGATCCTTTTTTCTAAAGACTATATTCCTGGTCCTAAATCAATAGAAAACATCACCTTGCAATGCTATGCCTATAAAACAACCCCCACTTCTCAGTCTCATTTTTATGGAATACATATCCGGTATTCCAGTCCAGGTATTCTCATCTCTATCTATAGACCTTACAGATCACTCCTAACCTTGTAACTATAAAAACCAATGCTTTTACCAACATATTTACGGCTCTTCTGTCTTTCGAAGACGTCTTCAAGTTTTCTAAAAAAATTCTTTGAGCTTCTCGATACACGAAAATGTGTCGGTTTCTACCAATGAAAGGTATCTATGTATAGGCATTCCGCCTTTCTAGATGTATCAGTCTTAAATTATATATATATTTAGCGAGGATTATTATTTCGAGATTGTCTTCCAATTAAAGGCCTGCCCAGACCCTTGATATACAGTTAACCCGGTTTTCTTCATCAAAACACCTCTTTAAATATTCTTCCTAAAGCAGAAATCTTTAGGCCTTCTCTCTGGTTCCGATCTCACCATATCTTCATCCAAAAGACGTTCTCCCCATATCGTCCCTTGATAAACAACTTTTCAAGCTTTTTCAAAAATATATATTCATGTCTACTCTCTCTTTCCGGACACAATCGCTCAGAACATTCTTTCTAAACACGATCTCTCCAAATCTTCTCTCTAAGAATTTCTCCTTGAGAATTTCGTTCCGAAAAAATGTTCTCCCTACTCCCTTCCACAGACTGGTCTTTAATGTGTATGAGACCTCTCCAGATGTACTGTCCATTCATTTTTGCTATGACTACGGGACTTTGACTATATCAAAGCTCTCCGGATCGTATACCTAGAAAAAAAAAAACTTCTTCTACATACAGAAGGCATTTGAGGATCTATCTTCTGGAGATACCTACAATTCTTCAGGGAAATCTCCACTAAGCTTTCATGTAGTATATTCATCTCTACTCTATCTCTCTCTCTCCGGACACAATCACTCCGAATCTTCTTCCTAAACACGATCTCCCTCTAAAGAAGACCTCTTTAAGTTTTCTCCGCTTAGAAGATTTCTCAAGAATTTCATCCCGTAAAAATACCTCTCGGGGTGTTCTCCCTACTAAAGCACTTTCCAGGTATTATCTCATCATATCTTATATTTCTGGAAGACGGGTCTTTAGTGTGTATGAGACCTCTTCATATGTGCTGTATATTGATTACCTCGTCAGTTTTGTTATGACCGCCGGACTCTGACTATATCAGACCTTTTCGGATCGTCTACCTATAAAATCACTTCTTCTATCTACCGAAGGCAGTTTCAGCTCTATCTTTTGAAAATATCTACAAGTCTTCAGGAAGATCTCTACTAAGCTTTCATGTATAGGATATCTGCCCAGGTTTCAATGGAAGATATCTCCAGGCATTATACCTTTCGAAAACGCCTTCAGGTCATATTTATACTAATTTAGTGTGGATTATTATTAAACAATGTTTTCGGAAAAAAAAAAGTGGTTATTACAATTAACAACAATACAAAAAAAAAACAATCCTACAATTTGTCCAAAGTACATTTTAAGGACCGTTTTTAGTAGGATATTGAGTGTTCTTCTTTTTTTCCATTGTGTGCGTATTTTTTAACAAATCATCATCCATAAATTCCACCTATACATATGGGGACAAGCAATCAAACGGGCCGTTGGGGCCATCATACACATGCATACATACATACATACATACGCATTGAACACATATTAGAGCTCCTCGGCACACACACACGTATTACAACAAATTATTACAAAGGAGGGGCAATACTTCTACTTCTCTGCTTCCAAGGATGTTGTATGACAATGAATGCGCAGCCGATAACAAGGAGCATAACTGATTTGAAAAGGAAGAAGAAGTGGAGAAAATAAAAGAAAATGCGTATCACATAACAGCAACAAATATTCAGCAGACAGGACATAAACTCGGCAAACAGGATGACATCTGCAGTTTTTTTTTTGGGAAACACTCTGTAGTTATGACAAGACAACACATGTTGCATATACCAGCATTGTGGTGGAGAGCAGACCTACCAAAAAAAATAACAAAAACACCAAAAGGAAATAAGAATCTCATCTAGATGGAAATCTTAACAAGGACGAAAAATGGAATGAATTTTCTCCGAACGAAAAAAAATGAAATAACATTAAATGACAATAAAAATGCAACGAATCTCAGAGTGTAAACGAATCGTTTTTATTACGTTCAAATACAACAAAAAAAGAACTACAAGAACAACACCAAACTGTAGTCTGTTTGTCCTCGTCCTCTGAATTTAATTGCAGACTCATGTTTTTCTCGTTGTTTTTTTCTTTAGTTTTTTTTTTCTTTTTTTTGTTTTTTTTTTTTTTTTTTTTGCATAGAAATGAGTTTTTCATGTCGCACCACTTGAACAATGCCGTAGCATGAGAATGTCCTTTCTTTCTATTTTCGATTCAGCAATCATCTTGAGGAACTAAAAAGGAATATTTTTTGTTTTTACCGTTTGGTGTGGCAATAAACTGCAATTGAAGCTGCTGATGATGGGTTTTGAGATTTCCATTCAAGATATTTTTATTTTTTTGTTATTATTTTTATTGTTATGTTTATTGTTTTAATTGTTGTTGTTGAGTACATATATTAATAAATTCCCAATGATTATGCATATTTCATTGATAGGGGGAGAGAGTTTTGATATGGGAATTTGTGAAGAGTCTTAAGGACATTTATTCACCAGTTGAGTTGTGGGAACATGGAAAGGTGTTTATGAGGAGATTTTGCGTAAAAGAAATGCACATTGCAACTATTAATCATATTTTGGGGAAATAGTAGAATCCTTACATTGCATATTACAAGGATACTTATATTTTCCCACAGCCATGTAATATTGAAAAAGATTTGCTCTCCTGGACATTTTGCAATGCTTTGGCTGGGCAAGAATTTCTAAAGAGATTTTTGTAAAGGTGTTGCATAGACAAAATTTCTTCTTAAGTTCTTTTAGGTGTTCATGGTCTCAAAATGGATTTCCATATATTACATAGGAATATCGGAATATCCTGAAGGACTCACACAAGAAAACCAATTGTCTAAAGAGCCTCGAAGGACAAAGGATGGAAGAGAGGATGATTTGAAAAGAGATTATTGTAAAGGTCTCAAATGGATTTCCATATGTTACATAGGAATATCTGAATATCCTGAAGGTCTCACGAAAAGGAAACAATCGTCCAAAGAGCCACCCTTCTACAAGTACGGAGTTTTTTGAAAAATATTTAGAACAGCTCTTCAGGTTGATTAATACATCCTGTTAGAGCAGTGCTTGCCAACACGCCGCCCATGGACAATTCACCTCACCTTACACACAATCATAGTTTTTTGTATAGAACTCACCTTGATCAGAAAACTCACAACCACAAATGCTCCCTTGTTTAACAACACAAATTTGTATTGCAGACAGACCGTAGCTTTTCAGCTTTCAATGAAGTAGGAGGTCCGGTCGATCGATTTCGTAGTTTTCTATTTCGCAAAGAATTAGCACACACACCATGTTTGCCGAGAGAGAGAGAGTTATTCTATCGAAGTTCATGTCTGGCGAAACATACACAATCAAAGCTTTTGTATTGGCAGGGGTGGGTTAGCCCCGTATTAGAGTCACATGGAATGTAAATTTCTCTTATTTTATCTCTAATATTTTATAGCACAATTTGAGACGTTTTCAACATTTTTTAAGCACTACGAACTATCTATATGAATATATAAATAAGTTGTATTGTGTTAGTAATTGATGTTCTCTGGAATTCGTCAACCGATTTTGCTTCTACCAACTTCATATGGAAGACGACGGCAATACCAAGATTTTTATGTATAATTGGTCTCTGCATGTGTATTGATTATATGAGTTATTTTTACATCTATTTTGAAATTATTTTTATTCTTCACTGAACAACTTTCGTAAGTCCTTTAAACGAAAATCCATTTTTAAATGTTTTCCATCAACACTGTGATAGGTTTCACAGGTGTTTAATGGTGAAAATTTATTTTAAGGGAATATGGACGCAGGACTTAATGGAGAGAAATTCCAAGTTCTCCAATAGGTCTATTATAGGTAGAAGTCAATCAATAGGTATATTTTAGAGGTATTCTTTATATGGAAGGCCTATTACAGGACATCCACAAATAGTCCTTTCATATATACAATACCTCTATAAAATACCACAAATTTTTCATAGATGGATGTGCTCTTAGAGGTTGTCTTAGAATAGAAGACACCAAAAATAGAATCACTGATAGGGCTCCTAGAACTGTATTAGTCTTTTATTTATACCAGAACTACCTATCTAACAAAGGGCTTCTTGACATAGAAGAATTCGAATCCCTAAAGAAATCCACATGCAGGCAATCTGTAGATAGGGGGCTTTAGGCGTGCCTTTCATATATAGAAGATCAGTAATAAATATCTGCAACAAACGGACAGGGTTTAAAAAGGATTTGCTCATTTAAAAACCGCTCGAGTCTCTATGGATCCATTTAGGGCCCATTCTGAGGATTTTTACAAAATTTCGAAAATGTTCTTAGAAATGAATTAATTTTCAGAATTTTGGTGGCGCCCAATGCGGCTAAAAACAAGAAACTAGGCAAAATCAAGTAAATCCGTGAAAATTACCCCGATTTCAGATTTAAAACTTTAACTAAAAAAAAAATACATTAAAATATTACCCTTTATCCGGATTTCGTCTGATTTATCTGGTTTTCTAGTCGTTTAAATTTCCTTCGCTCTTATGGGGGGCTCTGAAAACCTTAATATAAACTGAGTTTTAAAAAAAATGGGAAATTCTTATGGTATCCAAAAATAATATAACTGGGTATCCTCAAGAATCGCTGAGGTATCCACATATTTAGCCAAAATCATTATTTCTTTTTGAGGTATGAACCTAAAATGTTCCACATTTTTTTACATTTTCGGTCAAGCTTTTTAAGGATTCGACCCCTTCGGATTTCTTGGTTGATGAACAGTCCCATTTCTTAAAGTTGGATAAAACATATTGATTTCAAGGGTCCTGCAAATTGTCCTTCCTTGAAGTCTCCCCTTTGTAAGTAATGTGGATAGAAGAAAGAAAAAATTGTAAGAAATATTCGTCTTTTTTTTTTTTTTTTTGCTTTATTACTCCCATACCTCTCGTTAACGCCCTCAGGCACTTAGCAGTATTTAAGTGTTTTAATACGTGGCTCATATTTAACGCAGGACAGCACCCTCCTTACAAGCCACTAAAAATAAACACACCTACATACCTTACTCAATACGAAGCAATCTTGCTCAACACAAAAGCACACACATGCATGAACGCCCACTTTTCGGGACAAATTTCGCCAGAACGTTATTCGATAGTCATATTTGTGGCTGATTTGAAAAAATAACAGAAAAACCCAACAAAAAACCCTAAATGAAAATAAGAAACCAAGCAAGTGACATAATTTGGGAGAAAACAATTTGCTCGAATTACATAAAATTTCAAGATTTCCACAAAAGAAAAGCAACACAAAAAAAACAAGCAACAACAGCAACAAAAAAAAAACACGAGCACCTTGTAATCCACTTTAACTGGAAGTGGAAATGCCGCGTCAAAAGAAAGTCCTGTTCGAAAAAAGAAAATTATGACACACACATGATCCTTTATGTGCTCACATGTGCTTGGCTCATGTTGCACAAGGTGTATGCTCGCCCATTCTCCATGTCTTTTACATTACCAGGACACTTATATCCTTAGCCATGAAGTGCTGTGAAAAATTTGTTTGCCATAAAATATTAGTTTCCAAATGATTCTTAAGTAGTTGAGCTAAGTAGTTTTTCGTTAGAAATTTGTCAGAATTTCAAAAAGAAAGAAGCGTTTGTTGTCTTTTTATCCTTACGCTAAAATCCCAAAGGAGTGAGTAATGTTAGAAAGAAAAACGAAAGTAACTAAAGTGAGTGTTAATCATATGCTTGTCCTTGGAGCGTGCATTGGGTTTTTTAGGTAAACATATCTTTAAGTGATTAAAAATTAAATTGGTTCTAATTTTTATGGCACTACAAGGACACTGTTTTGAAGGAGGACAACTGAAAAATGTCAACTCAAAATGGAAAGTTTAAAAAAAAAATGTTTTAAAAAAATAGCACTCCCATTAGGTGAGGATAACAGAATTTCTAGATAAGTAATCAAACTTTAATTGAATCATATATGTGCTCAATTGAAAAATCTTCAAGGACTATAAGGAGCAAACAAAAATTTCTAAGGAATTGAAGCAATGGGCTTCCACAGAAATCCTCAATCCTGTTTTTTTTAATAACTTGGGCACCGAAAAAAAAAAAACTCAAAAAAATTGTCTTGAAGTTGACATATAGCCGTCGAAAAAAGAATTCCATTCGTGGTTGCTTTGAAGAGGAATTACAAACATTACAAACATCGTTTTTTCAAAGTAGCAGTGCAACGATAAAGGATCTCAAACGTGGCTGCTTTGAAGAGAAAATACATCACCAAAAAAATACTATAAATGTTCTTCCGTTGCAATTGCGATTTTTAAAAGCTCCCGTGAGCCTTCCAATGGGGTCTAATCAAGACATTGGAGAGATCAAGAGAGCCACAGCCGTGGTTTATTGGGAGATGTATTTTTTTGTGAGAGAAGGAGGGATAGAGAGAAATAAATCTAATAACTCTTACCCAGAGGTTAGCCAACGGTGTTTATTAAAAGATCTCTTGAACCTTCAGTAGAGAATAAAAGTGATTTGTAAGGATAACCTTTGGACTACCCCAGGAGTTCCTAAAATATGAGTTATTCTTTATCCTCCTGTCATAATCTAAAAAGTGGGTTATTTAGAGTTCCCTCGGACCCTCCCAAAGGGTCCTGAAACGTCGTATAATAAAACATCTACGTGGATTATATATATATATATATATATATATATATATATATATATATATATATATTATTATACGACGTTTCAGGACCCTTTGGGAGGGTCCGAGGGATCTCTTTATAACCCACTTTTTAGTGGTAAGGATATTATGTCTTTGTGCATTGGTTTGTAACAGTGGAAGGAAACAAAATAGACCCATAGTTACTTTTGAGGATCCTAATAAAATCACTTTCTGCACCGATTTATGTATGTCAATCCGTCCGTCTCTATATGTATTTTTGTGAAACAAATGAAAGACCTATTGCAATAAAATTTTCCAAGCTACATTTGTTTGGCCCAAGGACGAACCCTATTGAAATTGGTGAGAAATCGTCCAAATTTAGATATAGCCCCCATATATATCTTCGACCAATTACAGGTTTTGCTTTTGTTTAAAATAAATCCAAATGGGTACCGCATATATATGTTTCATCTGATTTTGTATTTAAATCCTTTACACTTGTAAAGTGCACTCCACATTATCGATATTAGGTTATAGCTTTCAAATACAGAATATAAACACTTCATACATTTTATATACATCAGTTCCGATTTGGATATATCTCTAACATATATCTTTATCCGACTTCACGACACAAATGCCTCCGTCTAATTTAAGGGATTTTTGACCTTTCTTTACTGGTTTTAGCCTTCTGAAGGGGACTTGGGCTATTAACAATTTTCTAATTCTTCTCTGGAAGGTTGGTTATTAATAGATTTTTTTAATTCTTCCCAAGAGGCATCCAAAATATTCCCATGAAGGAAATGTGAACCACCTCAAAAGCATCCGAAAGAGATGAATAAACGAGGTTTTTATAGGCCCTCTAAATAATCCCAAATAGTCCCACAGTTAATGTAAAATCTTGGTTTCTTAAGCATCCCGAAAAGGTAAAAAATGACTTATCACAGGGCCTTTAGAGCATTCAAAAGAGGTCTAGAAACAGGGTTTATGACAGGACAGAACAGAACAGGTATATCCAAACATTGTTTGTTAAAGGGCCTCTAAAACGTCAAAAAAACGTACTCTCTTGAGCATCTGAAAGAGGAAATGAGCTACATTATAAAACGTTTATAACCTCTAAGGAAGGTCTGCATTTTTTTTTTTTTGAGGAATCACCACAGCATCCTAGAAACGTCCAGATATCAGGTTTTTACAGCTCTTTTGAGGCATACGAAAGTCATATAAAAATTTGGATTCTTACAGGACGTTTAGAGTATCCCGAAAGGGTCAACAAACTTAACTTATCACAGGGCTCTTAGAGCATTCCATTACAGGATTTTGCATTATAGGATTATTAGAACATGACATGATTAGTAGAGCACTTTTCCTCAATCATTATTTCTTTGGAGGAAAATCTAATTTTTTGAAAGAGCTGTTTTGATATTCAAGAGGGACCTTGGGACCAAGGTGTTATTTAAAAAGTTTTGTATTTTTAGGTTTCCAAGTTGAAAGAGGTCTCATTTCTAATCAAATTCGGAGGAGACTTCCACAAATGTGAATTTATCTCCAAATTTTTTGGAACATCAATTTCACACCACATAATTGAGTTTTTGAGTCGTAGATCCTGTTATATCCTTGTGAGCCGTAGAATTTCCTGTTTTTTCATAGTATATCCTAGTCGAACTTTTACATGAGTTTTGTTTGGTAGTTATACATTTATCTTGTTTCAGAATCCCTCAGTATCCTTTCATTAGGGTATTTTGAGCACTCATTAAGGCATCTTGAAGAATAGAGGAATAATTTCATATCCTTGATTGAGTACTTCCCAAGGTGTATGTAGGTGGTATCCTTTACTATATTTGTATACCCTCCACCATATATAGTATGGAGGGTATATTAAGTTCGTCATTCCGTTTGTAACTCATCGACCCAACAAAGTATATATATTTTTGATCAGCGTAAAATTCTAAGATGATTTAGCCCTGTCTGTCCAACAGTTGTAGGATAAGATAGGAAGCTAAAATTTTGCACAGAACAGCCTTTTGTCTGCAGGCATATCAAGTTCGAAGATTTTGGTATGTTGATGATTTTAGCCACACTTTACTTGACATTTACTTGTTTAAAATAGGATCCTATGTATGATCTCTATTTTTTAAATCTAAAATCCTGTTGTATCCTTATGAATTCTAGAATTTCCCTGTTATTGCTAAGGTATTACAATTTACGACAAAGGACGAACCTTTTATAAAAAACTTTTTTTCAGATTTTTTTAACTTACTACTTCATTGGAGAATATACGTCATTTGGAGAATGTCCTTTTCAAGAGTCATCCGTGGATTTCAGTTCCTTTCATAAGAGAATAATTTCCATTTTTAATTTTCTTCAAAAACATTTTTTTCGTATTTTTCTATTCATTTTAAAAACAGAGGATTTGAATGTCTGAGTCATTCCTGGATCCTCATCCTGACTTTTGTACCACATCTTTAAGAAGTTTCCTCCTAAATGTCCTTAATTCTTCTTTATATGACTTAATTTCTTTCAATATTTTTTTTTTGGAACAATAACTCCATATGCCCTTTTCTGATGGCAAATAGCATCGAGAGCCATATGTGACCATTTTTGGAAAGTGATTTTGGACAAAAACGTGACAATCCAAACATTTTAATTAATTTTCATTCATAAAAATTGGAAACCTTCAAATGTGTGATTTTTTTTGGAATGCTGTTTGGACAATAGACAAAATCTCCAGAATGAAAATGAAATAAAGGAGAGGTCCTTGCCAGCCATAAGTGAAACCATAATTATGCTCACGCTTACAATTCAATTTTCTTGTTACCTTTTGCAGTGCCAGGGCCAAGGGACAACAATTGAAGGACAACTGCAGAGAACAACTCTCTGGGTTTTATGACGGGTCATACTTGACAGTCAGTGAGATTTCTTTGCTCTGAAAATTTTGAAGAAATGAAAGAAAACAAATGCAAAATACTTGGAAAGAGCAGTGGCAACGAAGTGGCCATTGTTTCTCGGATCCTAACTGAACTGTAGTCCGAAGCAGCAGCAGCAACACCGGAGCAACTACTTCAGTTCCAGCAAAACTCAAACTGAAGTGAAATGAACAATTGTTCCCATTGTTTGTGACATAAAATGCGCAAAATCACGTACAAGTGTTCGGGGCTGCTCCGTTCCTCAAGTTCCCCGAAAATTGTTCCTCAATTTTTTTTGGGTATTTCTTTTGGCATTGTTGGTTGTTCTTTTTTGACAAATTCATCCAAAAACAGAAAAGAAAAGAAAAAAAGGAAACAAGAGGGGGATTCAAGACATTCTTGTAGGGCCATAAACAAAGCCAACAAAAATCATACATCACGGCGGGATGACAGCAGACATGCTGAACATGCAAAGGATGCCAAGGAATTACGTTGCAGTTTTTGTTGCATGTTGGAATGGATGAATGGATGATGGTGGTGTTGTTGTTGTTGTTGTTGTTGTCGTTCGTTGTTGCATGTGTGCATGTTGTCATTATTGTTGATCACTTCATTATGAAGCATAACATGTCAATTTAGCAGGGAGTTGACATCTAAACCTTTATCGTTTGTTGGATTTCAAAAAAATCTCTTTTCTCTTTTGAAATTTTTCAAACAAAAACCCAATTCTTGGAGATATTGTTCGAATCTCTTTCGGCTATTATATTCCACGCTTTATTTTTGTCAATTGAGATTTTCGCAATTTTCAATGACCCATAACTGAGCTGTTGTTCTAAAGAGTCTGCCAGCTAGCCTATGGCTCAATTAAGTATCCACCTCTCTTAACCTTAAACATCCAACAATTAGTTCTAAGTACATTTAATTGTTTCAAGGATATGTTTTCGCCTGAATTTCATTCATAACATTTTGCGATTTCAAGTGACCACTCATGAATGTTATATCAATTAATTCTTTTCAATTTTAACAACACGTGGCCTTTAACAGATGATTCCAAAAATTATAACAATTCTAAAACAATATTTTAATGTTTGCTCTGATTGCTTTTATCCTTGCAAGGCAGCTGTAATTTTAAGGTAATCGAACTAGTATGGATTCGCTTAAATTATAGAAGTATAATGAAACAAACATCTGTCTGAACATTGAGGATCGGTACATGTCATAAGGTCCTTCGGAATTATACGCTCACCTCAAAATTTGGGTTTTTTATAATTGATTTTTCTACCATAAACACAAGATAGAGCCTTTGAGGCTAACTTGACCACTGTAAACCTCTATAAAAGTCATCTAACAGGGCCAATATTAACCCAAACTCAAGGCACGCTAATTTTTCCCCCTCACGGAAAAATTACACTATGCCACAAAATTCAATATTTTTCAATAATTACAGGAAAAAAAATCTAGCAGAATTTTAAATTACAGCTAAAAATAGAAGACACGTGTTTTAGCATTTCGAAAGATTATGCAGCAAAGTATCCTAACAGGAGGGACAAGATCCCTACTCTTCTACATTTTTGTTTACTTTTATTTGTTTTTAATTCGTATTAAGTTTCCTTGAATTCCTTACATTTAAAGTATTATTATGTCCCTTCCAATATTACTAATAACAATATGAGGATTATTTTGGTCGAAAAATTTTACCGTCAGGCAAGTCACAAAAAGGCTTTTTTGGCTCCCTGGTTAAAATCTCCCTTAAACGTGGTCGTATATAAAGAATATTATAATTAATACATCACGTTCCAGTATAAGGAATTTTTAACTGAAATTAGAAAATATCACAAGTAGTGCAACGTTGGGCGCCACTTTCGAAGGCAAGGAATTTTAACATTTTTTTTCTTTTTTACTCCATGTTTTTTTTTTAATTCCACCAAGAGCACACTACGTGGCTCTTTCTGGCTCCCTTTTTGAAAAATACAGGGTGAGATGAAAAAACTGCAACCTGCAACTTCAGACTGCTGTCATTTCTAAGCCACTCGTAAGACAGCTATTAAAATTAATCCAGTGATACCTCATTATATTATTTACAAGCGTACAAAAGTATTTTGGTGAGAATTTTCCAGAAAAAAAAGTTATTCGTGATCGAATTCAAGCGTGATAGTGCGATTGCTTTATATTTGGCTGGAAAACCACAAGTGGCTATCGTTAGAGCATTCCAGGATTTAAATGTGAATAAATCTTTTTAACTCGTACCATGGCTATTGTTAACGTGATACTGTAGCGTAGACCGAAGTAAAGCAAGTGGACGGAAGAAAACAGCAACATCAGCAGAAATGGTTCGAAAAGTAAAGAAGCGACTTGATCGAAAACCGCGTCGCAGTGGCCGGAAAATGGCTCGTGAGTTGAACATATCGCAATATTACATTCGGCAAATATTGAAAAATGAGCCATTGAAATTATAAAAAGTGCAAGAACTTACACCGCAACAGAAAGACAATAGACTCAAAAGAGCTAAAGAGTTGGTCCACTTGGCCGAAAGTGGTAAGTGGTGAACTGCCGAATTTGGTTTTCTCCGGCGAGAAAACATTCGTTGTCCAGCAGTTCGTAAACAAAAAAATGATCGTGTTTACTTGCCAAAGAGGTCAGCTAAAAATGTGCACCTTCGGTTGGCCACCAGAGCTCAAGCGCTGGCCAAGGTGATGGGGTGTGGGCCGCCATAACAGCCGATGTTCGCTCTCCGCTCGTATTAATCGACCGTGGCATCAGAATAAATGCCGAATATTATCGCGAAGTATTCTGGAGGGTGTATTAAAGCCTTGGACACGCCAGCAGTTTGGCCGCAGGCCTTGGACATTCCAACCAACCACACAAAATAAGGTTCTTCGCTTCATTTCTAGCGCACAAAGACCACCAAAATCTCCGGATACCACTCCGCTGGACTAATGTGTCTGGAGTATTTTGGAAAGCAAGGTTGGCACTAAAAAATTCCAAAGTGTCGTTCACCTCAAGCAAGCGCTTCACCGGGAATGGGCCAAAATACAGAGCAACATTTGGCCAGCGTGTGATGGTTTCATTGGCCGTTTGGAGGCATAACTCGTGCCAAAGGTGACCAACTCGAACAAATATAAACTTATTCTAAAATTTGATGCTATTTCCGATATTTTTTCTTTCATTCAATAAAATTTAAAAAAAAATAAAAATTATGGCGTTTGACTTTGTTGCAGTTTTTTTATATCTATATATAAAGGAATATTAATACGAAAATAAAAAAAAATTAAGTGGGAGGTATCTGTAAACTTTTAAACTCAGATATCTATTTTTAGCTCCATTTTCAGGTTCTACTGGAATTTTCCTCTAATTATTCATATTCATATTAGTTATAATCTCAAAGTCGAAGACTTTGACTCTGAGTTCTGTTTCAGAACTAAATTCCCCTTTGTACTACTAAAATTTGTCTCTTCATGCCGACCAATTAGCAAGCGTCTTCACTGATGGAACAATTTCCATTTTTTTTATTTAAATTTATTTTATTAATATTGAATTTTAATATTATTACATAAATTTACCTAAAGGAATGTTAACTTTTGATTTCAAAGCAATTACGTATTGAGCTACAATACAAAGTAATAAAAAAAATTAATTTTCAAATGTAAGCTCGATAAGTTGTTTTGCGGTTTCGAATTATGAAATGGATTACATGAACGGATTTCAATCAATGGAATTAAAAATGAATTAATAAAAATTAACAAGTGACACGATTACAATTAATTACATATCTGTACAGCAGAGAAAACTGTAAAAATGCGAGGAATATCCTCCCCCTTTGTTACAAATTTCAATCGGACTTAACTCCGCTGATTAATGGCATTCCGTGGCTTAGGTGATGTGATGAGAAAAATTATATCATAATTTTAACACCGCATTCAAATTTAAGGAATGGGTAATTAACTTCTATATTTTTAAGTGAAATTAGAAAATGTTAAAAGTGTTGCAACGTTGGGCGCCACTTTCAACTGAAATTACCATTTTTTTATTTATTTTATTATTATTTATTATTATTATTTATTATTATTATTATTATTATTATTATTATTATTATTATTATTATTATTATTATTATTATTATTATTATTATTATTATTATTATTATTATTATTATTATTATTATTATTATTATTATTATTATTATTATTATTATTATTATTATTATTATTATTATTATTATTATTATTATTATTATTATTGTTATTATTATTGTTATTATTATTACTATTATTATTATTATTATTATTATTATTATTATTATTATTATTATTATTATTATTATTATTATTACTATTACTATTATTATTATTATTATTATTATTATTATTATTATTATTATTATTATTATTATTATTATTATTATTATTATTATTATTATTATTATTATTATTATTATTATTATTATTATTATTATTATTATTATTATTATTATTATTATTATTAATATTATTATTATTATTATTATTATTATTATTATTATTATTATTATTATTATTATTATTATTATTATTATTATTATTATTATTATTATTATTATTGTTATTATTATTCTTATTATTATCATTATTTTTTATTTTATTATTATTTTTTGACAACATAACTTCCGATTTGCGTTAGAAAAATATCGATTGTAGTATTAAAACACATTAGGCGCCAATTTTAAAGTAGACCGTAATTATCATAATTTTTTTTTGGACAATATACCAATTTTCTTCTCATGAAGTACCACATTTTTTGGGATATTAAGAAAAGATCAAATATGATATGAGCGTTGGGCGCCATTTTTAAATACATCGAATTTTCAAATTAATATTGACTATTTGCCCTTAAACTATTATTGACTATTTGATCTTAGATAAGAGATGGCAACTTTTTATAAAGGTAAGACCCCTTTACTTGGGTGGCCAGAAAATCTTTAATATTTTAGGTTTTTTCGTAGCTTCATTTTAACGATTGCTCCTCTCTTCCTTGGGCGCCATCCTGAAATTAACCGAATGATTGTTAAATATTTGACTTTAGGCTAGATCTGGCAAAATATAGATCAAGGCCAAAAATAGCTTGGGCGCCATTTTTTAAAATAGACAGTAATTAGAACAATCGTTGAGTCATTATGCTTATCTTCTGCGCTTGAAGTTTTTTGGACAAATTAGAAAAGATCTAATAAGATGCAGCGTTGGGCGCCATTTTCAAATTCTCTGCATTTTTAAATTACTACTGACTATTTGACCTTAAATTGCTACTGACTATTTAACATTAGATAAGATCTAGCAAAATATCGATCAATACCCAAATGACTTATGCGCCATTTTACAAATAGTTCGTATTTAGCCTAAGTCCTGGAAAATTTTGAGTCACGATTATTTAAACCTGTTACTAGCTGGTGAGAGAGAGAAGGTATTATTATTCCACATAGAGAATCGATAGAGGTAAGAAACCTTTATTAGGTTGGCCGGTACATTTTTCTAAACAGTTATTTTAGGTTACCTGCATCATTCGTAGCTGCATTTTGACTATTGCTCTTCTCTGATTTCCTCCAGAAATATAAGTTTTCGATTTGATTTGTTCCTTATAAATGCATTGAATGCAGTAAGCACATTTAAAAGCAATATTTTCAAGATAGCATTCTAGATTTTGCATATCTCGCGCACTTTTGGGCAAATTAGCCCACGTTGGGCGCCATTCTGAAATTAGCCGAATTGTTAATTTTTTCTTAAATATTTGACCTTAGTCTAGAGCTGGCAAAATATAGATTAACGCCAGAAATAGCTTGGGCGTCATTTTTATAAGTAATTAGTCCAAATTATGAAAAAATGTTGAAAATGATCTGTGTATGATGATTTGTGCACTTTACTGGCTGGTGACTTGAGCAGACCTCAAGAGAGTGAGATAGATAGAGGGAAGGGGACCCCTTTACTTGGTTGGCCAGTACCTTTCTTCATTTATTATTTTACTTTACCTGCATTTTGGCGTTTGTTCTTCTCCGATTTCCTTCCAAAAACATTAGTTATTTGGTTTGATTTTTCCTTTTAAATTCATTGAATTTTTGAGCACCTTTTATAGCAATCTTTTCAAGATAGCTGCATTCCAGATTTTGCTTCTCTCGCACACTTTTGGGCAAAATAGAAAATATAGAATTTTCCTCCTCGAAATATTAGGTTCTTCCTTTTGAATGCATTGAATGTTTTTATTTCTCTCTCTCTCTCTCTCTCTCTCTCTCTCTCTGATAAAAACTATTTGAAATTTTTCCTTTAAAGTAGGTAGAAAGTAATATTTCTCATATCTGCTTATTCGTTCTGGTAAGAAAGATAAACCTACAGTAGCTTCACACTTACTCAAAATGTTGTGCAGTTAAGCAAAAAAAATAACGGGAAACATTTCTTCTTACAAATCTGAAATTATTTCACAAGTTAGCATTATATTCTGTACTTCTTTCACAATTAATCAGAGCAATTTCATATTTAAATGGTACACCATGACTTGTAGATCACATTTTCGACACTTCCTTTTCATAAAGCGATTTTTTCCTCTCTCTCTCTCTCAAATCTCAGTTACTAACCCAGATTGCCATCACTAACAACATATAATTATGACTGTCGCGCATTAACCTCCACCTGGTTGTGTGTGTGTCATATGATAATCAAAACGTCATCAGATTGAAATACCTGTTTCATACGCATTGCCGTAGGTCTTCAAACGACGTCATCAACTCTTTAGTTGAGCAGCGATACTGCCTCCACATGGTAACAAGTCACGAGAGTCGTAAGTTGTCGGCATTGATGGAATGATCAACGTTTCTCGCTAAGACTCCAGTGACGACCGCATCGGGTAATTATGATGCAGACTGTGATTATAGCGTCATTATCTGCCAACAGACGCAATGGACCCCAAGGGGGCAAAAAAGTTGGGCGCCGTTCTCAAATTCACTAAATATTTATAGGATTGGTTGACTGTAGACTACAGCTGGTAAAATATAGTTCAACATACCGAATTGCTTGGGCTTCATTTTTACAAGCAATAGGGTAAGTCTGGAGAAATTTTTGCGAAATTATGCCAATGTTCTTGGGTACCATTTTCTCAAAGTAAAATTATGTAAACAATTGGGCGCCTCGTTAGCCTTGACTGTAAAAAATCTTATGTCATTTTAAATATATTTATCGTCTGTTTTTACATTGACATGCTATCTACGTGGATACAATTCCCGAACCAGTTCTCTTGGAACTATTTTTCCCTGCAAATGAATAGATGTCTTACCACTGAAATTCTTCAGGACATTTCTTTTTTTTTTTTTTTTTGGTTTGAGATGATGAAGAAACAGAAAAAAACTGCCCTAAGTTATTAATCTCAGCCTCTTGCAGGGATTTTTTTACAGCTTTGATGTCTTTGTGCAATTCTGGTAAAATAAAAATTGTTTTTAAGAAATATTGAACTAATACGTCAACTCACTTACCTAATGTTGGCCGCCATTTCCACTTATCTTTTTTTAATACCCCAAACTCTTTTTAAATAAAGTCATAGTTTGTCCTTTACATTGGCGATAATTTGGGCGCCACTTTTCTTTTCATTGAATTTTTGAAAAATTTGAGTGAAAATCTTAACAAAATTGCTGGAGCTACATCAATGAAGAACTTCTTATGATGTATGGCATTGTGACTAACGTTGAAAGCCATTTTTATATTCCTTCTATTTGCTTTTTTTTTTTCTGAAATGAAATGGTGTCACAAATCCTTTTCAAATTAAGTCACATATTGCTCATGTTATTGATTTGTAGCCAACGCTACGTTGGGCGCCACTTTTCTTGTTATTTTATTTCACAAGTAAATATCTGGAAATATATTCGAAATTTCTCCAGTTTATTCGACAGAAATATTTCTGTATGGGAAATGTTCACTGTATCACCTTGGCGGTAAAGGATTTTGTGAAGAAAAATTTGACTGTGGATTTAAAAAAAAAATCTGTAATAAAGAAATAATTTTCGATCCGACATGAATTTTCGTGTAGATTTTTCTCGATGGAAAGTTTAACCTCCACTGAAGACTATGTCACATAAAATACATTTCTCATTAAATTTCCATTCAAGCCTTTCATTTTTCCATGGATTCCCTTCTATGTGATTCGTAGATCTTTATTTGCTGATTATCCCCATTTTCGTAAAAATGTGTTAATTTTCCCTAAGAAGACACCAATCCTTTTTCGAGACTTTCTCTTTTTTTTCGCTCTTAGATATTTAGCACCATCATAAATTTCCCTGGAATTTCATTCACAAACAGCGAAGAAAAGAAGAGGACCAAAAAATAAATTATTTGAGAAAACCCCTTTTCCATTAGCGTAGAAAGTGAAAAAAACAGGTAGGAATATTTCAAATTAAAGCCAGCTCTAATGACCCAATTTCTCATGAATTTCAATTTGTTTAGAATGAGCCACTAATTTAGGGCCAGTCCGCCAAAGTAAAGTTGCACTTAACACACCGGTGTTAAAATGGACCCTAAGGATGTAGGACAGCACCACCGCCGCCAAGGAGACATTAGGATGCTTTATTACACGACGAGGACGATGGCGATGAAGGCAAAGCTATTGGTTTACCAACACTTCTTTGTGGGTCATATTAAATTTAATTCTGATGTGCTTGTGCTTCTTCGTGTGGTTGTTGTTATTGTTCTTCTTGGTGTGTGTAAATGTGTCTGTGTGCCACGCTAAATGCCACCAGGGCATACAGCATGTCCTTGCTATAATTTTGCATTTGTGTGAAGGCAAAACTCTACTCCACTTTGCCATGGCTTAGTGACACCAAAGGTATTGCACTACAACAGGATGACTGTGGCATGTCCTGTGAGTTGAGCGAGTGCGAATGTGTGTACGCGCACAATATGAATAGGTCCTCAGGCATTCTGGGTTTTTGATGCAGGGACATTAGCACACGTTTGTGGCCTGCAAGGCGAAAAAGGTCACGCGTACTATTCGCTCTTAGTGTTTTGTGATATCCTTTTAAGCCATGGACACGTAGGACAACAAAAAAAATGACAAAACGCAACGACAACACGTAAAAGCAGGCCAAGAGATGAACAACGGAATATCCTTAAATATTGTTATGAGAGATATTCCTCCTGGCGATTTTCCGTTTAATAACAAAGCAGAGACACTTGTCGTAATTTCTTTTTTTCCTTTCTTTTCTCTCTGTCCTTTTTTATTGCGTTTTTTTCCTGGAAAATAACGCCTTTTTCCTTTTAAGGACAAAAGCAACGAATGGAGAAAACAATTGAATGTGGCTAACCATAAAACTGTTCATCCATTTGACAGTTGTTGGCATTATTAGAAAGGGATAAAAATAAAATTTAATTATGAAAGTGCAAAGACAAAAGGATTCACCAGGACATGCTAACAAAGACATTATAGTTTTCTAAGAAACATAATTTTCAACATAAAATTTAACGGATATTTTTGTGTGGAAATTTGGTTGAAAAGGATTTTGAAATTGGTTTTGGAAAAGAACACGTGTTACCAAAACTCATAAAAAGGAAATAATTTCACGGGCATTAAAGTGAAAGTTATGTCAATTTTAAGGACTAGAAAAATTGTTGGCAAAGGACACATTAATTCACAAAGAGATAGTTGCCCTTAAGTTTATATGAATTATGAATAAAGTGAAGAGCAAAATAATTTTTTCAAATATTCGAAATTTTTTTTTGTAAAAAAAAAACTTCATTGATAATTCAGTGAAATTCTGGCAGTATATTAAATTGTTCAAAGAGAAAACAAATAAGAAACAAAATGTGGCGCCCAACATATAAAAGACAATTCACGGCTTTATTTAAACAAATTTTCTTTAAATTTTCCCCATTTTTTCAATAGCTAAACTAATAGCCTGACCATTTTGAAACAACAAAATACTATGGTATCCCGAACAAACTAAATATTTGAAAAATATGCCTGGATGGCGCCCAACGCAAGTCTCCCTCAATAACATATATATTTTTTTGTCGGAGAAAAATTCCAGAGACTATTATTTAAATTGCAACCAAAAATGTGGCACTTTCATGCCCAAACCATTGGCAAAATATCTCAAAAATTTCCCCAGCCTTACTCTAATTAATGCTTATTTTGAAAATTTAACTCAAATGTCGATCAATATTTTGTAGTTTTAGTCAGGTAATTAACAATCATTAAAAAATCAGTGATTTTGAGAATGGCGCCCAACGTGTCACTATTTTGATATTTTCCAACTTCATGGGCGGACTCTTGCATAATGACTGAATATTTTTGCATGGCTTAGGCTAATTACGGCTTACTTGTAAAAATGGCGCCCAAGCTATTTGGGGCGAGCAATGAATATAGAGGGAACAAAAAAAACTGCAACCTACTTCAGACTGCTGTCATTTCTAAACCACTCGTCCGACAGCTGTTAAAATTATTCCAGTGACAGCTCATTATATTGTTTACAAGCATGCAAAAGCATTTTGCTGAGAATTTTCCAGAAAAAAGTTATTCGTGATGGAATTCAAGCGTGATGGTGTGATTTGTTTCTGATGTTTGGCTGGAAAACCACAAGTGGCTATTGTTAGAGCACTCCAGAATTTAAATGAGAATAAATCTTTTGTGTCTCGTACCATCACTCGTTACCCAGACACTGGTAGCGTAGCCCGACGTCAAGAAAGTGGACGGAAGAAAACAGCAACATCAGCAGAAATGGTTCGAAAAGTAGGGAAGCGACTTCATCGAAACCCGCGTTGCAGTGGCCGAAAATGGCTCGTGAGCTAGACATATCGCAATATTTCATTCGGCAAATATTGAAAACATGAGCTCAGGGTAAAGCCATTGAAATTCCAAAAAGTGCAAGGACTTACACCGCAACAGAAACAAAATAGACTCAAAAGAGCTAAAGAGTTGCTTTGCTTGGCCGAAAGTGGTGAATTGCCGAATTGGGTTTTCTTCGTTCTCAGATGAGAAAACATTCGTTGTCCAACAGTTTGTAAACAAATAAAATGATCGGGTTTTTCTTGCCAAAGAGGTCAGCTGAAAATGTGCACATTCGGTTGGCCGCCAGAACTCAAGCGCCGACCATGGTGATGGTGTAGGCCGCCATAACAGCCGATGGTCGCTCTCCACTCGCGTTAATCGACCGTGGTGGCATCAGAATAAATGCCGAATGTTATCGCGAAAATATTCTGGAGGGTGTATTAAAGCCTTGGGCAAGCAAACATTTTGGCCTCAGACCTTGGACATTCCAATAGGACTCAGCACGCGCCACCCATTGCAGTCAGCATGCGCCACCCAAGAATGGTTACAAAATGAGGTTCCTCGCTTCATTTCCAGCGCACAATGGCCAGCAAAATCTCTGGATACCTATCCATTGGGCTATTGCGTCTGGAGTGTTTTGGAAAGCAAGGTTGGCACTAAAAAATACCAAAGTGTCGATCATCTCAAGCAACCGTTTAGCCGAGAATGGCCCAAAATACCGCAGAACAACATTAGGGCAGCGAGTGACGGTTTCATTGGCCGTTTGAAGGCTATAATTCGTGCCAAAGGTGACCAATTCGAACAAATCTAAACTTATTCTAAAATTTGATGCTATTTCCGATATTTTTTGCCTGCATTTAATAAAATTTGAAAAAAAAAAAATTAAAAAATTATGGCGTTTGACTTTGGTGCAGTTTTTTATTTCACCCTGTAATGTCGACCCTTATATTGACTCATAATGATGAACGAATGTCAATAAGCCAAATGGCGCCCAACGTATTTGCTAGCTATTGTTTCGAAAATATCTAAAGGATCGTAACGATTGTAAAATAGACTCAAAAGAGCTAAAGAGTTGCTTTGCTTGGCCGAAAGTGGTGAATTGCCGAATTGGGTTTTCTTCGTTCTCAGATGAGAAAACATTCGTTGTCCAACAGTTTGTAAACAAATAAAATGATCGGGTTTTTCTTGCCAAAGAGGTCAGCTGAAAATGTGCACATTCGGTTGGCCGCCAGAACTCAAGCGCCGACCATGGTGATGGTGTAGGCCGCCATAACAGCCGATGGTCGCTCTCCACTCGCGTTAATCGACCGTGGTGGCATCAGAATAAATGCCGAATGTTATCGCGAAAATATTCTGGAGGGTGTATTAAAGCCTTGGGCAAGCAAACATTTTGGCCTCAGACCTTGGACATTCCAATAGGACTCAGCACGCGCCACCCATCGCAGTCAGCATGCGCCACCCAAGAATGGTTACAAAATGAGGTTCCTCGCTTCATTTCCAGCGCACAATGGCCAGCAAAATCTCTGGATACCTATCCATTGGGCTATTGCGTCTGGAGTGTTTTGGAAAGCAAGGTTGGCACTAAAAAATACCAAAGTGTCGATCATCTCAAGCAACCGTTTAGCCGAGAATGACCCAAAATACCGCAGAACAACATTAGGGCAGCGAGTGACGGTTTCATTGGCCGTTTGAAGGCTATAATTCGTGCCAAAGGTGACCAATTCGAACAAATCTAAACTTATTCTAAAATTTGATGCTATTTCCGATATTTTTTGCCTGCATTTAATAAAATTTGAAAAAAAAAAATTAAAAAATTATGGCGTTTGACTTTGGTGCAGTTTTTTATTTCACCCTGTAATGTCGACCCTTATATTGACTCATAATGATGAACGAATGTCAATAAGCCAAATGGCGCCCAACGTATTTGCTAGCTATTGTTTCGAAAATATCTAAAGGATCGTAACGATTGTAAACTTGTAAGTCTTATTGACAACGAAATATTTTCTAAGGACGAAACAAGAAATTTACAGGATAACTCCATGAGGACCATGAGGGAACTACTCGCATACAAATGGATGCGGCTTCATTCTGTATTTGCTTATAATTGTAGGGCCTCTTTTTGTCAACAAGTCCAGACATAGCCTGTAATGTCTTTCGAAGTCATTTGATATATGACAGCTTACATAAAATTAATTTTTTCAAACAAAATGTTCGGGAATTGGTAAAAAATTGGACATTTGTACCGGTGAGAGAGTCAGAGAGTCAAACATATTAAGACACTACTCTTTGATAAGCACCAATAGCCGAGACAGCCTTTCAGTCCTCCTATAATAGACTCCTTGGCTGTCTTGTCCAGCTCACCCATAATCGAATCCCCTGCCGTCTCGGCCAGGTCCCCTTAAGGACCTTTTAGACTGACCAGGGCTTTGATGTTTCCCTTTCCGATTCCTCAATAAATTAAACCTGTGCTGCCAGCTCTCTTTCAAAGAAGAAGAATTTCGAAATCTTCTTAGCCCAGCAGCATAATAAGCTTATGAGCCTCTCCCCTCTAACTCTTCTATAAAAGTCACCTGGACTTCCAACTCTTCCGTTTTTCGTAAATAAAGACTCATTTGACCTCAGTACTTCTTCTCATTTGACCTCAGTACTTTTTGGCCTGCCAGCTCGCCTGTAAAGCCACTTTGGCTACGACTTCTCTAAAAAGTTTTTCGTCTCCCTCAGATCGACTATAAAGAATACATTGATTCTAGTTCCAGATTTCTACTCACCTACCATGATTTCTTTCTTTACTCCTTTTTTTTGAAAAATTCCATCCTCGTTCCCATCTCTACACCATATACATTTGTTCAGCATAAAGTCCTTTTTTGGGACTAATTTGTTTGTTAGACACTGCTTAGATTTTAAATATTTGTTTTGGGCTGAATGTCGAAGTCACCACGGTCTGTATGGAAAACGGAAAACCGAACCATTGTCTGATAGCTAAAATTTCGCAAATTCAATGAATTATGAAAATGGCGCCCAACGTTTGGCCACTTAAGATATTTGCTGATTTCCGTTTAAAATCGAATTTTATTTAAGGAGACTATCCTTGTCTTAACTTTTGTGAACTTTTTAAATTATGGTGGAATATTCTAACCAGAAAAATCTTTACGAAGTGAAAATTTCCAAAGATTTAAAATTTTGTAGAACTTAATGCCATTTTGATTTCATTTTAAATTTTCGTTTCTAGGCCACTGCTGCTAATGACCCATATCCCATTTCTTTTTTTTTTTTTTTTTTTGTTTTCCACTTCATTTCAACTTTCTTTGTCACGACAAATGTTCCTCCTGAAATGACTCATCTCTCTTAAATGGTCTTAAATTTAATATCCGTTAAATTTTAGTTCGTGATATCATTTTCCTTAGTTCCAATCCATGGCAGCTACTAATGTTTCTTTCATTGATTTTAGTCTAAATCGCCGCCACCGACACCGCCGCCGTCGTCGTAGCCGCTGTCATCTCCCAAAGCATTTGTTTTAATTTTGGTGCTGGCCATTGTCAACTAATGGCATTTTATCAGTTTTATGACTTCCTAAAAACGGAGTCTAACTTTTTTTTCGGTCACCAACAAAAAGAACAACCTCGGTTCGTGTGTTTGAGGTTACCCTGTGAAAGGGCATCCAGGTACAAGTAAACAACAACCGCATGGGGGATCAATTGCCGCCATCACCTACATTTTATCCACAACCCAGAGGAAGATAAGAAACAATACATGAAAGCACCCAGCAAAAGAAAATAATAAAAGAATGAATGCAGCAAATCCAGACACGTTCGGTAACTAAGGTCTAATTTGGACGACAATTAGTATTTATGATTGGTTGGATGGTTGGGCAACAGAAATTATCTTTTAAATGTTCTAAACACGATGCGAATGCCAGTTTAGGATTCCAAACGACGTGGTGGTGGTGGTCGTCTAGTCTCGTTATAATCATCCAACCAATTTTCTATTTTATTTTCGGGAAACATAACCTGGCATGGAAAGTGATAAGAATTGATGGAAAGAGTAAAAATTGTTGAAACCCAAAACTGGGTTAACTTTACGAGACACGGAAGAGATGAGAAGCATCGAGGATGCTTTTGGGAAATCAGTTGCATTTTCTGTGGTTTATCTTTGAAACTGCGACATTGGGAGGTCGTTTCCTGTTTTAATTTTCTTCACATATTTTTTTCCTCCAAATGTATCTTGGCCACTCACCGTGTATCCGTTAACATTTTGGTCTTCCATTACGTTCACATATCGTGTCTAACAAATATTTTCCAAAACATTAATGCTTAGAGACCAAACCCATTTGTATGGCTTTTACGTTGTTGTTTTGACAAAAACAATTCATTCTTGTTAAATAAAAAAAAAAACAAAACTCAACTCAATTGCTCATTAGAGGGGTTCTTAGGGGCAAATTGCATATGCAAATTGCTTGAAAGAAAAACGTCCTATGCGAGGGGTGGAGGAGAAGTTGAATTATGTTATGGGAAAATAAGTTTCCCGAAATTCCAAGAGCCAGGAACATAACTTAATACGTTAAACATTTTTGTCTTTTCCAAACAATTTAAAACAAAGACAATTTACTGGGCCCAACGTTGGGCGCCAGTTTTTTCTTATTTTCATTTTTTCGATTCTTTCTCTTTTCTAATAAAACTTGGACAGAGAATCTTTGGAAAGCCCATACTGACGATTTTAGATCATCCAAAAAATTATTCCTTAAAAACAAACATTAAGTTGGGCGCCAATTTTTTTCTTTATTTTAGAAGCATTTATTTTGTCTTGTCAGTTATTAGCAAATATAATTTAACTTCCAATTTTGTTCATCCAAATTGCCGTTCAAAATTCCTCTTCTGTGCTGGCGAGCTAAACTTCAAAGAACAACTTGATCTACACGTTGGGCGCCACTTTGTTTATATGATAGAAAACAACGTTTATTATTCCCTCCACCATAGTATGGAGGGTATATTAAGTTTGTTATTCCGTTTCTAACACCTCAAAACATAAATTTTGGACCCCACAAAGTATATATATATATTCTTGATCAGCATAAAATTTATGGCGATTTAGCAATTTTCATCCATCTGTCCGTCTGTGGAAATCACTCTAGCCTCCGAAGGAAATACAGTAGGTTGATAAAATTTTACTCAAATGTATATTATGTCTGCAGGACTTTTGGTATTGAAAATGGGCCATGTAGGTCCACGTTGTGGTATAACTCCCAATATAATTGTACCTCCCAATATTCGGTATTTTGATGATTTTAGAGACATTATTTACTGAATTTTTTTGAAATTTCGTGTTTGAAGTTCCTAATGGGTGCTACAGCCTGTGACCGAAAATTGCATATGCAGCCCCAGGTCTTCGTATAACCCCCCTATAATGGTACCTTCCTATTTTCGGTATATTGGTGATTTTAGCGACATTATTAACCGAAATTTTTTCAAATTTGGTATTTGAAGGTCGCACTGAATATTACAGCCTAAGACAGAAAATTGTCTGTGCAGGTTCACATCTTCGAACAGCCCCCATATAACGGTACCACCCGATATCCGGTATTTTGATGATTTTAGCGACATTATTCATCGGAATTGTCTTAAATTGCGTATTGTAAGTTCGTAGTAGGTGCTACAGCCTGTGACCGAAAACTGCATTTGCAGGTCCACGTCTTTGTATATGTCCCATATAAGGGTATTTCCCTATATTCGGCATTTTGATGATTTTAGTGACATTATTCACCAGAAATGTTTCAAATTTGGTATTTGAAGTTCGAAATTGATACTGCAGCCTAAGACAGCAAATTTCCTATACAGGTCCACGTCTTCGTATAACCCCCACATAACCGTACCTCCCCATATTCGGTATTTTGACGATTACATTATTATGACATTATTCACCGAAGTTGTTTCAAATTCCGTATATGAAGTTCCAAATAGGCACTACAGCCTATGACAGAAAATTGTCTGTGCAGTTCCACGTCTACGTATAGCGCCCATATAACGGTACAAAAGAGTCCTATGAAGGTCCACTTCGTCGTATAGACCCTAATATGACGGCTACATTCGGTATTTTTAAGATTTTAACAGAATTTTTACCGGATTTTATTTTTTTGAAAATTTGCCAAATTCGTTCCAATTGGTGGATGGTATTCAAAGTTCGTCGCGGCTGAAATCAACGCTGTTGCACTCGTTTTTTATTAAAGTGTTTACTTTAGAACAAGTGGTTTTGTTATCGAAGAGATAATGCAGGGAAATCCTAGGTTTCCGAGAGGGCCACCAATCCTCATCAATTGATTTTTGTCCGCGAATAATCTCCCAGGAGTTACTGAAACACCTCTCCTTTGACGACAAATTACTTACAAGAAACGGTTGGGCCAGTAAAGAAGTATAAAACATTCTATGGTTTTCTGGAATAATGTCGCGAAAATCCCTTCAAAAATTGAAACCGAAAACTAATTATAAAATAGAACAGATCCTAACATTGGGCGCCATTTTTAGCATCTCTATTATTCTAACATCAAATTTAATATTTGTTTGTTCTTGACACTTACAAGGTAGATTTGCAGATAAAGGTGTCCACTACGTTGGGTGCCACTTTTCTTGGAAATTTTTTCTCATAACAAATCCAAGTGTTGGGAAAAAGCTCAATAATCCGGTCTTAAGAAGTCCTCCCAAAAACAGAATGTGAAAAACTAATTTTCTATGGAAGAGATCTTTGTTTTGGGCGCCATCTTTGGTATGTACCAGCGGAGTTTAGTATTTTTTTTCTCAGACTATTATGGAAAATAACTTCATCTTCGATTGCAATGTTGTCTTGAGTATTTTTGACAACATTTTTCAGCGTATCGAGAAGCTTAAACTCCGCATTATTTAAAAAAAAATTTGAATTATAAAACTTGGAATATATAAGTCCCAGTTTAGAAATGGGAACCACAAAATTCATAAATTTCAGAGGAAAACCCTAATGTTGGGCGCAATTCTAAATATTTTACCAAATTTGCTCAATGTCGATGGGAAATCTTTTTGAAAACTTTCTAAACCAAACCCTCATTTAAGTCTCTGCAACTGACCTTGTTTTACCACTGAAGTATGTTTTTTTCGAATATGACGCCTAAAACAACGTTGGAGAACATCCCCACATTGGTCGCGATTTTCATTATTTTTGCATATTTTGTCCAATATCAATTTAAAATCTGTAAGAAAACTTTCCAAAACACCTACTCATTTACGTCACTGTTAACTGACTTCGTTTTCTTAATTCTCTTGGGCGTTTGGAAATCCCAACGTTGGGCTCCATTCTCAGTATATAGCCTAGTTTGATTATTAAATTAATGAAACTTATCCTACTGAAGTATCTCTTTTCGAATGTGATGCATAAAGTAACGTTGCAAAATATGCCCACGTTTGGAGCCACTCTCCTTATTTTGCCTATTTTTGTCTATATTAATGGAAAGATTGAAAAAAAACTTTCCAAACCACCCTCTCATTCACGTCACTGTTATCGGATCTCGTTTTCTAGATTCTCTGGGGATTTGGTAATCCCCACGTTGGGCGCCATTCTCACTATTTAGTCTAGTTTTGATTATTTATATAATAAAACTTACACTATTCAAGTCTCTCTTTTCGAATGTGACGCATGAAATAACGTTGCAGAACATCCCCACATTGGGCGCCACTTTCATTATTTTGCCTATTTTTGTCTATATTAATGGAAAGATTTTTAACAAAACTTTCCAAACCACCTTCACATTCACGCCTCTGCTAACTGACCCCGTTTAATAGATTTTCTGTGCCCCTGGAAATCCCCACGTTGGGCGCCATTCTCGCTATTTAGGCCAGTTTGATTATTTATTTAATAACACTTACACTATTTAAGTCTCACTTTTCGAATGTGATGAATAAAATAACGTTGCAGAACATCCCCACATTGGGCGCCACTTTCATTATTTTGCCTATTTTGTCCAATATTAACTTAAAATGTGTAAGAAAACATTCAACATTCATTCCAGAAATTATCTGCTAATTGACCTCGTTTATTAAATTTTCTGGGGCGTTTGAAAAACCCCACGTTGGGCGGCATTCTCACTGGTTAGCCTAACTTTATTATTGGTTTAATAAAATCTACATTTTTAAGTCTCTTTTTCAAATATGACACATAAAATAGCATTGAAGATCATCCCCACGTTGGGCGCCATTTTCATTAATTTACATACTTTGTTACATATCAATTAAAAATCTGTAAAAAAAAAAAACTTTCCAAACCTCTTTCCTCATTCAATTCTCTGCTAACTGACTTGGTTTAATAGCTTCTCTGTGTGGTTTGGAAATCCCCACGTTGGGCGCCACTTTCACTATTTTGGCAATTGTTTTCCCATATTAAGGCAAAATCTTTGCAAAAACTTTCCAAACCACCCTTCTCATTCACGTATCTGCTAACTGACCTCGTTTACTAAATTCCCTGGTGTAGAATTCTTTTTTTCACATTTTTCCATGGCAAAACTTGACAACAAGTTTAGAGCTTTGCCAATGCATGCACAAACAACAAAAACAAAAATTGACTTAGTTGAAACAACAACAACAAGAACAGCAACAACAAATGTTAAATATACATAAACACCTTTTATGACAACATAAAAACCACTTCCAAATGAAATAATTGGACAGATGGAAAGTCAGTAATGAAATTCGATAGAAAAAAAAAACAACAACAACAATTCAGAGCTCTGAACAAAAAACTGCATAAAAACTAACACGGCAAACATAAAATAACCACAAACAAGCCATAAACTTTGGAAATATTTTGTTGCTGTTGTTTTTTGTTGAAGTTATGTCCGACAATGCACTTTTAAATTAGTTAACAAAAAAAAACAGAAAATGTTACAACTAATCGGGTTTTGCATATAAATCGTTGTTTTAAACATGCTTAGTTTGGCTGGGCCAGAATGCTTGCAGTTCATAATTGCCGTTTGATTCACTGCGCCCGTCACTCAAAAATAAATAAACAATCAAACACCATAAATTTGTCGCATTTATTTATTTTTTCGCTTTTTTCGACCCAAAACAATGCCATGCAAAGCAACAGTGGACAGGGACAAAAAAAAGAAAGAAACTCTTATTTGATGTGTCAAAATTGACATAAAAAATTAATGGGAATATTTCGTTTCGTCGGATTCCTCAGTGGGCAACAAAGCCTCCAATGGATTTGAATATTCTGCAAAGCGAAAATAAAAACGAAACTACCAAAAAAAAAAAAAAAAAAAAAACAATATTTGAAAAGACTAACCGCCATTTGAACAAACAAAACAGTAGCAGTGGCCATCTCTCGTTCTCATTGTAGTGCCATGGCACTTCAGCAAATGTCAGTAGAGAATTCATGACAAATTGTTGAACATTCATCCGCTACCTCCCTCCCTACCTCCAATGTGGAATTCGCCATCTAAACAGCGGCCCTGGCAGTTATGGTCATTTGTCACTGCGAGCAAAACTAAACATAAATGAAATACAAATTAGGGCATTTTTTGCTTGGCATTGCAAACTAACATTTGTCATTGTAGGATCCTAGGGAAACCCCAAAGAATAATAAGTGGCATCTTTAAGATACATGGCTCCCTACACAGCGTACATTTTAAAAACCAACTGAGGAACTTAGTAAACCCCCCCCCCCCCAACAAAAAATAATAACTAAAATATTTAACTTGGTTTTTTGGGATCATTTATTTTATTAATACAACCACCTAGCCAACCAGTCACCTTGTCACTCAGACGCTTTATCATAAATTATGTTTTTGTGTGTGTGTGTTTGGGCCAAAATATAAAATAATCTCTCCTCAGCGCACCTTTCGCCTTCAAGCAATGCCCCCCCAAATCCCGAAAGCCCTTTATAGACATGAAATTGTTTATATTTAGTGTGTTTATTTTTTTTCTTCTTCTTTTTTATGAAGCATACACTTGGGGATTGTGTTCTTTTTCGTTTCGTTTTTTTTTGAGCAAGGTCAATGCTAACATACTTTGAGGATGCTGTGTATGAAATTATTTATTCATTATAAAGACCTTAACAATGGCTGTACAATTGACCTTTACAAATTAAAAGGACAAGGGAATTCGCAAAAGGGGACAAAGCATAGAAGACATACAACTTTTTTAAGGTATACTTTTAGAGTTTCAATAAAAATAGTTGAATGACTTACGCTTTACTTTATAAAAACCAATTTTTTGAGATTTTAAAAATTCAAGAAGCCTTTAAAATGTTCATAAACACCACACAAGTATGCTTTTTTAAAGTATGCTTTTTTAAAGCATACTTTTAGGGGTCAACCAAAAATAGTCTATGAGTTACATATTTTATAAATTCGAGGTTTCAACAGTTCAGGATAACATCTAAATTATACTTGAATACAATATGAAGCATACTTTTAAGGGTATCAGATATTTTTTTAAATTGCATATTTTTAGGGTTTCAATATAAGTATTTGCAAGACTTACGCTTTTCTTTATGCATATTTTTTTTTTGAGATTTTAAAAATTCAAGACAATCTTTAAAATTTTCATATACCCCACACAGATATGAATTAATTTTTTGAAGCATACTTTTAGGGGTCAACCAAAAATATTCTGTGAATTACATATTTGTTTATAAATTCGAGGTTTCAAAACTTCTGGATAAAATCTAAATTATACGTGAATATAATATTAAGCATACTTTTAAGGGAATCAGATAATTTTTAAAAAAAAAATTGCATACTTTTAGGGATCAATCAAAAGAAAGATTATGAATTAGATATTACTTTATAAATTCCGCGTTTCAACAGTTCAGGATTGCATCCGAATTGTGCGTAAATATAATATAAAGCATACTTTTAGGGATAATATTGCATATTTTGAGGAGTTTATAGGCATGTGGAATTAATAGCCTCAATATATTTAGAAAATAACACTTAGTTTACACAGACATATGTAAAGTAACTTTTCCACATGTATTTTTAGAATTTTTAGAGCATGGTTTTAGGCGTCCTCCCAAAAAAAACTTAAAATGTCAAAATAAACGCTGTAATTGAGCCAAGAATATCCAAAATATCGATCCTAGGCCTACCATGTGGTATACCGATCTCATATCGAGTTTATAGGCTTGTAGAGTAAATAGCCTTCATATATTTAGAAAATAACCCTTTAAGGCTAATTTACACATCATTTTAGAGATATATGTAAAGTCGAACTGAGTCGTTCTTGCTATGTGTGGGCGTCCATCCATCTCTCTGTGGTCCTGTTCATGTTAATTTCTATTCAAGCTACAAATCGCAATTATGGCCCGATCCTTACCAAATATCGCACTGAGTCAAGAAAAGTTTAGAATAAAAGCCCCTTACTTAGGAAATGATATGGACCAAAAAATATTTTTTTTCTGATTTTCCATCCGCTCTACAGATCTCAATTATAAACCAATCAATGCAGAATTTCCCATGAAGTTCGATTTAAGAGGATGGAAGAAGCCTATCATTTTTGATGGCGATCGCATAATATTTAGCGGGAGAAATTAACCTTAAATTTTGTGTGAAAAATAAGAATATTTCCATTTAACCTTAAATATTAGTATTCAAATATTTTTGATCCCGGCGAATACAAAAAATGTACTTTTATCCTTTCACTGATGCTGAGTTTATGATATAATTTGATTTCAAGGTGTTTTGGTATGACTTGTTCTTTTTTTCCAAAGTTTTCATTACAAGCCCCTAATTTGCCTTAGAACCTATTTTAACAACCTTCCGATTTCCAGAGTTTGAGATTGAGGTAATGTTCGATACTGGAAAAATCCCCCATACAATGGTATTTCGCATAGTGCTGCATTGATTAAAGTATACTTTTAGGATTTAATAAAATTAATTAAATTATTTTCTTTATTGACAAACAAATAACAATTATATTTGGTTCTTTTTTCATATTTCTCATAATTAAATATGATATCGCTTCCTCCACATATAGAACTTTTTGGCCAAGAATTCTTCACATATTTCTTTGTCCGATTGATTCAAAGCATTCCAATTCACCATTGTCCTTCAGTCCTCCTTTTATTTGCTGTAATATTTTCAATGCACTTTTTCGATTCTCTTCTCTTCAAGTATCATTTGGTATTTTTACCTGTTGAATAAAATGTTCAATATATACAACTACAGAAACATATTTCGTATATCTGTAAATGAAAGTCTCATTAATGTTTAATACGAAAGAGGAATATAAAAAAACTTATTTGCAATTTTTACCACTAGCCTAGAAAGTGATTTACATACTAGCCACTAAATGAATTAAAAATGTTAAATATAAAATTAAAATATTTCGATGAAAAAAATTAATCATACGACGAGTAAAACCTTAAAATTTAATGCATAGTTTTAGGGGTTTTTAAATAAAAAAATATTTAGAAAGAAATTCCAAAATTTCAAGAAATGATTAAAAAGCAACATATCTAATAAGAACAGAAATAAGTTAGAAAATTTCAGCTGAGGTGTTGCTAGACATATGCCTCACTGATTTTGTAAGGGACAAAATATTGGACCTACATATCCCAAATTCACATTAGATATAGTAATAGTACAGATATTGCAAATTGCCAACTATACGTTGGGCGCCATTTTGCTTGAAACCAAGAGTTTGGTTAATTTTCATATTTAATATTTTTAAATAAAATTTCATATATTTATGTCCTTCCTTTAAAAGAGAAACCACAAAATTTAAATATTTTACAGGAAATCCTTACGTTGGGCGCCAGTCGGTGTGATTGATTATTATACCCTCCACCATATATTAAGGTTGTCATTCCGTTTTTAACACCTCGAAATATACATTTTAGACCCCACAAAGTATATATATTCTTGATCAGCATCAGCATATGTCGATTTAGCAATGTCCGACCGTCTATCCGCCTGTGGAAATCACTCTAGCTTCCGAACGGATTGAAGTAGATTGATAAAATTTTACTCAAATGTATATTATGTCTGCAGGACTTTTGGTATTGAAAATGATCCATTTAGGTCTACGTTTTGGTATAGCCCCCTTATAACGGTACCTCCCGATATTCGGTATTCTTATGATTTTAGCGACATTATTCACCGAAATGGTTTCAAATTTGGTATTTGAAATTCACAATCAATACTACAGCCTATGACAGAAAATTGTCTGTGCAGGTCCACGTCTTCTTATAGCCCCCATATAAAGGTACCTCCCAATATTCGGTATTTCAATGATTTTATTCACCAATTTTTCAAGTTTTGCATTTGAATATTGTAATGGATCATGAAAAATGGCTTATGCAGGTCCATAACGGCTACATTTGGTATTTTTAAGATTTTAACAGAATTTGTAACGGATTTTATTTTTTGAAAACTGCCAAATTCGATCCAAGTGGTGGAGGGTATTCAAAGTTTAATTTGGTGTGGTCATTTTTACATTGGGCGCCATTTTCACTACTTCGACAGTTGTGATTTATTTTAAAAGAAATCTTTTTGAATTTTTTTTTTTAAATAACCTCCTATTCTACTCTTGGTACTCACACAACAATGTCTAAAAGACACACTACCCACAGACAACCTCCTAAAGATTGTATATCTGTAAAATTCATCTTCAAGGGTAATCTACCTAAAGAAGACCTAGTGAAGTATTCTATATATCTTTGACTTTCCAATAGACTGCCCTATATAAATGCCCCTTCACGTTTACAAGGTCATGTTTGGGCCGCATATATATTTAAAAAAAAAATTATGTGAAAAGAAGACCACTTATAGGTCTTGTATCCATAATAAATGCCGTGAAGGAAATCTACATAATACCTCTAAAATGTATTTTTTTTTTTTTTATCTCTAAGCTAAACGATATCTATAGAAAGACTTTTAAATTTTTTTTCTAAGGAAGGTTTTTTCAAAAGTATTTCTGTATTGAATATTCCCTTCTGTTCTTGAATTCTGAAATAAATAGTTGCATACTTTCAGGAAACTCTTGAAACTTTAAGGTTTAGTACTCTACTTGTTCTACATATTAATAATTAGAAAATAATTGCTAAGTCTAATATCCGGATAATCATAATTAGCATTTAGAAGAATATTGAGGAAAAATTCAAGCTCTATGCTACTCAATTTTTTTGATGGAATACCACATACCTTTGCAGCAACAATCAGTTGATTTTTTTGCCTTAATAAAACCTAATTTAAGGAGAAGAAAGCAAATGACATGATGGAAAAATAGTATGATTTTAGGCGTTATTTGAATACAAATAGCAAATATTAGGAAGTTAATGAGAGTAAATATACTATAAGTATATAATATACTATAAGTGTAGCAAATTAAAGTTCGAGATGAAATTTTATTACAAAAAAAATAAAGCATAGTTGTAGGATTTAATGAAAAAATCAATCCAAGTGAAGGAAAATATAAATAAGAACATAGCAAAATCTACTTTTATGTTATTTAAATGAAATAGAAGGGAAATTAAAATTAAGCTCACAACATATTTTTGGTATAAAATGAGACAGATAAATAATGTCAATAGACAAATAATGCATACATTTAGGCGTTGAAAAAAAATTGTTTTTAAAATGGTTATACAAATCCCGTAAATATATATTTTTATATAGGGCAAAAAAGCAGAATTAATAAGGCAACACAAAATTAAATAGACACATAGTGCATACTTTAAGGCGGTGAAATATTTTGGGCAACAAATAAAATAGGAACACCGAGACCACTTTTAGGCTTTTATGGCAACAAAATTAGGCAATAGCAAATTAAATAGCATGCTTTTAGGCATTGAACATATATTTCGACTTATGGCTGAAGAATCCGATGACGCTTTGAATTCTTCTCAAAGCTCTACACACCTTTGAAAATCCAACACTCCTTCTCTCTGAATAGTAACACACACTCCATTTTTTTTTTTTTTTTTTTGTAATTAGAAATTTTCTCGATTTTTATTATTTCATTCTTTTTTATTTGCTTTCATATTTCATTTAAATATTTGTATAATTTTGTTTTTTTTTTAGGTTTCTATCAGGAATTTTTGTTTTGCTTTTTTTTTTTGTTATATTATTTAATAAATTACTTATTTTCGTTCAAGAAGAATTTTTTGTTAACACTTTGTGCTGTATTTTTGTTGTTAATATTGAAAAAAGTGTGTGTTTGTGAATGGAAAATATGTATGTAGGTATGTAGAGGAGGTATGCGTAGGTATGTGAGTGAGTGGCGGGGTGGAGTGGAGTGGAGTATATATGTAACATGTGCTGAGCAAATGTGGATTTGGTGAAACCGATAATGGAGTTGATTGTTTTGTGTGTGTCGGGTGGATGGATGGATGAATGAATGTATGGATGGTTGTAATGAGGTGAGCTGTTAATGCCTTGTGAGAACCTTTAGTATGTTTTAGTTTTTTTTTTTTTTTTTGAGTTTTTTTTTTTTAAATAATAAAAAAAATTAAAATTGAAATAAAAACAAACATAAGATTTAAATTTTTCCAAAAATTTGTGTTTTGTATTTTTTGTTTTCTTGGTGACTTTCAGGGTCAATTTTTTGTTTTTTCCCTTTTTTTAAAAATATAACTTAAAATTTCTTTTATAACTAACAACTAACAGTTTGTATTCTTTTTACAAATATTTTTAAATAACTTAAACATAAAAATAAAAAATTAAAAAAAAATAAAAAATTGAAAATAAGCTATTCAGTCTTGGTTTGTTTGAAAATAAAAAGAAAATAAAGAAAATTTTAACATAAACAAGAAATTTACAACATTTAAGAAAACATAATTTTTTACAAAAAATAAAATTAAAAAAAAATAATTTTTAAATTAAATGTTTAAATCTAAAGAAGTTTTTTTTCCAAAGTAATTTCAATTTCTTCTTTTTTGGTTTGGTTATTTACACAGTTTTGCTATTTACACGTTGCAACAGTTATGTTGTTATGGAGTGTTTGATCCTTGTTTTCTTTTTTTGTTTGCAGGCTTAACAGGATAATCACACAGTTATGATGTCTGTTAAATCGCTGGGGGCTTCCGCGCTGCCATGGCGGCTGTCTACTGGAATATTGATGCAAACATTGTCACATGGCTCTTCGGGCGCCAACAAAGCCATTGAGGCTGCCACATCATAGCAGGGTGGCAACAACAAATCCGTTGCTGTCGAGGATTTGCTGACATTGGTCTGCGATGCTGATTTACATTTGGCTACTTTGCTGTCTTGCTGTTTGCTGGGGCTTAGGGCCGCAACAGTTTTTTTGTTGTCTTGTTTGCTCTGCATTACATCGTATTTCTCCCAGGAGCTCATCAAATTCGATGCCTGATGATGCACAGCCGCCAATGTGGGATAAATGAATTTCATGCCAAAGGCAAAGTGCTGTTGCTGGTGATGCAAGGCCTCATCGTAGGTGGGCAGGCCAGTGGCAATGGTATAACAGGGCGGTGGTGGTAGTGGCATACTCATTTGATAGTAGGCAGCTTCAGGATTTGCCGTGGCATCACAGGGTCCAATTGTGCCGGGATACATGTCATTGTTCAGATGGGCGCGAATGTCCTTGTCTAAAAAGGGAAAGGAAAAAAAGGAACAAGAAATTAATAAAAATTGCAAAATTGATTTTTTGGGGAGGTTGAAATAAATAAAAGGAAAAAAGGAGAAAAAATTGGAAAATTTTCAAAAAGTGGTGCCTACTTTTAGGGGCAGAAACTTTTAGTTTCCTACTTAAGAGACAATAAAACTGGATTTATAAATATTTAAAGGCAATGATCTATTAAAAAAAGTTTTGCAATACTTTTTTTTCAAAAAGTGATGCCTACTTTTAGGCGTTTTATAAAATTGTCTCAGTTATTGATTTTTTTATTCAAATAAACAAAAAATTAAGGAAATGAATTAAAAATGAAAAAAAAACAAAAAAAAAATTATTGCTTTTTTTAATAAAATGTATTAAAAGGTAGTGCCTGTTTTTAGGCGCATTGTTATATTTTTGCCTAAAATATGATTGTTTTTTAATTAAAAATCAAAAAATGGTGCCTACTTTTAGGCATTGTATACAATTGACTGAGTTATGATTTTTTATTATTATTATAAGGAAATAAATTATTATTATAAGGAAATAAATATAAAAAATAAAGAAAAATAAAAAAATGTATTTAATAACACTTTTTAAAAAAATGTATTTAAAAAGTGGTGTCTGTTTTTAGGCGTATTATTATATTTTTTCTTAATATATGATTTTTATTTAAAAAAAACGCTTTCTTAAGATTGTATTTTTTCTGAAATTATTTGTGAAATAATAAAATCAAAAACTTGTGCCTACTTTTAGGCAAAAAATCTCAATTTTTCCCATTTTATTTAAATAAAAATCCCATTAATTTTTAAATTTATGACAAAATCCCTAATACCACCAACGAAATAACTAAAATAAATCTCAACACACATGTTATCCCGCATAACATATTTCCCTGTTTTCTTTATTTGTAGACCATTTGCCACAATTTATGGCCCGGCGGCGGCCAGGTAACAAACATTTACATTATTTACAACTTAATTAAGTAGAAACCCATCGCAGAAGCCAAGAACACACAAAAAAGCCTTGAGCCTGTCAGGCTCTACATTAAGACCCACAAAACTAAAACATGAAATATTTACATAGAAAAAGCCAGGAAAGTTGTATCTCTCTTTTTTTCTGCCACAACTAATTGATTACAAATAAACCTTAATCTACCTGTTAAATAGAAACTGACAAAGTGCCAAAGTAAACATAAGCGAAAGGGAGGAAATGGGGGCGGGGAGTGTTTGTGCCTTTGGCAAGACATTAAATAGGTTAAGCCACTAAGAGCCTAAAAGTATGTTACCAAACTTACTTATTTATTCATGGCAAGGAAATTCAAAAAACAAAACGCAGTAGGTTGGGTATGGGGCAGTGGGAGGTTAGAACAATAAATTTTCGTTAAACATGTTAGGTGGCAAAGTAAACAAGAAATAAAACTTTTTTTTTGGCAGAATGGCAGCTTCTGTGTGGGAGGTTCAAGTCTAAACTAATTAGCCAAGTAAATTAGGGGAACGTTTTTGATTTTTTTTTTTTTGTAAAAAAGTTAGGAAAAACCTTTGACAGTTCGAAAAACAATAACTTCAAAGTAAGATATATAAATCAATTATTAAAAGGGGAGGTTTAAAAGTTTTTCCCCCAAAAAAGTAGACCCGAGGAAAATGTTATTAAGGCACCTGTTGCCCTGGTAAAACAGGCAGGGGAAAGAAAAGAAAATTTGCCTTAAAAGCTTTATATTTTCTTCCTTCTCTGAGTAATTTCAATAAAAATTGTGACTTCATAAAAAAGAGCAGGAAAATTGCTGTCGCATTTTTTGTTTATGCCCTGTGCCATAATCTAAGATACTAAAATGTTGTTGATTACTGTCATTTGTTGTCAGCTGGCTGCTACTGCTGCTTAAACAAAAGACTTTGGCCTTTTGTGGGGCCACAAAATTTATAGACTTTTCCGTGACAGTGAGTGAGTGTGTTTGAGAGAGATATTTATTTGGTAATATTGCGCCTTAAAATAGGCAATATTTTTTGACAACATAAACAATAGCTCCTAAAGGCTATGTGTAAAAAAGGATGGAAACAAAATCTAATTGGAAATGCCTAAAAACAAATACATTAAAATGGAAGCAGTAATGGGGCAGGGAGGGTACTTGAATTTTGCAAATAAATGGGGATTTTTGTTAAAGGCAAGTTAGGAAAAATGTGAAAAAAATATTTTTAAATAAAAAATTTTGCCGATTTAATAATTTTGTATTTTTACTAACATTTTGAAGAATCTGAAAATATTTTTTTTTTTAATTTTTTTTTTTTTAAACTTTTCCCATTGAAAAAAAATGAAAAATTGTGAAAATATTATTTTTTTTTTTCAAATACATATTTTTGGTGATTTTACAATTTTGTATTTTTGCTAAAATTTTGTAGCATTGAAAAATATTTTTTGTTTGAAAATCTCATTTGCAAATAAAAATATCCCTTGGAGGGAAATTTTTGTTTAAAGCAATATTTTGAAAATAATAATATTTTTGGCTTTCTGATGTGATTTTTAAATGTTTCTAATCAAAAACCCAAAATTTCCCTTTTGGGAAATTTTCAGGGAAATTTTTATTTTCGCTGGATTTTAATATTTTGCAAAGCAGAGACCCTAAATCAAAGAGAATTTTTCAATTGAGTATAAATAAAAATTTCCCATCAAGGGAAATTTGAAAATCTTGGAATATTTTTTTGAAAAAGTTGTGATTTTATTTGGGAAAAGCGAAAAAATTCAAATTTCAAAAAGCGTAATTCCAAATAGTTTTTTCTAATGTTTTTTCCTAATTTTCCTAAAAACTCAAAATTTTGGTTTTCATTTTCACAATATCCCTTAAAAATTTTTATTTTTTATTCTGCATTCAGAATTTTCAATTTATTTGCCTATTTTTTTCTAAAAAATTTAATATTTCTATTTTTCCTTTTTTTTTAATTTTCTAATTTTGTTTATTTCCCTATTTTTTCAATATATTTTTATTTTAATCTTTCAATCCTATTTTTTAAATTTCCTAAAATTATTTATTTTCCTATTTATTTTTTATTTCAGTCCCATTTTTAATTTTTATTTTTTCTATCAATATTTTTATTTTTCAAAATTTTTATTTAATTTTTTGGCCCTATTTTCGAATTTAGAAAATTATTATTTTTTTAAAATTTCACTGATTCTTATTTTTTTCAACATTTTTGAAAAATTTTTCCCCAATTTCATTTTTTCAAAAATTTATGTTTTTAATTTTCTCTGCCTCATTTTCCTTTCAAGTTTTCATTTTCTGTTTAATTTTTTTTTTTTGAAGAATAAATAAAATAAATACTTACTGCATTTTTTCCATTGACGAAACTTGCGATAGAAATAACAGCTGAACACAACAAATATCACGGTCAAGATGACCAGCGATGTGACAACACCGACCCACAAATAATTGATCAGCGAATTCATATCGGCTCCGGCAAAAAATCGCTCCCAACCTGACAACGTTTTCATATCGGCCATATTAAGCACGGCACTGTTTGAAATCTGTTCATGGGTAATGGGTTGACCCAAGGAATCAACCAAACCGGAGTGATGATGTTCCGCAGAAATGGTGTCATAGGCTGTGTTGCCCACCTTTTCCAGCAAACGTTTGAAATTCATCATATTATCAATGTGATGATTATCATGTTCGCTGGGCACGACAAAGGAGATTTCGGGATGATCCTTTTGCAACTGCGACATCCACATATCCATAATTGTGGGTGAAGCAGTCATGGTGGGTGCCATTGTGGGGGTGGTGGTCACTGGCGGTAAGATGGTGGTGGTATCCTCTAGGTAATCCATGGTTGAAGACATTATTGGTTTTGTTTCTTTAATTTTTTGGTATTGAATATTTTTTGGTTTTATTTAAAAAAAAAATATTTTTTTCACTTTTCTCTTCTAACACAAATCATGAATTGATTTTCTTTTGGTTTTTGTTTTCAAATATTTTTTTGGTAATTTGTTTTTAGTTTTCACTTAAAATATCTGTTTATTTTTGTTACGTATTTTTTCCAACACGTTTTTGTCGTAATTTTAGTTTGTGATGTTACGGTTTTAGGTTTGTTTTTACGGAAAATGTATAATTTTTAGTTTTCCCAAAACATGACCGTCTTGTTTGGTGTCTAGAATTAAACTGTTTTCTTCAGTTGGGCCTCAGTGTTTAGTTTCGATTCATGCCAAGCACGTTGCATTTTTTTGGACAATGCGAGTGGTGTTTTTGGTGGCACACACAACACAGAGATACAATTTCATCTCTCGCTCTCTCTCCGTCTGCTCTTTGAATTAACACACAAAAGTACCAAACAGCACAGTAAATTCAAACAACAAAGGCATTTGTTTTCTTTTTCTTTTGGGCAAAGGGAATTTTACTCTCTCTGTCTCTCCCCATCACCAACCTTATTTTCACTCTCTCTCTCCCTGAAAAGGCCCTTTTGCCATATGGCATTTGTAAAGTTATTTCTTTTGTTTTGTAACAGGTTGAAACAATAGAGAAAGAGAGCCCTGTTAATTGATAGAGAGAGAGAGAGAGATAGAGAGAGGGAGAGACTTAAATTTCCCACAACACAAAGCAATACACTGGAGTTTGTTTTTGTTATTGCATTGCATTGCCTGTTATCCTCTTGGCTGCTTATTTTCTTAAGGCATCTCTGGCTTTGGCTCTCAGAATATTTATTTTCTTAAACTCGGAGTATCTCTCTTTTACTCCCTCGTTTAAAGCACGATTGTTGTTATTGCTGGAAATGTTGTAGGAGGTAGAAGGAAATCTGCTAGGATTTAAAGTAGAATATTGCCATGAATTTAACTTTAAGTATTACTGACCTACATTCTTCAGTTAGGGATGCTAAAAACTCTTACTTTAAATTAAATTTCAGAGAGGGAAATTAAAGGGGAATCTAAAGGAAATTACGTTTTTTCTTACTTCATCTTCAACAAAAAAAAATATGAATCGAAAAAGGACCATAATGAAAATAATTTTACACCTTATACTGTAATTTGATACTTTTTTGCCTTGACATCTTGGCTTGATTAAATATTTAAGCAAAAAATTCGAATGCCATATGTTGCAAACCGGAAGAACTTGTGCTTCAGTGACCTACCATTGAAAGGTCGTTCGAAAAATGTTTGCTTAATAACATATATCTGCATTGCCATGGACATTGGACACCGGATATTTGCAGAAATGAGCAAACGGATGGCCAAAGCGGACATGGTATTTATGACAGCAAAAAAAAAACATGAACAGAATAAAACAAAATGTTTCAAGTAGCCGTTTCACAGGTGTTTTCAACAGCAAACAAATGGAAAATTATGAAACATAATATCGCAATGAAAAAATAGGATAAATATAAGGAGTAAATTATCCTTTATATCTCAGTATGATGATGGGAAGAGGAAATGGTAAAGGAGGCTAAAAATAGGATTTTTTTTTCACATTCCATAAACCATTTAATATTTAATGAGATAATCATTTTTGGGAACTTTTAACGAATGGCGCCCAAATGAAAATACGGAAATGATGAGCCTTCTTTCTATTAAGACTAGAATTATGATAATTGCAGAAAGTCTTGGACTTGAAATGATGCAAAAATATTATCTATTAGTAGCTTTTTAGAATGTTTCAAAGTGGCGCCCAAATGAAAATAAACTGAACATGGTTTTAAATTTAAAGAGATTTTTTAGAATGGCGCCCAATTAAAAATGTAGTGAGGGTTGGCGAAAAGTATTCTTTTTTATATTTAAAAATATTTATGTATATATTTATCAATAGCTATGAACCGAACAGAACGAAAACCGCGCTTCAGGTCGCCTGAAAACCTATTTCAAAAGCCGAATCCTGCTTCATAGGTAGTGTGAACCACTAAACCGAAACAATCCAAATGATTTGCAGCTATTGTTATTTCATAAGTAATGTTGTTTTTTCTGGAAGCCTTCAAAGTGGCGCCCAATTGAAAAAAGTAAAAATATTAATTTTCATTCATTTCTATCTCTTAATATTAAATGAGGTAACCTTATTAAGTAATAGTGTAGAATGGCACCCAAATGAAAATTTAGAAACAATTTCCTGAAAAATATTCTTATTTGGACTTAAGTTATTATAAAGAGGAGAGTTTTTTCTGGAAGCGGATATTCGGTATTTTGATGATTTTAGCGACATTATTCATCGGACTTGTTTAAAATTTCGTATTTGAAGTTCGTAATGGATACTACAGCCTAAGACAGAAAATTGTTTGTGCTGGTCTACGTCTTTGTATAGTCCCCATATAACGTTACCTCCCGATATCCGGTATCTTTTTGATTTTAGCAACATTATTCACCGGAATTGTTTCAAATTGGGTATTTGTAGTTCGTAATGGATAATACAGCCTAAGACAGAAAATTGTCTGTGCAGGTCCACGTCTTTGTATAGCCCCCAAAAAAGGGAACCTCCCGATATTCGGTATTTTGATGATTTTAGCTACACTATTCACCAAGTTTTTTCAAGTTTCGCATTTGAATATTATTATGGCCTATGACAAAAGTTGCCTATGCATGTCCACGTCGTCGTATAGACCCTAATATAACGGCTACATTAGGTATTTTTAAGATTTCAACAGAAATTTTAACGGATTTAATTTTTTTTGAAAATTGCCAAGTTCGTCCCAAATGGTGGAGGGTATGCAAAGTTCACCCGACCGAACTTACAGTTTTTTACTTGTTTTGCAAATTGATTTCAAGTTATAGTTAAAATAAAAAAAATCGTCGAAAAGTTAACTTTTTAATAGTTAAAATCGAATCCTGCAATATTTCGTGAAATGGCGCCCAACTGTTCTTTAATGCTTCAGTACCATATTTTTAAAGAGTAGCTCTGATTTTTTTCATTATATCAGAGGCATATTAGAAAAAAATTAGTCGGGCGCCATATATCTCGCTAGACTTCTCCGTTTTCGAAATTATCCGTTTCAGATATATTTTCAACTTTTCTACTCCTCTAACGTTCTCCCCAACTATGATTATCTTTATTCCTTATTCAAATAAAAAAAAAATCATTGCATATTTTCTCAATATTATTAATCCTATTAAAATAAACATGTTATCGAGAACCATACAAATCCCGGCAACATTGTGGATTTAAGTCATATGTTTGTTATTTCAGAATTCTAGTTGTTCGAATGGCAGAAACACACAAAAATACCATCTGTTAGTATTTTTGTTGTTCAATGCTCTCCAGGGCACTTAATAAGGAAAATAAACCAGCAAGTCGAACAATAATAAACAGAGAATTTTGTTTTCGATTTTACTCAATACGCAATGAATGCAACATTTTTTTGGGAGAGAAAAATTAATAACAAAGACTGGAGAATGAACTCATTATCCTAAATCTACCTGTTTACGATTTTGAGAGAAAGAATATTGCAATCGTTTTCAGAAAGAAAACATTAAATACTCAATGGCACAAGAAATTTTGTAATGCTCTCCAGAGCAATTCTCCCCCGAATCAAACTAAACTCATTTATTTGATGCACTTACATTCGGTATTTAACTCAACTCATTACACATGCACCTAATCTTTTACAATTTCTATGCATTGAAACCCCCATACTCCCACTCAGTACTCTCCACTCAATACTCACTCAATAAATGTTCTTCCCTTCAAGAACAACGGACACACAACATTTGCTACCTGTTTACGAGAAGAGAGAAATTTCCCACCAAAAGGGAAATTTTCTCCCTAAATCCAAATGAGAGTATGATTTTTTTCACCAAAGAGAGGAAGGGAGAATGTTACAAATGTTATTTTGCTCTCTCTCTGTTTGGCTGCAATAACCAACACGATGTGGGAAATTTCTTCAGTTCAAATGTTGCCTTGCAGGGTGAAAGGTTAATGCTTGGCGCATGAGGATGTTATGAGAAAGTGACCTGTATAAAAGCGATATTATATGGCATGAAAAATACGTAAAAATGTACTTAGGGTTTCAAGACAAAGTGACTGTTTGGAAGTCACAGACATGATTTTTGTTTCTTCTTTGGATTATTTAGAGAAATTATAGAACGAGTTACATATTCCACAACTACTTTTCTTACCTCAAGAAATAAATTGGATTTGTAAACATGGAATATTACGGCATTACTTGTTGGGAAAAGGTGGAAAAGAGCTCATATATGGGTGAGGTTTTTGAAAAGAAGATATACAACTCCGATATAGTTTCTAATTTAGATTTCGAAGCTGATATTAAAAAGATTATATGAATGAAATTTCTAACCAGTCGAATGAAATCCCTAACCAATCGAACGTTGGGCGCCATTTGACATTTGTGATAATTTTTAAAGAGAAACCGCTGTATTAACGTTTAAGAGCCGCATATTGATATAATTTTATGAAACTACTATAGAACTATGAATCTATGTGACCCCACGTTGGGCGCCGTTTTACATTTCTAACAATTTACAAATCCTTTGTTTATTATTCGATGCCGAAACGAATATAGCTACATAAAAGTATTCTATAAAACTATGGACAGGTGTGTCCCCCCACGTTGGGCGCTATTTGATATTTGTGATAATTTTTAATTTTTGGATTAATGTTTAAAATGCGATATTTATATAATTATATTATACTAATATAGAACTAAGAACCGTTGGGCGCCATTTCACATTTGTGGCCATTTTCAAAGAAAAATCATTGGATTATTATTATTTCAAGCCGAAACGAATATAACTACATGAAAGTAGTCTATAAAACTATGGACAAGTTAGTCCCCACGTTGGGCGCCATGTTACATTTGCGACAATTTTTCTAAGAAAAATTTTTGTATTAATGTTCCAAAGTCGTTACTGAGATAATTATATGAACTATTAACCTATGTGACCCCATGTTGGGCGCCATTTCACATTTGTGACAATTTTTAAGAAAAGTCAATGGATTATTATTCGAAGCCGATATTGCCACAATTATATGAAACTAACTCAAAAATCTAAAAAACTATGGAAAAATGTACCCCCACATTGGGCGCCATTTCACATTTAAGACGATTTTTAAAGAAAATCGTTTACATCTTTAATAAAAAGAACAGAAAACAACTACTTTTGAAGCTATACCTTCAATAAATTGAAAAATCTATGAGGCATTTAAGAACTTTGGTTGGATATGTTAACATGGTATTCTACTTGAGAAACAGCAACAAATGAATATTTTCTAAATAATAATATATCGTAATATAATCGAAAACTTCAAAGGTTATTTAACTATTCGATTGGAAATAAAGTTACAACCCAGAATTTAATTCCAGAACATAATTGCAAATATATAATTTCAATATTAAATTTTAAATGCGCATCCTGAAGAAACATTTTCGAATGTTTCCCAAAATTGAAGAAATTTTCGTTACTAAAATGAATCCGCTATTTGATGAGCACAATATCCTTTAGATTTGACTTCCACCAATTCATAATGGAACTCTATGTTGTTGTGTAGCAAATCATTTCTCATGCACAATTCTTTAGAGACAACTGATTTACAAAAACTCACCCACTAGATGGCAGCACAATGTTCATTTTCTAGTTTGAGGTCTTTCATTAACAGAGGAATATGAAAGGTTATTCCTCTTTTCGATAATTTTGATTGCGAGCTAGATTTACAGGAGTCCTCCGAGTAACTCTAAGACCCATGATCTTTAAAAAATCCAAATATTTTTTGGAACGCTATAATAAAGGACCCACTTTTTTAAGTTCGCTTTGTAAAGCAAAGGATTATATGATCCTTCTGCTCATATATATAGTCTCATAGAGTTCCTGGCCATTTAAATCATGAATCCCACAGGAATCCTTGACCTTCAGTTCGACTCGACTTGGGCTTCCGGTGGTCTACAAGCACACCCTGGCATTCATGTTAACTTAAAAGTTTTCTTGGGCTTAAGGTCGTATATAAGGACTCCCTGGCCCTCAGGTCGACTATAAGTACTCTTTGACCTTCACGTCAACTATAAAGATTTCTTAAGGTTTAAGTCGTCTACAAACCCTCCCTGGCCTCCAGCTCGTTATGAGGACTTCCTGACCTTTAACACGTCTGTTGGAACTCTTTGGGACACTATAGAAACTCCCTGGCCTCCAGCTCGTCTATAGAGACTCCCCGGCCTCCAGCTCGTCTACAGAGACTCCCTGGCCTCCAGTTCGTCTATAGAGACTCCCTGGCCTCCAGCTCGTCTATAAAGACTCTCTGGCCCTCCAGCTCGTCTATAGAGACTCCCTGAGCCTTCAGTTCGTCCATAAAAATTCCCTGGCCGCCAGCTCGTCTATAGAGACTCCCTGAACCTTCAGCTCGCCTATAGAGACTCTCTGGCCCCTCAGCTCGTCTATAGAGACTCCCTGAGCCTTCAGCTCGTCTATAGAGACTCCCTGAGCCTTCAGCTCGTCTATAGAGACTCCCTGAGCCTTCAGCTCGTCTATAGAGACTCCCTGAGCCTTCAGCTCGTCTATAGAGACTCCCTGAGCCTTCAGCTCATCTATAGAGACTCCCTGAGCCTTCAGCTCGTCTATAGAGACTCCCTGGCCACTTAGCTCATCTATGGAGACTCCCTGAGCCTTCAGCTCGTCTATAGAGACTCCCTGAGCCTTCAGCTCGTCTATAGGGACTCTCTGGCCCTCCAGCTCGTCTATAGAGACTCCCTGAGCCTTCAGTTCGTCTATAGAGACTCCCTGAGCCTTCAGCTCGTCTATAGAGACTCCCTGAGCCTTCAGCTCGTCTATAGAGACTCCCTGAGCCTTCAGCTCGTCTATAGAGACTCCCTGAGCCTTCAGCTCGTCTATAGAGACTCCCTGAGCCTTCAGCTCGTCTATAGAGACTCCCTGAGTCTTCAGCTCGTCCATAGAGATTCTCTGAGCCTTCAGCTCGTCTATAGAGACTCCATGGACTCCAGCCCGTCTATAGAGACTCCCTGACCTCCAGCTCGTCCATACAATTTTCCTGATCCTTCAGCTCGTCTATAGAGACACCCTGCCGCCAGCTCGTCTATATAGACTCCCTCGCCTCCATCTCGTCTATAGAGACTCCTAGACCTCCAGCCCGTCTACAGAGGCTCTCTGGACCTTCATCTCGTCTATAGAGGCTCCCTACCCTTCAGCTCGTCTATAGAGACTCACTGGCCTTTCTCTTATCTATAAGGGCTAGGAAGTCCTTGACGTCCTTAAGGACTTATTGGTCTTCAGTTTGTTAATGGAGACTCCCTGAGCCTTCAGCTTGTCCATATTGACTTGATCGTTCACCCTTCACTTCCTTCGAAGATTTGCACCATAAATCTTCCCCAAATTGCTTACTCATTATTTGGACATTATCTTCTTTTACATGTTCATAAATATTTCCAATAGACATAATGACTACCACAAAGCTATTTTAAGAATTCAACCCAAATCTTTCTTGGAAATTGAGCAAAACCCCTCCGCCTGCAACCTGTCTAAATGCAATAGTTAACACCAGCAACAACAATTATATTGCCTTCCATGGCAATGCTAATTTCTACGGAAATCATGAGTTCATGATTCTCCTTGTTAGCCACCTGCTGTTCTTCCACTCCTTTTTTGTTTTTTTTTTTTTTTTTTTTTTTTGGTCTACAATTTTGAACTCAGTGCAACACACTTTTCAATTTAGCAACAACGTGCCAATTTTTACATGTTCGACAGGGTAAACAAACGTGGAAGATGTGCACAGGTGTAAAATTGCCAGACTACCTGTGATTTCCAAGGAAATTGACTTGAATGGAAAGCAAAGGTGAAAATGTCTAAATATTAAGATTTGGAAATAAGAGGCTTTTCGAGTGACTTTAGGGAATTTAAAAACCAGTGATTCAGGAATTTTATGAAGAAAACAGGTTGAAAATATTAAAGATTATAGAAATGAAATTCTAAAATGAACAATTTTCTGGAATATCCTTAAGGGAAGCCTATCAATAGATCAGTGGTCTTCAGGTCAGAAATCATTCAAGGAATATCCCAAAAATGTATTTTAAAGCCATGGACATTAGTGAATATTCAATTGTCCCTCCCAGAAAGCACAGACAATTTATATTTCCATTGCCCTAGAATCTCCAAAAAACATCACCCCACCTTCATCCCAAACTAACTTATTTTTACGAAAAATCGTTTATTTACTTTGCTCTAAAGATAGCTATTACTTCTGGTTCAGTCTTTCCATTAACAAATTTCCAACATCAACAGTTTGTGACATTTCAAATCTTTTGAGCATTTTCTATGCAGTTTTATAGACACCAATACAATCACACTCACACACACAGACGGGGTACATGAACATTGCATTCCCAAAAAGAATCTTTTGTTGCAATGTTGTCGCACAGCAGTTACCTTTGCATTTGATGTCCTTATCATCAACATCCTTGTCGGTCGGTCGTCGTCGTCGTCGTCGTCATCGTCATACTCCCAACTCACTTTGCACGGAAGTCCCTGCGGTCTGTCACATACGCCTGACACATGACACAGTAACACACTCTGTACATGACAACAAAGCCATGTTGTTATTGTTGTTGTTTTCCTTCGTTTTGGTTTGATGGAAGTAAAAAATGCTAAGAATAACATATTTGAGCATTAAAAAATTCGGTAGGGTACCTTGGCAGAAAGTTTTTTTGGTGGATGGAAGGGTAAAGGTGCTGACTGTGAACTTCATTGAAATGGATATCGGAAAACTTTAAGTAAACTAAATTTTTGAATCAAACAAAAAATGCAATATTGAAATGAGGAGACGAAGTGTCCCTAGACAAGTAGAAGAGCAAAGGGTCTTAGAAGCGAGCGGGGGCCAAGGAGTACTTATATACGAGCTAAAAGACGGAGTCCCTATGGGCTAGGTAAAGGTCAGGGAAAAAGGTCATAGAAAAGCTGGGGACCAGGAGTCTCTACAGACGACCTGGAGGCCAGGACGTTTTATGGACAAGTTGAAGACCAGGTAGTCATTATAGTCGATATGGGGGCTAAGGAGTCTTTATAGTTGATCTGTGCACCAGAGAGTCTATATAGAGGAGCCGCAGGCCAGGGAGTCTCTTTAGACGAGTTGGGGGCCAGGGAGTCTCTATAGACGAGCTGAAAGGCCAGAGTGTCTCTGTAGACCACCTGAAAGCTCAGTAGGCTCCATAGCTGAGCTGAAGGGCCAGAGAGTCTCTATAGACGATCTGGCGGCCAGAAAATCTCCGCACGCGAGCTGGAAGTCTGAGAGTTTCTATAGATGAGCTGAAGGGCCAGGGAGTCTCTATAGATGAGCTGGATGCCAGGGAGTCTCTATACGTGAACTGGTGGCCAGAGAGTCTCTATAGGCGAACTGGCTTCCAGAGAATCTCCACTCGCGAGCTGGAAGCCTAACGAGCTGGAGGGCCAGGGATTCTCTATAGACGAGCTGAAAGCTAGAGAGTCTCTATACTCGAGCTGGATGCCAGATGAGCTGGATGCCAGATTAGCTGGATGCCAGGGACCCTCCATACGCTAACTGGACGCCAGGAAATCTCTATAGGCGAACTGGTGGCCAGAGAATCTCCACGTGTGAGCTGGAAGCCTGAGAGTCTCTATAGACGAGCTGAAGGACCACGGAGTCTCAATAGATGAGCTAGATGCCAGGGAGCCTCCATACGCTAACTGCACGCCAGGGAGTCTCTATAGGCGAGCTGGTGGCCAGAGAGTCTCTATAGGCGAAGTGATGACCAGAGAGTCTCTAGTGACGAACTGGAGACCAGGGAGCCTTTATAGGTGAGCAAGAGGTCAAGGAGTCTTTATAGATGAACTAAAGGCCAAGGAGTCTCTATAAATGAATTAGAATTCTTTATAGTCGAGCTGAAAACAGGGTAGTCTCTATTGACGAGCTGGAGAACAGGAAGTCTTTATATTCGAGCTGAAGGCCAGGAAGTCTCTATAGGCGATCTGTAGGGCAGGGAGTCTCGATAGACCAGCTGGACGACATGGAAGCTTCATAGACGAACTGGACGACAGGGAGGCTCCATAGACGAACTAGAGGCCAGGGAGTGTCTATAGGCGAGCTGGAGGCCTGAGAGTCTCTATAGGTGAGCTGGAGGCCCAAGAAGTCTTTATAGACGAGTACTTGGGCCAGACACTCTCTATAGTCGATCTAGAGAGTATCTTTAGAGACTAGTCAGAGAATCTCTATAGGCAGTACACCAGAAAATCTCTGTAGACAAGATGAAGGCCAGGGGTTCTCTTTTAACGTACTGGAGGCCTGGGAGTCTTTACTACGAAAAAATCGCCTCTTAATTTTGCCTTTAGTACCCCCTTAAGGTTCCATTGCAATTTTGAGTTCATTCCAAAAGCTAAACACCAACAACAAATATGGCCCATAAACTATTCCAAATCAACAACTGAAAAGTTTTTCTCTCTCTCTCTCTCTCTCGCTCTCCCTATCGATCTATTTACAAAAGTTTTGCATTTCAAATATTCTTCATTTTCAAATCCGTCCGCCCAAGCGATAAACGAAACTGAAATTTGTTTTCCTTCGTTTTGAATAATGTGCGGCAAGGGACCATAATGTGCTGTGTGGGGAGGGAGGGCTTTAGATAACTTGTACAGCAGACTATTTAAACAATATTCTAACAAAACGAAAAAGTTTAAAGAAAATATGGAAGTTTGCTGCAGCATTACAGCCATGATTGGCATAAACAACAGCCATAGCTACAGCGTCAGTACCCCGGAAAAATTGGGTCAAAGATGATGATAAGTTCAGACCGAAACACACACAAAAAACCAAAAACTGAGAGGAAAAGGACAGCAAATAAAAATAAGTTTACATTACTTTTTGGCTTTGGGGCATGGATGCAAAAATAAAGGATAAAATTGCACGAAAAACGAAACTCAAAACTTTACACAACTCATGAAAATGAAAGGAAAATCTCTGGAAGGAAACCAAGGCATGCCATGGCAGCCAGCCATCCATGCATTGAAGTTTTCCATAACCGGGCTGACCACCCACTCCATGGTTGGGTGGGTGGATGCTGCAACAAAAGAATTAAATAAACAAGTTTATGAATACAATAATGAATGTAATCGGAATAGCAAGGAGTTGCAGCAGCAGCAGCATCAGCATCAGGACCATGAATGACCAGAACAACCACCACAAAACAATTCCGTTTGAATCTTCTTTCTCGCTTTTCTTGTTTCTTTTTTTCATTCTGTTGTAAGGAATGCAATTTAAACGCTTTGTTATCGTAAATGAATTTTCTAAATGGAAGATGCGAATAAACATAAATAATTGTTAAGCTTGAGGTGAGCTTAAAATAATACTGCAAAGAGGAGTAATCTTTTAAAGTTGCTTAAAAACATAATTGGGTGCCAAGGAGAACAATTACTTCTCATTTAGATGGTTTGCAAGAGATTTGGAGTGTTTTAAGGATGGGAAGGAAATAATGATGGAATATGTTTAAAAATATGAAGATGAAATACTTTTAAATGCGAGCTGGAAGCCAGAGAGTCTCTAAAGACGAGGTGGAGGCCACAGAGTCTCTATAGACGATCTGGAGGCCAGAAAGTTTCTATAGGTGTTCTAGAAACGAGATATCTTCAATAGACGATCTGGAAGCCAGGGAGTCTCTAACGCGAGCTAGAGACCAGATATCCTCTATAGACAAGCTGAGCCCCAGGAAGGCTCTATAGACGAGCTAGAGGGTCAGAGATTCTCTAAAGGCGAGCTGGAGGCCAGAGAGTCTTTATAGGCAAGCTGGAAGCCAGAGAGTCACTATATGCGAGCTAGCGACCAGATGAACAGGAAGCCAGAGAGTCTCTATACGCAAGCTAGAGACCAGATATCCTCTATAGACAAGCTGGACGCCCGGGAGTCTCTATAGACGAGCTAGAGGGCCAGAGAGTCTCTTAAGGCGAACTGGAGGGTCAGAGTGTCTCTATAGGCGAACTGGAGAGCAGGGGGTTGTCATAAACCAGCTGAAGGTCTTTATAGACGATCCGAATGCCTGGAGGGCGAGCTGAAGACCAGGTAGTCCTTTATAGACGAGCTGGCGACCAGAGAGTTCTTCCTGTACGAGCTGAAGGGCCGTGAGTCTTTCGTGGGCGAGCTGAAGGGCAGGGAGTCCTTTATAGACGAGCTGAAGACCAGGTAGTCCTTTATAGACGAGCTGAAGACCAGGGAGTCCTTCATGGCCAGGGAGTATTTGTAGACAAGTTGGAGGAAGGAAGGATTCATAAACGAGCGTATGGGTCCAATGAGTCTATCTCTCTCCATAGACGAACTGATAGGCGCAGCGAGTCTATCTCTCTCCATAGACTAGCTTAGAGATCCAGCGAGTCTATCTCTCTCCATGGACTAGCGTAGAGGTCCAGCGAGTCTATCTCTCTCCATAGAAGAGCTGATAGGCCCAGCGAGTCTATATCTCTCCATAGACGAGCTGATAGGCCCATCGAGTCTATCTCTCTCCATACACTAGCTTAGAGGTCCAGCGAGTCTATCTCTCCCATAGAAGAGCTGATGGGCCCAGCGAGTCTATCTCTCTCCCTAGACGAGCTGATAGGCCCAGCGAGTCTATCTCTCTCCATAGACGAGCTGATAGGCCCAGCGAGTCTATCTCTCCATAGAGGAGCTAATAGGCCCACCGAGTCTATCTCTCTCCATAGACGAGCTGATAGCCCAGCGAGTGTATCTCTCTCTCTGTAGACGAGCTGATAGGCCCAGCGAGTCTATCTCTCTCTCTCTGTAGACGAGCTGATAGGCCCAGTGAGTCTATCTCTCTCCATAGAAGAGCTGTTAGGCCCAGCGAGTCTATCTCTCTCTGTAGACGAGCTGATAGGCCCAGCGAGTCTATCTCTCTCTCTCTGTAGACGAGCTGATAGGCCCAGTGAGTCTATCTCTCTCCATAGAAGAGCTGTTAGGCCCAGCAAGTCTATCTCTCTCCATAGACGAGTCTATCTCTCTCCATAGACGAGCTGATAGACCCAGCGAATCTATCTATCTCCATAGACGAGTTGATAGGCCCAGGGAGTCTATCTCTCTCCATAGACTAGCTTAGAGGTCCATAGAAGAGCTGATAGGCCCAGCGAGTCTGTCTTTCTCCATAGACGAGCTGATAGGCCCAGCGAGTTTATCTCTCTCCATAGACGTGCAGATAGGCCCAGCGAGCCTATCTATCTCCATAGACGAGCTGAAATCCCGCCCTGCTTTCATATACGTCCTGCTATATAAACGAAATCCGATCTTGCTAGTCATCAAAGGCGAAATTACGAACCAAGGACAAGACAATCTATTTGAATGATTTTCCCACCCTTGGTTTTTTATAGATGACCTGGAATAGGGTAATATATATGTAGTGAAGAGAATATTGTTAGAATACCTGTTGCCCAGAGAGCAGCCAGATTTACTTTTAGTTATAATTTTCACTTATTAATTCCTCGGATTCTACATCCGGATTCTTTTGATCCCCACTGCACTTAGCCCGACTGTATTAGCCCCCAAGTTTTTTCTTGATCTTATGGGAAAAAATGTCCTCCCTTATGAATCTGTGAATGGTATGGGAGAAAATGCGATGGCTACTTTAAGATATCAAATACTGGTTTCCAACGACTTATAATGGTTTTTCCCCTCTCCCATAATCATTAGCAGTTGATATCCTGCATTTGCTGTACAACTTCTTTCGCAATCCTTTAAAACATTATTTTTTAACGACGTCCTCGAGGAAAATTCCTATTATTTTACAACGTTGTCTACAAATGATAATCATCTTAATTAGGCAGATTATGAAGTACTAATCGGAGACATATGTTGCCAGTATGGCATCAAAAGGCAGCAGGAAGAAAAACTAACCAAGATGTTATCAGTTTTCAGTATTGCAATTGTGGTTTTTACGGCAAATGAAGATATCAAGACCATGGAGACAACGACCAGAACCAACAACAAAATAATAAAGAAACCCTTATAAATGTTTATTTGGAAGAAAATGTCATATCTCCTAACTGCGCTGTCAGGAAAGTCAAAAAATTATCACGCAATCATAAAAATAACAATAAACGAAACGGAATGGCCAGGGCCATCCAGATGTGAGTGTGTGTGTTTGTGTAGAAAAAGTTAGTAAAACTTGAATTTATTCCATGCGGTTGCCAATAATAACAACAATGGCCATTCAAAAAAACAACAACTATGTTAGTATTGATAGTGTGTCCTTTTTTTGGAAATTGACATTACACACACACACACTCACTCAGGACTTGATATCTTTATAAGAAAACAAAAACACACATCTGTATGCCATACATCCCAATAACCTATGCCTGTGGTATGTCGTAGATCCTGTGGTATTTGTTTGTTTAGAATTGTCCCTTTTTACCCAGCTTCTAGTTTTCTTTAGCGCTTGGTGCTTGATGCCAGGATTTGTTGTCCTTTTTTTATTTTTGTTTATTGTTGTCATTCTTGTTGCTGCTCATCAGGCTGTTGTTGTTATTGCTGCTGCTTTCTTTACCAAATTGTGCAATTGTGTTTGTTTTTGTTTGATTTCCTCCCAAGGATAACTATATCCTTTTACGTTGTCTTGATATTTCCTGGTTGCTGGTAAACAATGGCTGAGATAACGCCAAGGCAATGTTTGTTTATCTCCACAGACACACAATGCGGAATGGTGATGTCTCTGCCCAAGGCAAAGATGCCTTCATTAGGCAGCCATCCATCTAACCAACCGACCATTCATCCATCCCTAGCAGCAGAAAATTGAGGGGTGGTCATGGTTTAGCTTTATGGTACGCAATGTCCCTCTGCCCGACTGTCCGTCTTTCTGCCTATCTTTCAAAATCTCCTTTCATCCATTCATTCATCCTCCGTTTTTACGGAAATGACAATAAATATAATCTCAAATCAATATAATGATGACAAATTTTCACGATTTGCCTTATTAAACGTCCAAAGAATGTTGGGAAGAAAATCCTGCACAACACCAAGAACATGACCTGAATGAAGAAACAACAACAGCAGCAACAATAATAGGACAATTGATGGTCATTTTGTGTCATGTCGATGGACGGAAAAAATGATCCTATAAATTGCAGAAAAAAGGTTCCCTTGCCTTGTATTGGATTTAAAAGAACAAACAAAAAGCCAGGAAAACAATATTAGGAAGTAGGATGAGCCTCAGGTATGCCGTAGAAAAATTACACAAAAAAGGACAATCAATTTAAGGATTAATTTTGATATGCAATGTTGGGAGAGAGAGATTGGGAATTTAAATTGAAGGTAAAATTCTTAAAGACATCTTCATTTAGCAACAAATTTTTTTTCGTTAGTTTCCCTTCTTCCGGCCAAAGATAGGAAAAAGTCGATAGTTTTTTTTTTTTTGCTGAGAGGTCAGCGAGTCTATCTTCCTCCATTGACAAGCAAAAAAGCCAGACAGGAGATCTCTCTTTGTCTTCATACGCGAGCTAAAGAGCCAGCGATCCTATCTGAGCTGAAGATCCAGGGAGCCTATCTCTTTATCCATAGGCGAGCTGAAGATACAGGGAGCCCATCTCTTTATCCATAGGCGAGCTGAAGAGCCAGCGAGCCTATCTCTCCCCATAGGCGAGCTGAAGAGCCAGCGAGCCTATCTCTCTACTCCATAGGCGAGCTAAAGAGGCAGCGAGCCTATCTCTCTCCATAGGCGAGCTGAAGCGGACAGCGAGCCTATCTCTCTCCATAGGCGAGCTGAAGCGGACAGCGAGCCTATCTCTCTCCATAGGCGAGCTGAAGCGGACAGCGAGCCTATCTCTCTCCATAGGCGAGCTGAAGCGGACAGCGAGCCTATCTCTCTTCATATGCGAGCTAAAGAGCCAGCGAGCCTATATCTCTTCATAGGCGAGCTAAAGAGCCAGCGAGCTCATCTCTTTATCCATATTGCAGACGTCCTAAAGGGCCATCTACTCTTCAGCAGACGTCGCAAAGGGTCATCTACTCTACGTATCCATAGGGGAACTTTACTCTAGAGTAGGTGGCCCTTAGGGACCTTTACTCTAAAGTAGTTGGCCCTTAGGGACCTCTACAGTAGAGTAGATGGCAATTAGGGACCTATACAGTAGAATATATGACCATTAGGGACCTCTACTGTAGAGTATATGGCCTTTAAGGACCTCTACTGTTGAGTATATGGCCTTTACAGACCTCTACTGCAGAGTAGATGGCCTTTAAGGACCTCTACTATCAAGTAGAGGATTCTTAAGGACCTCTGTTGTAGAGTAGATGATCCTTCAGGACCTCTGTTGTAGAGTAGATGGTCTTTAGGGACCTCTACTGCAGAGTAGATGGCCTTTAAGGACTTCTACTGCAGAGTAGATGGCCCTTAAGAACCTCTACTGTAGAGTAGATGACCCTTTGCGACGTCTGCTGAAGAGTAGATGGCCCTTTAGGACGTCTGCAAAATAAATTTCATTTAAGGAATTCTCCTATAGAGTGGTCTCGTGACTTCCACCGTCCTTCACTGTGGAGAAGATGAGTCCCATACATGAAGACCCTTCAGCGGGTCCCTATCTCTGTTATCCCCTAATAAATAGACTTCCATTCAGCATCCTTTCCTTGGCCTTACTCACCAGCAAATAAATTGAAATCTATTTCGGTTTCCTCTTGGCCCAGGATATTAGCCATGAAACTAATTAACAATTATGACTGTTATAATTTGCAGCAGACATTTTGGCCATTGAACACATTTTCAGTTTTCTTACGAAACACAAAATTATGTGACAAATAAGCGGCTGGCCAAAAAACGCTTAGCTAGGCACAGCAACCAGCAACGGACGTATCGTCGTGACAAACAGTTTGCCATAATTAGTTTCAAAACACAATTAAAAGGATTTGCTTACGCAATGCGATTATTGCGGTGTCCTTATGGCGGATGGTTTTAACAGCCATTCATTCAATCCATTCGGGAGTTCAAAATTCGTGGAGGATTAGCGGGGTTATGGCATTGCCATGGCGTTGGTTAATTAAAGGAATTCTTGAAGTGCCTATTTACCAGCAAGACAGAGGTAGGATTTGATAACTCAGCAAGAAATATTAAATACAAGAGTCTAGCAAAATCGAAGTGCTTACCGTAATGGACTATAAGCCATTAAATAATTTGAGGTATGGTTGGCGTTCGGATGAAAAGGGATGAGTGGAGAGGAATATTGTTTTGCACGAGTTAGAAGTTAAAGACTTTAATAAGGTCTTTCTATGGAATAGTTCATTCCAGATCGTCGATTACAGAGTAGAAGTATAAAAGGGACGTAAAGAGTAGAGTAGATGGCCCTTAAGAGCGTCTACTGTAGAGTAGGTGGCCATCAGGGGCGTCTATTGTAATGCAGATGGCTCTTAGGGGCGTCTACTGTAAAGTAGATGACCCTCAGGGGCGTCTACTGTAGAGTAGGGGCGTCTACTGTAGAATAGATAGCCTTAGGGGATCTTCTGTAGCGAAGATGGCCCCCAGGGGCGTCTCCTATAGAGTAAATGACCTATAGGGGCGTCTTCTCTAGAGAAGATGGCCTTTAGGGGCGTCTACTGTAGAGTAGATGACCCTTATGGGCGTTTACTGTAGAGTGGATGGCCCTCAGTGGCGTCTATTATAGAGTGGATGGCCCTCAGATGCGGCGACTGTAGAGTAGATGGCCCTTAGGGGTGTCTTCTATAGAGAAAATTGCCCTTAGGGGCGTCTACTTTAGAGTAGATGACGTTCAGGGTTCCTCAGGTAGTTTAGGGGCGTTTGCTGTGTCACCAGGGCCGTTTAGAGTTGATTTCCTAAGTGTTGGCAATTTTCCTTTTTTGACTCGCTGGGTCTATAGCTCGCCTATGGAGAGGAAGACAGATTCGCTGGTCGATTTAGTTCGTCGGTGGAGAGGGAGAGAGAGATGGACTCGCTCTTTCCAACGGTTTCTAAGGGACATCTACTCTACAGTAGACGGCCTAAGGGCCATACAGTAGAGGTCCCCAATTGATATCTACTCTATTGTAGAGGTACTTAAGGGCCATCTACTCTACAGCAAAGGTCCTTAAGGGCCATCTGCTCCACAGTAGAGATCTCTAAGGACCATCACTCTACAGTACAGGTCCCTAAGGGTAATCTACTCCACTTCATGTGTGGGAATCATCTTCTCCACAGTGAAGGACGGTGGAAGTCACGAGACCACCCTGAGGCCCATCTACCCTACAGATCCTGAGTATAATATATTCCATGGTAGACGACCCTAGGGGCAATCTACTCCATTGTAGATGATCCTAGTGGCAATCTACTCCATAATAGACGACCCAGATGTCATCTACTCCATCGTAGGCAGGCCCCTATGGTAGACGACACTGGGACCACCTATTCCATCGTAGACCACCCTAGGAGTAGATGACATCTAGGTCGTCTAATATGGAGTAGTTTGCCACTAGGATCGTCTACGATGGAGTAGATGGCCCCTAGGATCGTCTACGATGGAGTAGATGGCCCCAGGGTCGTCTACAATAAAGTAGGTGACACTCAGGATCTGTTGGGTATTGGGGCCCCATGGAGGCCTTAAGACCTCCACGGTCTTTCATTGCCATACATGGAGGACCTTCAACGGGTCCCTCTACTCTATCGTGGGCGATACCGGGGTTCATTTACTCTATAGTTGCCGACCCTCTGCGGTCAGATAATAACTTCATTAAAAATCTGTGTTTAGCCTATAAACTAAAAGTACCAGGATTAAAAGGACACCCAATCTTCCTTCCAATTGTCAGTATTTCACATTATTTTGGACACTGTCCATAAAGACTTTTTTTAGGGACCTTTAAGTTTGAATTTTCGTATATTTACTTGTCCCACACTTTTCCCCTTGCTGCCCATCTCTTTTTCATATCCGCCCCAGGATAAAATGATAACGTTACAAATTTCCATATCCTTTTACTTAAACTTCTTATGTTTTTCCATGTAATTACATGATAAGGCATGATATATATTTAAAATATGCTCTTTGCCGGGGTGTTATCTCTTTCGTGAGATGCTTTTAGCATCAGGTGTGTAAAATGATGTCCTTGGAACTTAAGGACACGAGCAAAGAAAGAAATTCTTTTCGCCTAAAAGCCGCAGAACTTAAGTGCAGGCATAAGAAAATACTACCACCCTCAAAGAACAAAGAAAGCTGAGTGCATTTAAAGGATCTGATAAAAAAAAGTCGCAGAAAATTATGCCCAAGGAAAACTGCAATGAAATGGGCAAAGATAACAAAAACCAGAGACTTAATACCGTCTTGTTCTCTCTTTCAAGGTCCAATTCCATTTGCCAACAAATCTGTGTAAATTATCCTTAAAATTATTTATTCTCCTTGCATGTCCTTGCATTCAACTTCCGCCACATAATTCATTCGTTCGTTCCTTGCTTCATTCATTCATTCATCCATTCTCACAATTCAACTCAAGGCAAATAATTTTTAAAACCACGTTTTTAATTACAACAACTAAACTAAAACTATTATCCTTATTTAAACATCCATACACAGACACACACACACATACATAAATCCCACTTAAAATCTTAAATACACGATGCTCTCTCACACACACACACTCGCTTGCATAGACACATTATAACTCTTTACACTTTAGTCTGCATTAAAATCCTTGGCTCCCCTCTTTGCTTGTACCTCTCTCTCTTGTACCCTCTCTCTCTCTCTCTCTTACAAAGGGAGGCCCACAATAGCAATGCACTTAATATCCATTATGAAAGCGCGCAAATACGTAACATAAGCGTTTTATTTAAAATCTTACACTTGTATAGTTTTCAATGAAAAACCCCAAAAGCGTGCAGGAATAACTTCGTTTACGAGGAGGGGGAAGATGTTGAGATACGCTACAGCAAGTCGAACTGACAAATAAATATATATACTCTAGAGAAGAGGCCCTTAAGGGCCATCTACTCTACAGTAGAGGTCCCTATGGGCCATCTACTCTACAGTAGAGGTCCCTATGGGCCATCTACTCTACAGTAGAGGTCCCTATGGGCCATCTACTCTACAAGAGGGGTCCCTAAGGGCCATCTACGCTAGAGTAGAGGTCCCTAAGGGCCATCTACGCTACAGTAGTGGTCCCTAAGGTCCATCTACGCTACAGTAGATGTCCCTAAGGTCCATCTACGCTACAGAAGAGGTCCTTAAGGGCCAACTACTCTGCAGTGGAGGTCCTTAGGAGGCATCTACTCCGCAGTAGAGGTCCTTAGGGGCCATCTATTCTGCAGTAAAGGTCCCTAAGGGCCATCTACTCTACAACAGAGGTCCTTAAGAATCATCTACTTAACAGTAGAGGTCCTTAAAGGCCATATATTCTACAGTTAAGGTCTTTAAGGGCAATATATTCTACAGTAGAGGACCTGAAAGGTCATCTACTCTACAGTTAAGGTTCTTAAGGGCAATATATTCTACAGTAGAGGTCCTTAAAGGCCATCTACTCTATAGTAGAGGTCGTTTAAGGCCAATAGAGATCCTCAAAGATCATCTACTTTACAAAATAGGTCCTTAAGGGTCATCCACTCCATCTACTCATCTACTCTGCAATAGAAGTCCCTAAGGGCCATCTTCTCTGCAATATAGGTCCCTAAGGGCCATCTACTCTACAGTAAAGGTCTCTAAGGGCCATCTACTCTACTGTAGAGGTCCCTAAGGGCCATCTAGGGAGCATCTACTCCGCAGTAGAGGTCCTTAGGGGCCATCTACTCTGCAGTTGAGGTCCCTAAGAGCACTCTACTCTACAACAGAGGTCCTTAAGAATCATCTACTTAACAGTAGAGGTCCTTAAAGGCCATCTATTCTACAGATAAGGTCCTTAAGGGCAATATATTCTAAAGTAGAGGTCCTCAAAGGTCATCTACTCTACAGTTAAGGTTCTTAAGGGCAATATATTCTACAGTAGAGGTCCTTAAAGGCCATCTACTCTATAGTAGAGGTCGTTTAAGGCCAATAGAGATCCTCAAAGATCATCTACTTTACCTTATGACCTTAAGGGTCATCCACTCTATCTACTCATCTACTCTGCAATAGAAGTCCCTAAGGGCCATCTACTCTAGAGTAGAGGTCCCTAAGGGCCATCTTCTCTGCAATATAGGTCCCTAAGGGCCATCTACTCTACAGTAAAGGTCTCTAAGGGCCATCTATTCTACTGTAGAGGTCCCTAAGGACCATCTACTCTACTGTAGAGGTCTCTAAGGCCCATCTACTCTACAGTAGAGGTCCCTAAGGGCCATATACTCGACATTAGAATTTCCTAAAGGTCATACACTCTACAGTAGAGGTCCCTAGGTGCCATCTACTCTACTGTAGAGTTACTTGATGGTCATCTTATCTATGGTGGACGTCTCAGGGTGTGATCTACTCTACCGTATACGTTCTTAAGGGTCCTCTACTCTGCAGTAGACGCCCCAAAAGGCTATATTTTCTACAGTAGACGCCCCTATATTCCATCTATTCTAGAGTAGACGCCCCTGAAGTCCATCTCCTACACAGTAGACATCCAAGGGTCATCTATTTTATAGTGGACGTCCCAAAGGACCACCTAATCAACAGTAGACGTCGCTAAGTTCCCTATACTCCACAGTAGACATCCAAAGGGTTATCTACTCTACAGTAGACGTCCCTGAGGGCAATCCTCTCTACAAAAGACGCCCCTGAGGGCCATTTAATCTCCAGTAGACGCTCCTGAAGTTCCATCTACACTACATTAGACGCCCTGAATTCCATCTACACCACAGTATACACCACTGAGGTCCATCTAAACGGTTCAAAGGTCTTCCAACAGCACAGTGTACACTCTTCATCTTGATTCCTCGTAGTTGATTATTATGCCGACCAGATTATTAAATTACTTACAACACGAGGATAAACACGCCTAACAAGTTTCATGAGTAACAACTTGTTAGCGTGTTCTACACGGATACCACAAGCATATTAACGGCATATAAAACGCTTCAACTGCTTGCCATGGCTGGCTGTTGATAATGCAACCAGGCCAGGCTAAGGATAACAAAAACAACTCTACTCTTAAATGAAAAGAATGTACAAAGCAAAGCCAGGCAAACGCATCGTATGGTAAAACACGTGTTTTAGCATGGCTAAAAACGTGACATAGACTCCATACAAAGGATTAAATACCGGAATGAATGAGGCCATGAGCGGAGAGGGGGGTTGGGGCAAACAAACAGAGACAAAACAGGCTTAACAAGTACAAATATAGGAAAAAAAACATCACATCACATTTATTAAGAATTTAATGGGAATGGAATTGAAAGGACGAAATAAATAAATTCTCAAAATGAATTAAAGAAAAAGGAATTCTAAACAAATGCAAAACGTGGAACTGAATAAGTTCTTTTCAACCCTTTTTAGCTCCGTGCTCCCAATTTGATAACCGGTATATTTAACACTTCAAATAAAGTAATGATGTTTGATTTAATTAATTCACTTGAAAAAAATTTTAACATTCCCAAAAAAAAATTAAGTGTTTGTTTATCTACTCCTGTACGCCCTAAGGACATACTTTGCTCTCTGGTGGTCGGAGTTTTTATTGTTTAAGTAAACATTTGTTGGGGGCCATGCTTTGATTTTTTAAGGTGTGTTCTCTTGGTTTACCCAATTCCCACCCAGAAAAAAGGGGTAGTATCTCTTCCCAGTCTCTGGCCATTATCCTTTGCCAGTTCACCAGAAACTTGCTGTGGAAAGGATGGATGCAGGGTTACTTTGTTTATTGGATTATGTTTTATTATTGTTGTTGTTGTTCAAGTGTTGTTTTATTTTTCGACAAGAAGGGGTAAACTAATTTAAAAAGTTCTCAACAACTTTTTGACAATTGTTTGTTTTTTATTTTTGTGAGTTCTCTTGTAGCTGTCAATCTTCATCTGCAAGGGGTTCGAACCACTTTTATGAGGTGTCACGAGTAGCTGTCATTTTGTATTTTAATTAAAAATTAATTTCATCAGAAAAACTATGGTTACGGAACAAAAAACAAAGAAAAAGAGAAGAAGGGGTAAAGGATGACAAGCAGGATATGGGAGAGGATGATGTTTTCCAAATCGAAAGCAAATTATTGAAAATCATAAAAATCAATTAAAGGGGTACGGAAAAGGATATCTGAAAATACCAATTTCTCTAGTGTGGAGTAGATGACCCTAAAGGATATTTTACTGAAGCGTAAATAATTCTACTGTAGAGTAGATGGACCTCATGACCGTCTACTGTACAGTGAATGGGCCTCAGGTCCGTCTACTGTACAGGGAATTGGCCTCAAGCCGTCTATTGTAGAGTAGATGGATTTCAGGGTCGTCTACTGTAGAGTAGATGGACCTCAGAACCTTCTACTGTAGAGTAGATGAACCTCGGGGCCGTTTATGAAAATGTAAATGGAATGTACTATAAAGTAGATGGGTCTCAGGGCCTTCTATGATACAGTAGATGGACATCAGGACCGTCTACTATAGAGTAGATGGACCTAAGGCCGTCTACTGTAGAGTAGATGGGCCCCAGGGCCGTCTACGATAGAGTAGATACACCTCAGAGCCGCCTACGAGAGAGTAGATGGACCTCGAATCCGTCTACGATAGAGTAGATGGACCTCAGGGCCGTCTACGATAGAGTAGATGGACCTCAGGGCCGTCTACTGTGATGTAGTTGGTTGGCCTAAGGGCTATCTACTAAAGAATATATGCACCTCAGGGTCGTCCCCGATAGAGTAGATGGACCTCATGCCCGTCTACGGTGGTGTAGATGTACCTCAGGGCGTCTAATATAGTGTAGATGGAGCGTCTACTAGAGAGTAGATGGACCTCATGGTCGTCTACCGCAGAGTAGATGGACCTTAGCTGTGGAATATATAGACCTTAGCGACGTCTACTCTTGAGTAGATGGCCCTTTGGAACGTTATTGGAGAGTATATGGCCCCTAAGGACCTCTGCCGTAGAGTAAATGGCCTTTAAGTACCTTAACTGTAGAGTAGATGGCCTTTAAGGACTTCTACTGTAGTGTAGATGTCCCTTTGGGACGTCTGCTGTAGAGTAGATGGCCCTTAGGGACCTCTACTTTAGAGTATATGGCCCTTTGGGACCTCTACTGTAGAGTAGATGGCCATTAGGGCCCTCTACTGTAGAGTAGATGGCCCTTAAGGACCTTACCTGTAAAGTAGATGGCCCTTAGCGACCTCTACTGTGGAGAAGATGACCCTTAGGGACCTCTACTGTAGAGAAGATGACCCTTAGGGACCTCTACTGTTAAGTAGATGACCCTTGGGAACCGCTTCTATAGAGTAAATTACCCTTAGGGACCTCTACTGTAGAGTAGATAGTCTTTAAAGACCTCTACTGTAGAGTAGATGGCCCTTATGCCGTCTACTGTAGAATATATGGCCTTTAAAGACCTCTACTGTAGAGTAGATGGACCTCGGATCAGTCAACGATAGAGTAGATGTACCTCAGGGCCATCTACGATGGGGTTTATGTACCTCATGGCCATCTACGGTGGTGTAGATGTACCTCAGGGCCGTCTACGATAGAGTAGATGTACCTCAGGGCCATCTACGATGGAGTTTATGTACCTCAGGATCATCTACGATGAGGTTTATGTACCTCAGGGCCATATACGGTGGTGTAGATGTACTTCAGGGCCGCCTACGATAGAGTGGATGGACCTCAGGGCCGTCAACGATAGAGTAGATGTACCTCAGGGCCATCTACGATGGGGTTGATGTACCTTAGGGCCATCTACGGTGGTGTAGATGTACCTCAGGGCCGCCTACGATAGAGTAGATGGACCTCAGGGCCATCAACGATAGAGTAGATGTACCCCAGAGCCGTCTACGATAGAGTAAATGTACCTCAGGGCCATCTATGATGTGTAGATGTACCTCAGGGCCATCTACGGTGTGTAGATGTACCTCAGAGCCATCTACAATAGAGTATATGGACCCCAAAGTAGTATAGAGTACATGAAGTGAAGGATCCTCTCCTGTAGAGTATATGCAGACTTTCTCAGACTTCTTTTATGGTACTTTTTTCTTCAAGATTTCCCCCTCTCCAGACTTGCCCCTTCTGCTCCCCAGCATAATACCTTTTCCACCAAATATCATTTGTACCACTTAAGTTCTAATCCCCTGACCTGGACACGTTCTTAAGCGTATAACAGCTATAATGGTGACATGCTTGACGGCGACAAAACACATAAAAGGTTTTCACAATAAACCCTTAAAACAAGAACAACAACAAAAAACAAATTCTTAAATCCCTAAAACTGGTGCAGAAGCGAATGCATAGCCAAAGTTGACAAGCGATTTATTTAAGCGATGGAGGCCAGCACGCAAACGTATGAAATTAACTGCAAAATTCGTTCGATAACCACCAATAATACAGAGAAAAAAGGCAGTCGAGGCAGGAAAGCCAGTCAGGCAAACGACAACCGGCAATTGACTGGTGTTCTAATACCAAAACGTGACCTACAACAAATCCGGCGACTTACGGCATGCTGACGCAGTTTTCAATAACCATCTTTTTTTTCGGGAGAGTAGCAGAGCTCTGGAACACAAAGGAACGTCTGTGAATGCAACCAACAAAAAATTTAAGGACAGACAGACATTTATGTGTCAACGCGAATTAAAGAGAAGAGGAAACGTTGTTCGTTGAGTCAACTAGTTTTTTGTTTTTTGGGCATATGTCCGGCATGCATTTAATTTGGTCTGAAAAAATCGAAATGAAACTAAAACTCAAATCCATTTAAATTGCAACCAAAGGACAGATGTTCCATGTTGTCTGAGCCACCAAAAAAATAAAAGTCGGGATAAATGGAAATCACTCTTGACATTGATATTTGATATTCCTTGAGGAGTTGCAAGTGATATGGGGGGTGGATGAGTTGATATCAAAAGGATATTGAATTTTGGCACGTTCGTTTTTTCTTTAATCGAATTATAAAGAATTATTTTAAAAAAATTAGTTTGAAATTTGAAAAAAAATGTGGATCAATTTCAAAAGGAAGTCTTACAAAGAGGTTTCAATTTTCTTAATGAACTTTCTTTTGAAATTTTGTAAGTCCTGTCTGGACTTGTCACAGGTGTCCTTTGTCTTCTTTTTGCGCAGAAAATGCTTATAATTTTATGTGCTTCATTTAGCCCAGGTCATTTACGTGTGCCAGGACCAAAGCATGTCCTTTGGTCGATGTGTGACAGTTTTGTGGTTTCTTGACTGCACCTTTACATGCAGTGGCTAAACTATAACTACATTCTACACTGGGGTTAAAGAGGAAGCCATGAGGAGTAAAATTCCATATTTCATTGGATCTGAAGATCTACAACAGGTCATCTACAGCGAAAGGACCTTCAGGAACTCTTTGATTTAAAGAAAGGTGGTCTAGAGACAATATATCATTAACAGAATATTAAAGAAATAAAAAATGTAAAGGCTTCTAAAGACAGAAGGTTATTCAAAGGATGAAATTTAAAGGATTTTCTATAAATTGAAAACTTTTGGAAAGCAAAAAAATTTTAGAAGTCAATCAAAAGTCCTCCCAAGGATCTTCGATGGGCAGAATACCTTTAAACGCACATCTACATCTACAAGGCAATCAGAATATTTGGAAAGCCAAAGGTTTTCTAGATACCTGTATAGACCGGAGCCTTTTAGAAGGACCCTCTATATGCCATCAATCTTTTAAAGATATTTCAAAGTCAGAAGACCTTTTAGCCACCTTCCAGAGACCTTTGAAAAGACCTCTAAAGACCGACATATATTGAAATATCAGGTTTATACCTGGGATTTTTAAAAGTCCACAACAAGGGTACCAAAAAACCTCAATAAGTACTCAAACCAGATCTACAAGAATATTCAAAACAATGGCTAGAGCAAACCTCAATAAGTACTAAAGCAGGATATGGTAAACAGCGTCTGCGAGAGACTTTAATTAGTACTCAAGCAGAATTTGAAAGGTTACTTCTGTGAGAGTTCTTGATAAGTATTCAAGCTGGATCTACGAGGTTATCTAAGGATACCCCAGAGATTAAAGAAGTCAAGACTAAGAGGACTAGGAGACCTCAAGATCTGGATCTACATGAATATGCAAAACTACTACTACAGGAGAATAAGTTCTCGGACTTACCAGGATATGATAAGCTGCGTCTGCGAGATTAATACTCAAGCAGAATCAACAAGGATATGCAAAACTATGGATAGAGCAAACCTCAATTAGTACTCAAACAGGGTCGATGAGAATATGCAAATATTGTTAGGATATTACAGAGAATCAAGGATTCAAGACATAGAGGATTTTTAAAAGTTTCTACAGGTTGGAAATATTTTTGAAATGCCTTCTTTAGACCCGGGATTTTTGAAAGGATTGCTAGAGACCTTAATAAGTACTCAAGCCAGATCTACAAGAATATTCAAAACTATGGCTACAGAAGACCTCAATATGTACTCAAGCTGGATTTACCAGGATATGCTAGGCTAGGTTTGCGAGAGACATTAACAGGTATTGAAACAGGATCTACAAGGATATACAAGGCGACGTCTGCGAGCGAACCTAATAAGTACCGAAGAAGTATCTACCATATGCAAGGATTCTATGGATACTACAGAGATTCACGACTTAGAGGACTTTTAAAAGCGAATTATGTAATAAACCGAATAATATTGAAATGTTTTCAAAAACCTGAGCCCCCAAAAATATTGCAAGATGTCCTAATAAGTACTTAAGCTAGATCTACGAGGATATGCTAGCCTACGTGTACGATAAACCTTAAGGAGTATTCAAGAAAAATTCACAATGATATGCTAAGATATGTCTGCGAGAGACCTTAATAAGTACGCATGCAGGATCTACAAGAATATTCTAAGCTACGTCTACGAGGGACCTCAATAAGTACTCAATATGGATCTACGAGGATAGAATCTACAATATATGCAAAGATTCTAAGGCAACTACAGAGATTCGGGGATTCAGGACTTGGATAAGTACTCTAAGGAAGGATGTTAATTAGAAATTACTGATTAAGCGTAAATTAATATTTAAAGGTTGCATGTCTAGGATATGCAAGGATAAGTCTGCGAGTGATCTTAATAAGTACGCATACAGGATCTACAAGGATTTCCTAAGCTACGTCTACGAGTGACCTTAATAAGTATTCAAGAAGGATATACGAGGATAGAATGTACAATATATGCAAATAATTACAGGGATTCAGGACTAGGAGACCTGGATAAATACTCTAAGAAAGGATGTCCAAGGATAATTTAAAATTAGTTATTAACCGTCAATTAATCTTTACAGGCTGTCTATGTTGTAGACAGGATGAGAATCGGCGTGAAATCTGTGATACCTACGATGGTAATACATTAAGCAATCATCATCATAGAGCACTCCTTCGTCAAGTAGTTTTATTAGATCTTCGGATGGCATGTATTGTTCTTTCTTTGTATGTTGGCGAGTTCCTCTTGATATTCCAGGAATTATTCCGCTCTTGGTATTACACAAAATTGTCCACTATCCCTTTTTTACGTCTTAGCTACTCTCAAAGAAGTTAAGCGCATTCCTCATTATGAAGACGTCGATCCGACTGTAAATATCATTGTCATCAATTGTTGGTCTCATTCCTACAAACACGATGTCAAGATCATTCTTTCCCATACTCTTATTCCTTCCATTTGAGCCGAAGACATATCTGCCACGGCGGCAAAGGAATATGTTATTATGTAGATAAGCTGTTTTACATCCGGCGACAGTCCTCATCGTTTCCTAAATGGTCTATGGTAGGTGTAATTCATCTTTTTGGCTTTTGACAGCACATAATTCTATTTCTGCAATTGTCCGACCTTTTTACTTGGCTTACTACCTGTTTCGCGGAGGAGTAATAGGAACTAGGTGACCAAATTTTTGTTATCACAACAACATTACATGTGTTCATCACCGCGAATATTGGTCATGAGTTGATGCTGTTCTCAGGAGAGAGAAACCATTAATGCCTCTGGAAAACCTTTAACAGGTCTTCAGTCTATAGAAGTTCTTTGAGAGTTCTTATCTTCTCTACCATGTCCTGGAAACATTTCCTTCTTCACACAACTGTGCCTGCGGTTCTTGTGACATAACATCGATATTTAATAAGAATGGTTTCGAACTACATAAAACCCACCAAACCGACAATGTATGTATGTGTATTCCTCCGCCAGTGACTCATATCATACCCACAGTAAATGTACTTTCATGAACAAGCACACACATTGACATACGTTGACAAACAACTGACACATTTTGGCGTCACTACAAAACGGGTCATTATCCTGATGGCCAGCCATAATGCTAACGATGATGATCACCTCATCATCATCATCTCCATTGTCATTATCATTCATGTGTAAACCACAAAAAATGCCAAGACCAACCAAACATTTTTACAAGTAGGGGCCATGTTTAATGAGATTTTGCGGTTTAAAGTAAAGTAAAGACAATGCCAGCAAATTTGAATATGGAGGCAAAACGGACGAAAAAAGTCCCCTCTTATAAGAAATTCTCTTGCAAAACCAGCCACAAGTGTCCATAACTATTAGGGAAGATTTACCCAGCAATTATGATTTGAATTGGAGATAGCCTGTCTCCTACGAGAGCAGGAGGGAGTGAGTCAGGCTACTTGGAAACACAGACATTTACACTTCATTTCCATAAGAAAAAATGCAAATATGCCTCAGCAAACTTGGCGACTCTACTCCGTAGTCACAATCTGTTTAAATGCGTTGTCAGATTTTGGATACCTAAATGGTGTCTGTCTCCTTCTATTTTGCAAGCAAAACAAGGATGTGTTTTTCCACAATTTCTTTTAGGTCCTTTGCTCCTTGTAGTTTTTGTGACACTCATACTTGTCGGAACTCTGTCTCATCTGCTGACTTTTCTGAGATTTCTTTTACGCTGACAACTTTGTTTTAATTTTGGTAGGTTCTTCCTCCCAAGTGACTTACTAGATATATATATATGTGTGTGTAGGTGTGCGTAAATATGTTTGGCTGTCTGTGTAACAGCAATGATAATTCCTATGATAATTTCTTGCAATGTTTTCTTTTTTTTTACTTCGGCCAACTTAAGTAATTTTCTTATTCATTGCCAGGATAATAGTCGTTATTACCGTCATTAGCAGCAAATTTGCAAAGCAGATTGGGGAGATATTTTCAGCAAAGTTTAAAGATTACCTCCAGGGCGGTTATCGCTGGAATAAATATTAAGAAAGATATAATTCAGAGCCGACTAAGTGGGGAATATCACTAGGAGACCCAAGGGTGAGTAGGGATATTTCCAGAGGAAATTTTCTATTCATTTCAGGCAGAAGAAACTTCAAATCTCCCACATATGGAATATTTCCAATGGTCCTCTATCTATTGACCCATATTTTTACTTATCTAAGTACCTATGAATCTGACTATCTATATATCCAGTAATGGATCTGTCTATATATTTTTTTCTATTTGTAGATCTACCTTTATGTATTTATCTATCTAGAACTTACCTACTAAGACCCTCCTATCAATGCAAAATGTCTTCTATTGCCCAAAGAGGTCCTAGAAAGATATTCTATGAAAAGAAGACATTTTACAAGTCTGAAAAAAATCATTATTAGAGACTTCTTAAAGACTATCGATTTAAAATATTCTACACACAGAATACATTTTAAGGGTCTTCAATGCGTTGAAGTCATTGAGAATCTTTTAAGTATTTAATTTATGAAAATACATATCTTTGACAACTCAGACAACCTAAAGACGCTGTATGTTAATGCAAAGTTTTTAGGAGAAAATCTGGAGGTTCAATATACATATAAACATGGTGGCAGGACCGGTAGGCTAAGAATATCAAGAGACCTTATCTTTCATGAAAAATCGGCTTACAAATATTGATTGAAAAGGAAAAAATAATCCCTCAAGAAGGCTTTCGAACTTTTTGCAGCATACCTTTAGAATTTTCTATAGAAAATCCTTTAATCCTCATGGATTTCATTTATGAAAATATATTTCTTAACAAAGGGAAAATTTCATAGACACTGTATGCCAATGCAAAGTTTAAGAAGCTAGCTTAAAGTTTCTTTGTGGATTTCGCTTATGAAAATATATCTCTTAGCCAATATTTTTGGCAAATATTTTTGGATTGTTAATAGCATGTCAAGGAATAAAACTAAACTCTCTTGAAAATCCTCCTAAAAATATTGACTGGGATCGATTACAGGAACAGGATCGTAGACACCCTTTTAGGAGGCAAGATTCCCACGAAGTATTTTCAAATTTTTTCATTCAATCTATAACCTTCGCAACGGTTTCTGCCTTAAATTGTCTAGCCTTGGACTTCCTATATGAAAATATAGGATGTCAATGCATAAAACTAACATTTTATAGGAATCGGCCTAAAAATATTGAAGGGGATCGATTACAGACATAGGCTAGTAGAAACCCTTTTAGAAGACTAGATTCGGACGAAGAATTGTCATTAACCTATGAACTTTGAATCAGTTCCTATGCATAGAGAAACCTTAAATTGTCTTGCCTTGGGCTTTCTATATTAAAATACAACTTTTGACAACTTGAAAATGAATTAGACGCTGTATGTCAATGCAAAATTTTTGAGCTATGTTGTTTTTCATGAAAAATTGTCGAATTGTTTGTAGATTGAGGTATATGGAATGTATATATCTTGTGAGAATCGTCCTATAAACCCGGCTGAATTAGGGAATTTCAACGACTAAGGATTTCCGTGGAACTATTTTAATTCAGCTAGGTAATGCTGGGAATGAAAAAGCTTACTTTTACATTCATCCCCGCCTGAATAGTAGAATTTCCATAGGAAATTTTCTGAATAGTAGAATTTTCTATGGAAATTTTACTATTCAGCCTTAGCGGAATATCAGATTTTTCATAGAAAATTTTCTATTCAGGTCTGGCTGAATAGTAGGACATTTTCTATTCATCTATTCACCCTCGGCAGAAAATCAGAATTTTCGCTAGGTAAAAGCTTGGTAAAACTCAAAATTTCCTAAGAAATTCTTAATGGGTCGGACTACCAACCTAGGAATACAAATAGAAGCTGTATGAGAATGCAAACTTTTTGATCCAATCTATGTTTATAATTTCCTTTGGAATTTCCGAAAAATTTTGAATAGAAGCTGTATGTGAATGGAAACTGATCAATCCGTAATTATTTTATTCGACGTCCTGATAAAACTAATGCAGTCCATGTAGTTAAGTCTGTAAGTAAAATGTAGAAAAAAGTGTAGTATTCTAGGATTTCCATTAGATTTGTTTCAGAACTTATTTTATTTATTTAAATAAAAAAATTCAAATTGTCTTGAAATTTATTCTCCCACCTTTCCGTGTTTACACCGAAAACCATTTAGTTTTATTACTTGTAAGCCTTTCTTTATGTTCAGCCATGTAGTCAGTCATCAATAAAATAATGACTGATACGCCTTCAATTTGAATGAAATGTGACTGTGTGACAAAATGGAACCTGATGCTTCTCTACCCGACCACAAAATGTCATAAAAAGTCTAAACATTTTGAGAAGAAACAAAAAAAAAACAAGTCATTTGAATTTTATGTGGGATTCTGGATAGATAACCACAAGTCATAGATGGCAGGCAGTATTGGAAATAAACTGAAACTATCTGCATTGGTGGATCGTAAAAGCAAGATTATGTGAATATTTTCGAAAAACTTGTAAATACCACATTACAATAAAAAAAAATAACCCGAAACCAGCAAATCGTGAGGCTTCGTGTTTCCTCAAAGAGGTTTTCTTGATGTTGTTTTTAAATCTCATGAAATTTAAGATCGGTTTATTTTATTGATTACAAATTAACATAAAATTTATCAGGAGAAACTTAAAATGGAAATCCATTTCGATACGATTTTAAAGATAAGCGGACTTCATGGCAAAACTCGGGGGAGAAATTCAATACTGGCAGTCAAACATTTAGGCAAAAGACAAGAAGATAGTTTTTTTTAATTAATTGAGGGATATTAACAACAGCTAAACGGCATCGTAAAAGTGATAAGCAATATAGGGGGTGGGAGGGGGAAATCGAATCGGGGAATAGAACATTTCATAACAGAAAGTGTTTGAAAGATTTAAAGTCCTCTTCAACAATAAATCTCGCAATCCCTCAAAGGAGAAGGAAAGGTGTTTTGGAAATAATAAAAAAAAGTTTATTAACCATTCCTCCCCAAGGTTCCACCTCCTCCCTCAATTCTCTTTTTTTAACAAAAAGACATGTGTTATTTTTATGGCATTGCCTTTTTAACAGCTTGCCTTTGTTCCATGTCCTGTATTTCTGTCAACATATCATTACCGCTGGCCCATAAAAAATAATGTCCCAATGCCCGACCACCTCACCTCATTAAATTCAAATTATCTTAGGCTTTACCTTTGTTAACTTTGTTATCACAATTATCTTCAAACATTTGGTATTACATGACATGGATAACATAAAAAATTTACAAAATAGCAGGACAACAGCACAACGGGAGTTAACCCTTTTTTTGGATTTATGTCCTTCAAGTGGACAAGGAAAATATTCTATTTTGTAGCTATTTCACCCTCAAAGAGAACTTCATATTCAAAACCACCCAACCTTGCCTTAACATTCAAACTAATAAAAATAGTTGCCTGTAACCTTTAACCGAAACTATGGTTTTATTACAGCTTTTCCAGCAGATTTGAATAGGAATTAAACGGAAAAACGCTTATTTAAATTGTTAATTTTCTTTTTCGAACATAAAAAATTCATATATTTTTTTTATTTTTCACCCAAAACAGTGGGGCAAAGCCAAGCTAAATTCAAAATTTCCCTAGGAGATCATTATTTTTTCTCGCAGTACCAATATAGGAATACAAATAGAAGCTGTATGTGAATACAAAATTTTTGATCCAATCCATATTTTGAACTTATTTTTATACCCTCCACCATACATAGTATGGAGGGTATATTAAGTTCGCCATTTGTAACTCATCGAAATAATTTTAGATCCAACAGCGTAAAATTCTAAGACGATTTAGCCCTGTTCCTCCGTCTGTAGTAATCACGATAGAATCAAATAGAATGATTTTAGCCACATTTTTTATCGGCATTGTCTGAAAATCTGTACAAGGAGTTCTCTGTGAGTACTTCACCCCATGAAAGAGAATTTTCTGTATAGCCCTCATATAACGGTACCTCCCAACATTCGGTCTTTGATAATTTTGGCCACATTTTTCAATGTTATTGTCTGAAAATCCACACAAGGTGTTACCTCTGAGTACTTTATCCCCTGGAAGAGAACTGCCTATGTTGTTCCACGTTTTAGAATAGCCCCCATATTTTGATGATTTTAGCCACATTTTCAATAGAAACGTCTTAAAATCTACAAAAGGAGTTCCATGGGTGTACATTACCCCCTGGAAGAGAATTGTCTACATAGGTCCACGATATCGTATATCCTCGGTTCCTCCCAATACTCGGTATTTTTATAATTGTAGCCTAATTTTTCAATGAACTGTCTGAGAATCCACACAAGGCATTTCCTCTGAGTACTTTAGCCTCTGGAAGACAATTGTCTATATAGGCCCACGTTTTAGTATAGCCCCCATATAACGGTTCCTTTGGATATTCGGTATTTTTATAATTGTAGCCAATTTTTTCATTGGAAATGTATGGGAATTCACACAAGGAATTTCCTCTGAGTACTTTACCCCTGGAAGAGAATTGTGTACGTATGTTCACGGTCCACGTAAGTCCCCTTTATTCGGCATTTTGATAATATTAGTGGCATTATTCACCGGAATTGTTTCAAATTTTGTGTTTGAAGCTCGTAATGGATACCACAACCTTTGAAGGAAAATTTTCTATGCAGGTCCACGTCTTCGTATTACCCCCATATAACAGTTTTCATTTAACCCTTAACTACAGATGACCGGTATTTTTTACCGGTAAGCTTTTACAATTTTTCAATTTCGGTGATAACTAAATATATATTGTGTTAAAAAAACTTGTGCGATTTTATTAAAATAAATAGTTTTAAAACTTTTTGAAGATCTTGATATACAAGAAATATATAACAGATATATATTAAACCAAATTTTCAATTGTTTTACAGAAATTTTATGTATTTTATATAATCGGTAAAAATTACCGGGGGTCTGTACTAACGATCGTATAATTTGATGTCTGTATTTAAGGGTTAAGTAGTAGTTTTCGGATTTTTTTTTTTTTTAAATTTTCACGTTGCTTCGAAATGGTGGAGGGTATTAAAAGTTCGGCCCGAACGAACTTAGGTCCTTTTTTACTTGTTTTTTTTTTTTTTTGAAAATTGTTAACTTCCTTCCCAAAATTGTCTACGCAGGTCCACGTCTTCTTCCAATGGTGAAGAGTATTAAAAGTTCGGCCCGGCGAACTTAGCTGCTTTTTTACTTGTTTTTTCTTTTTTTTTTTTTTTGAATAATTTTAATTTCCTTCCGATTGGTGGAGGGTATAAAAAGTTCGACCCGACTGAACTTAGCTGCTTTTTTTACTTGTTTATTGTAAATTCAGACCAAGCTGTAAATTTTAAAGAAGCTGTATGTGATTGAAAACTGATCTAACCTTAGTGATTAAAGATTTACGCCCGGATAAAACTGATGAAGCCTGGTTGCTCGGAGAATAATGCAATTGCTTATCCAGCACTACATCTTCGTATAGCCCCCAAATAAAGGTTGTCATTTAAGCGGCATTTTTTGGCGGACTATTTTTTTGGAAATTTTCAATTTCCTTCCGAATAGTGATGGATATAAAAAGTTCGGCCCTGCCGAACTTAGCTGCTTATTTACTTGTTTGTTGTAAATTCAGACCAAGTTTTTTTTTATAGAACCTTAGTAACCTAACCTTAGTGTTTAAAGGTTTAGATTCAAATACGCCCAGATAAAACTGATGTAGCCTCGTTGCTCGGAGAATAATCCATTTACTTATCCAGCACTACATCTTCGTATAGTCCCCATATAAAAGTTTTAATTTCAGCGGAATTTTTTGGCTGATTTTTTTTTAAATTTTCAACTTCCGAATGGTGTAGGGAATAAAATGTTCGACCCGACTGAACTTTGCTGCTTCCTTACTTGTTTGTTGTAAATTCAGACCAAGTTTTTTTTTATAGAAGCTGTATGTGAATGCAAACTTATCTAACCATTGTGACTAAAGATTTAGGTTCAAATTTGCCCGGATAAAACTTATGTAGCCTCCTTGCTCGGAGAATAATTCCATTCCAGTCCAATCTGTAGGAAAAAAAGGTAGAAGAAAATGTGAAAAGGGCAGGATGTCAAATTACCTATTCAACTGGTGCATAATTGCAAACTTCTATAGGAACTCCTTATTCATCCGGGGCAGAATTAAAATGTTCTATAAAAATTATCTATTTATCTAATACAAAATCATTTTTTTATGGAATTTCCATACTCAGCCGTTGCTGAATCGAAAATTTCCCATAGAAATCCTTGTTCAGGCCGGCTAAACAAAAAATTTTCAATTCATCCTGATAAATGTGGATTTCCAAAAAAAAAATGTTTGAATACCTTACTTTTACCCACTGTGCACTGTGGAACTTTTCACACACACACATTAGCATTTGTGCTTAACTATTCCCTTATTAGCATAACTAGAAAAAAGTTTAGAAGTAACGGTGTCCAAGAAGGAAAAAGGGGCAACTTCAGCTGACCATATGGGAAAACAAAAAAGTTGTGTCACTGGAATGGTGGTGACCTTTTGTCTCTGTGCTCCAGCTCATGTTTCGGCTTGGCGCATAAAATTATTTACGCCTTGGCCCAAGACCACCTGTGAGCATTAATCGAGTGGTTGTTCGTTCGCTGGTAACTGCAACCTAAAGAAAATTTCCAAAAAAAAGAGACAACTTTTTTTGATTTCGTTTCGCTTGAGGATTTTTTTTTTTTTTTTTTGAATTTATTTAAATCGCTTGGTTTACCTTTTGTTACAACAAACAAACATTGTTCGTTGGTTGCTTGTTTATTTTTTTATTTTTATATTTTTCTAAACAAAAAATGCGTTGACATGGTGTTCTTTTGTCTAGGCGTTTTTTTTCTCGAATTGAATTGAAATGAATGGCTTTGGTTAGCATATTTTTGTAAAGTTTTAAATTTACATAAATTGATTAAAAGTTGGGTGATAAAGAGAGAATTTTTCTTTTGGTTTTGAAAACAATCTTGATTTTGAAAATATTTTTTTTTTGTGGCTAAATTTGAACTTAATCAAGTTACCGAATTAAGTATTTAAATATTATGGTATATGTGGTAGCCCTTTTGTGGTAATATCTATAGATAAATCTTCTTAATGAGATAAGATAAAATAATGAATATTTTGTAAAATTTGTTTGAGGTTACATGGCTTAAGAAATCAATGTCTTCATATGTTTTTGTGGTTTTGGTTAGCTACAGGTGTTTCAAAGTTTATTTTCTATTAAATATTGTAAATTAACTGATGATCAGTTAAAGAAATCAGAAATGTAATCAAGTTAATTCAAAGTTGGGGTTTTATCGGTAGCTTGGCATCGGGAATTGAAATTTATTGAATTGGTAGTGGCAGGTTTCACATCCAAGCTCAAAAATAAAAAAAAAATCTATACAAAATACGTTAATGAAGTTTCTCAAAGTTGAAAATTTTACTCATTTTGTCCATAGTGATACACAATTGCTCTGTTTCAGAACCTGCAAGAATCTACTAGTTTTGCAATAATGTTCGATATCATAAAGAGAATCAATTATAGTAATAAGAACTTTAACATTCTTGCAATTCTGGAACGGGACAAATGTTTCAGCTGATATCTATAAAAGACATTTCTAAGTCTATCCGTTTCCAAAACTCATTTTTTAATGTCTTTCTAATAATACAAAAAAATTTCGGGTCTTCTTCCACTATAAAACTTGATTTGATGACCTAAAGGCTTTTATATAGGGTAATGAAATAAAGCCTTTCAAAATATAATTTATTAGGTGAATATTTTTAAAGCTTAAAAAGTATAGTAATATAGTATAAGATATTTTAAATGTAAAATAAATTACTCAGGTCGTAGTAGTTATGTTCTTGAAACTTAAAAAATTTAGATGAATTTTAGTCTGTTCAGAGAAACCGGTTCTATAATCGATAATCCACGATGGACCTTACTTAAATTTCTTATGATTACAGGGTGGCCCATATTCGACGGACCTTTGGGCCCATTCCAATCGACGAGGCTTGTCCGCAGGCAACATTCTTTGCGTCAATTGAATTTTGTACGGGAACAAATGCAAATCAATGTGAATAATCCGTTGTAAAGTGGACCGAGCCATGCCCAACTGCTGAGAACGGCGTTTTTGGGATGTTCTGGGGACCTCTCAACACTGGCTCGTACGGCAGCGATATTCTCGGCCGATCGCCTTGGTCGACTTTTATATGGCCTCCTCGGATTAGAAAGAGCCTTAGCAATCGAAAATTTTTCGTATAAACGCTTAATGGTGTTCTTAGAAAGCGCACTTCTCACTTTTTTTTCACAATTGACTTCTTCTGTTGAATGTAAATTTCAACTATTTCAGAGCGCTCGCGTGGCGTGTATTGGTTCACGGTAAAAATCTGCTTGGGCTGACGCTTCAAACGTGGTATGTCATTAAGCGATGTGACATCTCTGTCAAAAGTTATGGCGTTGCCAGATGGGTCCGTCGAATATGGGCAACCCAAAGAATGCCGTTTAGGGGTCACTTTAGAAGTCGATCAATCCAGTTTCTGTATTTGAATGTAAAACAGTTGTATGTGAATGTAAAATGTTTGATCCGATCTCTATAAATCTATTTCGTTACTATTTTTCTAAATTCCGAAGAAGTTTTTTTAGAAGCTGTATGTGAATGCAAATTTATTAATTCATTGTTTTCTTGAAAATGTCCAAAAGTGATGTAATTGGTGTAGCCCCTTCACTCCTTAGCCATTTTATCGAAAGCCTTAAAGACTATGTTCTTTAAAGAATGCCGCATTAGGGTCAATTTAGAAGGCGATCAATCTAGGAAACAAAACAGAAGCTGTGTGCGAATGCAAAATTTTTGTTCTGATCTCCATAATAATATTTTGTTTTTTCGTAAATTTCAAAATAGTTTTTATAGAAGCTGTATGTGAATGCAAACTGATCAAAACATAGTTTTCTTGAAAATGGTCAAAAAGTGAGTGTAAGTTTGGGCTCAAAGACTCCCGGATGTAACTGTTTCTCTCCGAAACCAATTCCATTCCAGTTTATTTGGTTCAATCTGAAAGTAGAAAATAAAGCAAAGTATTATAGAGAGGTGTAATAAAAAAGAAAAGTTTAGAAGAAAAAAGAAAGAATACATTCAGTTCCGGGCCGGGACGAACTTTTAAGACCCTCCACTATTGGGTAAAGAAGACATTTTATATAAAAGTATCTGAATCTCAAACGTGTTCCGCTATAAACTACAAATACCAGTAAGACCGTTTGGATAATGCGGTTAAACTTTTCAAAAAACAATAAGGTGGGCGAGGCCCTTGTACAGGGACCATACCAAAATGGGAACCTTCATAGACAGTTTTATACTTCAAGGATTGTAATCTACCAAATCTTCTTAAAAATCAAACTTGAAACAATTTCGTGGGTAAATGTGACTAGGATTATCAAAATACCGAGTATCGGTTTGTATGGTTATATATGCGCTATAGGAAAACGTGGACCTAAATTTTCAATGTTCTGCCGTCGGAGCTAGAACCCATCATGAAGTACAAATACTAATTTTTTGACAAATCCATGGAAAAATGTGGTAAAAGTCATTAAAATGCCGAATGTCCGAAGGTACCATTATGTGGGGGCTATACAAAAACCTAAACACATACATACTATGTTCTGCCACCGTAACTAGAACCCATTACGAACTACAAATACACATTTTTAGACAAATCCGTGGAAAAAACGTGTCAAAAATCATTAAAATACCGAATACCGGGTGGTACCGTTTTTGTCCCCGTATACAAAAACGTGAAAAAATACTATGTTACGCCGCCGGAGCTAGATTCCATTATCCATTATTCCGTGGAAATGTGTCAAAAATCATCCAAATACCGAATATTGGGAGGTATCGTTATATTGGGGCTATACCAAAACTGGAACCGATATTTCAATGCCAGCCAACCTAAACACAATAAAAATTGTTCTGTCAAATTTTAAGGCTCTGCGCCTGATAGTGTGGGCTGTACCGAGATTTCAACAGACTGATCTCGTTAAATCGTCTTAGAATTTTATGCTGATTCATACCCTCCACCTCCTTTTCAAGATGGAGGGTATAAAAAGGGCTTCAGAGAGTTCCATATAATTTGACATGGTGGAACTTGGTCATTGGAGAATTATTTGCTGAACCGATGCTTGGTGGATGTTTCACCCGTGGAATCTCATAGTCAACGCAGAGTCCGAATTTGGCATTTTATAACATTGCACAGTAACGTAATATATGCTGAAGGACTTTTTCGCCTCCTCATCCCGACTAGGGATTCGTAATCCGCCTATCTATAGAGCTGTTTATCGACGTTTGCAAGTCAAAAAGCGTAAAATTGATCAATAAAACAACAACGACCCGGAGGCGTTATATGGGGGCTATACGATATCATGGAGCTATGTACACAATTCTCTTTCAGGGGGTAAAGTACCTACAAGAAACTCTTTGTGTGGAATTTCAGACAATTCCATGGAAAAATGTGACTAAAATCATCCAAATACCGAATATCGGAGGAATAGCGTTATATGGGGGCTATACGATATCGTGGACCTATATATCCCATCTTCGAACTTGACCTGCCAAAAAACTCTTTTGCAATTGGCACTCTTTAGAATTGGTTTAGGTACCCTTTTTTGAACCACTGAAAAGAATACTGAAGATTTTACTAATTCAAATAGAAGCTGTATAAGAATGCAAAGTTTTGATTTACGATCATGGTCTTATAAATTATCATCACCAAATAAAATGTTGAAAAGAACATTGGTCCATCTCTAATAAAATAATTTAAAATCCTGAACCAGAAGCAACATTTTTTCCATCAAAAATATATAATGCTAAGATCTATCTGCCAACTTTCGCCGATTTAGAAAAGCCTTCTTTTTTTAAAGACAGACTTATATAAATTAATTTTAATAGAAGTACAGCAATTGTAAAGGCAGCGTTTATATGGTGCCCCTGGCCACCTGGTGGGGGTTTAAACCCAGTCACAGTTCTATGAATACTGCCATCATAAAACGAATTTATGTATTTGAGCACAAAGCCTTATCGAGAATAGGGATACTTAACTCGAATCTTAATTAATGAAATAAAATGCAATAGTCGACTTTTACGCGAGGTAAATATATCAGATTTCCATATTCTTTTTTTTTTAATTTGTGATCAAATATTACTTAGCGATTTTTCGCTTCGGGTTGAACAGTATGCAAATATTAACATGTTTTAAAATTATATTCTACACGTCAGAGCAGACTAGGAAATAAAACCAAACTTTCCCCCATTTCTCCACCCTCCACCTAAAAATATTATCACCACACCCTCAACATGTACCTCCCCTCTTTGAATTATAATTTCTTTTCAATCAATTTATGCCTGTCACTTTCATTTACATATTCACTCCAAAAACAGTAAACCAACAAAAATTAACCCTTTCTAACGGCGTTCAAATGTCCATTGTCATTATCGTCATCGGAAAAAAACCGACAACAATGCAAACAAAAGCAATCCAATTTATGCTAATCTAAAGTGTCAAAATAGTTCAGTTGTTCTACAAATGCATTTAATCTGTATAAATAGACAAACGAAAAAAAGAACCCTGGACATGGAAAACATCTGCTCTTTTTATGAAACCCCCCTCAACTAAACAACAACGAAAAATAGAATGAAAACTAACAATTCTCTAACCTGAAGTAGTAAGTAAATTATTCAGTCGATATGAACAAATAAACATTTATTATAATCAATTGTCTGTATTTAGTTTGTTCCCTCGTTTTTTGAGAATAAACAGATAGGAAAATGTAAGTTGGAAAGGTGTTGTATGCTTACAGTAGCCGGTCAATAGCATGTAGTCGTTCGGACATTGACAAAATGGGGAACAGAATGTAAATATTTTTAAAAGAAAAAGACTAAAATATTATGCATTGATAAAATTCTGGAAATGAATATTTAGTCTCTATGGTAACTTTTATCCTGAGATTGTTGGTTCCTTTATTAGATCAAAGAAATTTATGAAACAATTTTTTTTTTCAATAAATCTGAAGGTGACCTCCGCAGGAACCCCTGACAAGGCCACAGTGTGACGGCTATATTTTACATTAAATTACGATAGTTATCAAGTTGAAATAGAAGCTGTATGCGAATTCAAATCTTTTAGATACACAAGGATTTTGATGTTGGGTTTGATTTTGTTACCCTGTAGTTTGATATTTTATGGTAAGTATGCAGTCAAAACAAATTCAAAGTTGCTATGCAATATATCGTCCAGATATTTAATTTTGTCTGACTTGTGAGAAGTAGATCGTACTGTCGGCGCTGTGGTATTTTTTCTTGTCCTTGAAGGTATCGCTTCACATTCGTCCAAATTGAGGTCAAATTTCAAAGTTGGTTAATATCAAAAAGACCCTTAGACCATGTCGACCTGGTATGTTGAGTGACCCAACCTGAAGCCAAATTGACAGGTACGATTTTATTTTCTTCTAATACTTATTTCATCACAGAAAGTATAAAATACTAAAAAAGCTTCCGAACGGTGAGAGTTAGCTAAATCTGTAACAGAAGTAGAAGTATAAAGGGTGATCTCATTTTTAAGACACTCGTCTGACAGCTGTTAATATTTTTCCAGTGACAGCTCATTATATTCTTAACAAGCGTACAAAAGCATTTTGGTGAGAATTTTCCAGAAAAAAAGTTATTCGTGATGGAATTCAAGCGTGATAGTATGATTTCTTTATATTTGGCTGGAAAACCACAAGTGACTATCGTTAGAGAACTCCAGCATTTAAATGCGAATAAATCTTTTGTGTCTCGTACAATCTCTCCGAAAAATGGCTCGTCAGCTGAAAATATCGCAATATTCCATTCGGCAAATATTTAAAAATGAGCTCGGGGAAAGCCGTTAAAATTCTAAAAAGTGCAAGAACTTACACCGCAGCAGCAAGAATTAAGACTCAAAAGAGCTAAAGAATTGCTTCGCTTAGCCGATGAGAAACATTCGTTGTCCAGCAGCTTGTTAACAAACCAAATGATCGTGTCTACTTGCCAAAGAGGTCAGCTGAAAATGTGCACCTTCGGTTGGCCACCAGAACTCAAGCGCCGGCCATGGAGATGGTGTGGGCCGGCATAACAGTCGATGGTCGTTCTCCGCTCGTATTAATCGACCGTGGCATCAGAATAAATGTCGAACATTATCGCGAAAATATTTTGGAGGGTGTATTAAAGCCTTGGGCACGCAAACATTTTGGCCGCAGACCTGGGACATTCCAACAGGACTCAGAACGCGCCACCCAAGAATGATTACAAATTGAGGTTCCCCGCTTCATTTTCAGGCCACCAAAATCTCCGGATACCAATTCGTTGGACTATTGTGTCTGGAGTATTTTTGGAAAGCAAGGTTGGCACTAAAAAATACCAAAGTGTAAAGCAAGCGCTTCGCCGGAAATGGGCCAAAATAATGCAGAGCAACATTCTGACTGCGTGAGACGGTTTCATTGGCCGTTTGAAGGACATAATTCGTGCCAAAGGTTACCAATTCGAGCAAATCTAAACTTATTCTAAAATTTGATGCCATTTCCGACATTTTTGTTTTCATTCAATAAAATTAAAAAAAATACAGTTTTTATCTCACCCTGTATAATCCGTATAAGACACTTTGAATCTTCTCTGCGGATAAAAAGCCTTTGAAGGGTTTTGTATGTATAACTTTTTTAACCTTATCTGTTAAAATACAATTGAAAATCCTTCGTCAGAATCGTACCTTTTAAAAAGAATCAATACTTTTGAGGATTCTCGCGAAAGACATATATTGGTCATATATTTTTAAAAACTTTCCATTCACATACAGTGTCTAATTTTGTTCTCGTGTTGTCTTGAGGTATAGTTTAATAAATGAAATCCATATGACATTTAAGAGCTTCTCTGTGGACCCTAGCAGTTTAAATATTTTACATATAAAACATGGTAGAATTACGAGTTTCTCCTCCCCTAATTTTTCAAAATTATTCATTTAACAACATCTCATTGTCAAAATTTATATTTATAAATCCATTGTATACATAGAAATCAGAGATGAGGAACTCTTTTTTATTCATTGAAATTTGACAAGGTAAATTACAGAAAATGCAGAGAAAAATAGTCTTAATTGAAATGAAATTACCTCCTTAATTTTACCATGTGGAAAACATTTAAACGTCTACCACGAAATAAACGTTTCTAAAATCTTTGTTTAAATCGTATCTTCTAAACCGATACCTCGGAATTTTTTATAGAACACTTTCAAAGGTATTTTAGGGAAAGATTACATATCGATGGTATCTTCTATAAAGTCTTCTATCACCGGATAAAGGCCGATAAATGCCTTCTATAAGTCGAATATCTTATGTTATAGATAAGCTGCAACTGGTTCCTTGCCTAGACCTATTAAAAATACTTTGTCTATGGAAGTCATTTGAAAAAGCCATCAGCCAATGGAAGACTTTTAAAAGGTATTCTCTCTAAAACCCTTCGAAAACACTTCTGTTAATTGAAGGTCTTTGAAATTCTTACAATATATATAATCCGAAGCAAGTATTTTATCTATAGAAGATATTGAGAAAGATATTTCACCCTTTACCGAGCTCCTGTCCATTATAGGTTTGTAAAGGATTTCTATGTAAGATTTCATTCTGTTTAGATGTCTTATCCTGGTAGAAGGGTTCAAACAGATAAAATATCTGCATAAATTTTAGATAGGTTATTAAGGATTGCTAAATAGAGAAAATTTGGAACATATTTTTAATATTTGAGAATTAAAAGAGTGTTTGTCCATTGAATGTGTTTCAACGATTTCTAAAAAAATTACTGTACAATTTGTTCCGCTAAGAGTACTTACAGAAAGTGTTTCATTTGTGGACGTCCGTAAAAGGTCTAACTTCTAAAAATAATTCCGAAATGGTATTCTATTTATACAAAACCTTCATGGGTTCTTTTTTTTGTCCTATTTTACCGGATTATCTTTCCTCATTCTACCTATCCCTCTAAGTTTTTGCTGGCAACTACTGTTCAGACTCGGGCTCCTGTTTCATAATTCTTCATGTTCATCGCGATATGAACTAAATATGATTTTGTGTGTTTAACTATCTTTTGTTTCTGTCCCTTGAGTTTTTTTTTTTCGTTTTTCCTTTGCTGGTGTAATTTTTCAAATGTTCATGTGATAATTCCAAGGAAATGAACACCAATGGAATAAATACTCATGTAAATATAGCAACTACAACAATGTTGATGTCTTTTTCTATACGGACTGGTGGTAAACATTGGTTGGCTGGCTGGCTGTCTACCTCGTCTTCGTCGAAGACGACGACTGGTAGTGTCATTTTTTGTTTTTTTGGTAATGTAAATATTCCACCAGTCTGTGGAGGGGCAACTCAAGTGAAAATGTAATACAAAACAAATTTGTATTACCAGACCAGACGTAAGAGACGAGAGTGTGTTTGGACATATGACAAATGGAGAATACGGTAGCCCTTTCCATACCAGAAAAAAAAGAAACTAAACTAAATGTAATGATGGTGATGATGGGAGTAGTTGCCATTCCACACCTTTGTGGAAGAGGAAACCCCTTTCCTTTCTTTGGAAGCAAGCATGACATGTTGGTATTTCTTTGCTTAGAAAACAACAACGCAACGAACCACAACAACAACAGTAGTAGTAGAAATGGATTTCAAATATTCTAGTCCAGTTGTTTTCAAAACGAGGAAGAACACCGGCACCCATAGTCACCTCCTAACAAAGGGGTTAACATGTCACTGTGAAAGGTATTAATGATCTGAGCAAATATGACGTCGAATAGATACATATGTATGGCATGTATGTTTGTACTTTGTCAGAGGGGTATTAATAATGTACTGCTCCGGTGTTTTTTTTTTTTTTCGTCGATGTTTACTCAAATTTTCCAGTCATTCCAAACAGTGGCTGATTATTGTCACTTTGTTAAGTTTTCAAGATGTTGTAAATATTTGTTGAAATTATTAGTTCATTGGCTCGGTTGAGTGATTACATTTTGGGTAAATTTCGTTCTCTTTTTTTATTATTTGGTTATCGTTTGGGTCTTCTGTGAATGTTGGCGCGACATTTTGAAAAGGGTTAATGAGGTGTGGGGGTGTTTGAACTGCAAATGAAACGAAGAAATTTTTTTGGTAGGCAAAGGGCTACCATCTGATTTAGATGGAAAGTAGTTAAATGTATCGAAAAAAGCTTGGACTGACGTTATGTTGACCATAAAAGCTCTTGGAGATAAGGGATCTTGGAGAGTTATTCTTCATTACACAAGGACGGCAGGAAACGAGCTTCACCGTACTCGACTCTTCATACTCGAGGTTTACATAAGCATTGTAAGTATTGCCCATTCAATCTGATGAAGAGCATGGACCAATTTTGAACGTGGTATCGTTTGAAAGTTTAACTTGAGGGGTTTTACTCTCTCTACAGAAAAAAACTTTGTATTCACATACAGCGTCTATTAAATGTGTGTTCCGATTATATCTGTATCTGTAGAAGACCATGCAAAAGCCTTGGGTTTATTGAAGTGCTTCTAGATGATCAAAAGACGCTTAAAAGCAAATCTTTCGTAGGTTAATAGAAGACCTTTAGAATGCCGTTTTTATTGGATTCCTTTGATTCCTGGAATATTTGAACTTTGAGCATGGACCATGGTATCATTTGAATGTTTAATTTGAGGGGGTTAACCCTATAGCAAAAAACTTTGTATTCACATACAGCGTCTATTAAATGTATGTTGCGATTATAAAAATATTATTGTCTAAGGAAAATGGGTTTTCTCTAAAGAAGACCATACAAAAGTCTAGAGGTTATTAAAATGCTCCAAATGAGCAAAAGACCCTTAAAAGCAATTCTTTCGCAGGTTAATAGACGACCTTTAGTATGCCTTTTTTTTTGTTGGATTCCTTTGATTCCTGGAACATTTGAACTTTGAGCATGGACCAATTTTGAACGTGGTATCATTTGAAAATTTAATTTGAGAGTTTTAACTCCAGAAAAACTTTGTATTCACATACAGCGTCTATTAAATCTGTGTTGCGATTATAAAAATATTTTTGTCCAAGGAAAAAGTGTTTTCTATATAGAAGACCATTGAAAGGTCTTGGGATTATTGTAGTGCCTCTAGATGATCAAAAGACCCATAAAAGCAAATCTTTCGTAGGTTAATAGAAGACCTTTAGAATGCCTTTTTTATTGTATTCCTTTGATTCCTTGAACATTTGAGCATGGACCAATTTTGAACGTGGTATCATTTGAAAGTTTAATTTAAGGGGGTTAACCCTACAGCAAAAAACTTTGTATTCACATACAGCGTCTATTAAATGTGTGTTGCGATTATAAAAATATTTTTGCGTAAGGAAAAAGTGTTTTCTTCAAAGAAGACCATTGAAAGGTTTTGGGTTTATTGAAGTGCTTCTAGATGATCAAAATACCATTAAAAGCAAATCTTTCTTAGGTTAATAGAAGACCTTTAGAAAGTCCTTCTATCGGCAGAGACATTTAATGCGAATGTTCTAGAAAGAAGACATCTTAAGTTTCTATTAAAGGGTCTTCTGAAGACAAAATTACTTTGAAAAGTTTCCCCTAAAAAGAAGATATTCAAGGTTTTCTGTCTTAGATTGACCTTTTCAAATCTTATCCTACTGAAGGCTTTTGAAACGTCTTCTATCTGTGGAAGACCATTTTAATGTATTCTGACTATGGAATGCCTTTCAATGATCTTCCGCTTATAGAGGACCTCTGCAATGTTTCCCTATAATAAAAGAGATTTTAAATGTCTCCTTCTATAGAAAATCGTTCAAAGATCTTTGGTCTAGAGAAGAAATGTTTTCTTTCCATAGAAAACTTTTCGAAGATCTAACTTTTACGGAAGGCCTTTTAAAGTTCATCTCTTTATAGAAGACATTTTAAAGTTCTTATGCCTTTCAATGATCTTCCGCTTGGAGAGGTCCTTTGCAATGTTTCCCTATTATAAAAGAGATTTTAAATGTCTCCTTCTGTAGAAAATCTTTCAAAGATCTTCGGTCTAGAGAAGAAATGTTTTCTTTCCATAGAAAAGCTTTCGAAGATCTAACTTTTACGGATGGCCTTTTAAAGTTCATCTCTTCATAGAAAACATTTTAAAGTTTTATGTCTATAGAAGGCATTTCAAAAGTCTTCATATTATGGGCGATATTAAAAAAGACTTCATTATGTAGACAATTTTTCAATGGTCTTCTGTTTATAGAAGACCTTATAATGATATGCACTGCATAAAGCAACTGTCAAAGGTCTTCCGTCTGTCCATAGGAGAGCTTTCAAAGATCTTCAGTCTGTTCCTTTGTCTATAGAATCTTTTAAAGGGTTTCAATCTATAAAAATAACTCCTTGTCCTTTATCCAAGTACTTTTGAAGGGCTTCTGCCTTCTTCTAAAGTCTTCTCTCTACCGAGGACTGTACAGAAGTCTTCTCCCATCGATCTTTGAAGGGTATTCTCTCCAAAATTAAATTCCAAGTCCTTTTGAAGAGCTTCTGCCCATGGTAGATCTTTGTAGGGTCTTCTGTCTACCGAGGACTGTACAAAGGTCTTCTCCCATCGATCTTTGAAGGTTATTCTCTCCAAAATTAGAGGCGTTCATCCTTAATATAGAAAGGTTCTTCCGGGTCCTCATCTTTTCTACATGTGTGACAGATATACTCTGCCATATTTCAAGTCGTCTATGGAAAGAAGCATTGTTGAGGTCTACAATGGATGGAGATCCTTGTAAGGGCGCTCTAGGGATAAAAACAGTTTACTTTTACTCAACTGAACAAAATAACGTTCTGCAGATGTTTTATAGATGATGGACCAGAGTTCTCATATTCATAAAAAGTTGTTCGAGCCTTAAAAAATTCTGCAGGTGTTCCAAATATAGATGGACCAGATTTCTCACATTCATAAAGAGTTGTTCGAGCCTTGAAAAAATTCTACAAAAGTTACCATAATTTCCACAAAAAATTATCATAGTAAGGCCTTGGAGATAGTCACAAACTTTTGTAGACATTGAAGAGTTGGGTTCTTGGTAAAGCCTTGACCAATCTTTAAAATATCCAGTAAACAATTTTGGATTTTTGAAGGCTTAAAAAACGTCAAATAATATATGAGATTTTGAACCCGACAAGAAGCGGTTTTAATTTTGAAAATTTTAAATAATAATCTACGAATAAGGCTTTGTAGAGGTAGAGAATATTCCAAAAAACAAATTATGACGGAAAATCGTTACAACTATTCCACAACTCTGGCCTTGGATGATACTTAAGGTTTTTTAATCAACTACTGTTGAGGGCCAATGTAAAATTCTTTTGAAATCTGAAGAAAAGCCTTGAAAAAATCTCGAAAATCCAGAGCTCACGATATTGGAGGATATATGAGATTATGGGAGTTTTTGCAAGAGAAAAACTTTGTATTCACATATAGCGTCCAATTATAAGATTATTATTGGCACGCCTGTACTTCGCATCGGAGCTTAGCTCCAACTGCCATTTAAAAAAAATAAGCAGCAGCCACAACTCTCTGGAGTGAGTTTTGTGGTTCAGAAAGGGCTGTTCATCAAATCTTATAAACTTCCTTGATGTCAGTCTATCCTAAGAAGAACGGCTTCAGTTTTAAAACATCTTGACATCGACGACTTGGAGGCTTAAAACCCCTTTCTTGATAAAATTTTAAATATCCCCGATTTGGGACAAAGAAAACACTTAGAAATTTATATAAAAAGAACTCGACGATTAATGTGTTAGAGTAGGTTAACAAAAAATGCTCAAAATCCACAATTCACGGCATGGGAGAATATATGACATCTCAGGAGTTTTATTTGAAGAAAAATTTTGTATTCACATATAGCGTCTTTTATACTTCCGAATCTGGCTCCTAGTTTAAATATTTAGCTACTTCCTTATACTGCAGCCATGATTCTCTAAAAGTCCTACCTGACAAGAAATCTTTGACTATGAACTACCATAATATCAGTCACCTATTAAGTATAACAGCTGCATCTTTAAGGCACCTTTACACCGACACGTTTTACTAATTTATGTCATTAATTAAGGTTCATTCCTGCTGACAACATTACCTTTTTGAAAAATATGTTAACAATTCATATTTTGGCATATTCCTCAAAGAAAATTTTGTATTCACATACAGCGTCTATATTATCAAGTTGTGAAGAGGTATACTTTCATAGGCTAAATAAATATGTATACCTCTTAGGGTAGAAGGTAGTTTAATTCTCCTCCACTGATTGATGCCCTTTTTATGGGCATTTTTGACCTCGTCCAAAGACAAAATCGTGGATTTTTGAAGAATATGTCTAGCATCTTTCGGGGCCTATATCGAGGATATTTTTTAGAGAATATTCTAGTTTCCTCCATGCAGAGACCTGTAATAGTATAAATATACCTACCCCCAACCTCACCATCAATTTGATTATATTTTCCATTTTCAACCAATATTTATTTCAAATCAATAGCAATCAAATGAAAACAAACCAACCACACAATTATGCTACCGTTTGGGAAAATCCATCATTACCCAATACTGTGGGAATATCTTGGGAAATGAAAATTTCACCATTGCGGTTAACACAGCATAAAACCGCAAAACAATGAAAACAAGCGGCAATCGGCTGGCAATCAGCTTAGCTCACATCGCATCCATTTGAAAATGTAACATTAATAAAGATCCCTAATGAACCCATTACCAATTAAAGCGTTACTGTTTGATGTTACCCTACAAAGATCAATGGTAGCAGCAGCAGCAAGCACCCCTTTTCTTATGGGTAACCACTCTTTATATCTTACACAGTAACCACACAGAGGATGATTTTAAAAACCATACCAATTTTTATATGAAAACCCACAACTTTCCAATTTCATGTGAGAAAAATGAGACCATTTTAGGAAAAATTCTAGGCAGAACTTTTCATTCACATATGGCTTGGCGAAAATTGGCTGCAAAAATCCCTAAATATGTGGCAAATTTTTCTGCGAATTATTTTCATAATTTTCACGAGGAAATCTGAATGTCATACATGACTGACATGGGTATTGGGTGAATAATGCCGAACACACACCCATACCCATGACAATTGTTAATTGATTAACCCCTAAAGTGAGGAGGTCGTCCTGCCAGCCAACCACCCCTATTCCCTAAAACGTTTAATTCCTAAGCGGAAACACCAAAAGGACATGAGTAACAATGAATTGGAACAAAAGCGCACAAATTAATTGGGCATTAGAGGTCATTGATAGTTTTTGTCGAAATTGTTGTTTTTGTTATTGCCATTTTATTATGGCCATTCGTAGCCGTTGTTTGCAACCAAACTGTCAATTTTTATCGGTTTGTTAATTTTGTTGCTTGTTATGGATAATTGGTTGGGAAGGGAACAAATAGGGTAGGCAGAGAGGTGAAGGTTGTAGGAGTTGTGGGAGATTTGTCAAAAGAGAATTTTTACAAGTGAACGAAATGTTTTGGAAAATCTAAAGAAATAGTGATCCGAACTTTTAATAAATTATATAAGACATACTAGGACTAACACACATTGGAGAAATACAGAAGAAGGAGATATCGATGGGGGCATAAATTTTGGTTAGTATTTTAGGATAGAAAATTCAAAAAAATTTCACGATTTAGGTCCTTTGCTATTGTTTGAAAATTAAAAAAGCAATATTTAAGCCCCTGAAATATGCTTGAAAAATTATTTTCATAAATGCTTGGAAAATGAATAAAAATTGGAATAAAAAAAGAAAAAACCAAAAAGTTGTTGATCCATATGTGAGGCCCCAAGGGTTGGGGCCTTCAAAATTAAAAAAAATAAAAAAATAGATCCATATAAGAGTCATGAACATTAAAAAAAATACGTCTTGTGTTTTTTCAGAAGAAATCTAGAATTTACATCCACAGGTCAAGCTCGAAACATTCTTTAAAAAACTCACGATTTTGGTCCTTGGTGGAGGCATGAAAAATTTAGGTCTATTTCCCGGGCTTGAAAAATCCGAATAAATAAACAAACAATATCTGCAGTTGCCGCTTTATTTATTTATTTATTATTATTATTTATTTATTTATTTATTTTTTTTTTTTTTGAAAAAAAGTCTAAAATTCAGGTCCCTTGGTAAGATTTGAGAGATTCGTTTAAAAATTCACCATTCACGGACATGTAATTCTTGGTCAAGGCCTAGGAAAATTTCCTAAAATTAACCCAAAATTTTTTTTAAAAATTCAGGAATCAGGCTCTTTAAAAACTTTAAAGTAATAACAATGGAGACGGCTAAGAAAAAAGATAATTTAGATCCTTGAGAGAATCTGAGAGGGGATTTGAAACATTTCTTGAAAATCTATTACGAAGGCCTTGAGAAGATTTCGAAAATATTTTAAAAATCCATGGCTTGGGTCTTGGGAGGAAACGTACGGTGAGGTTCTCTGAAAAAAAAAAACAAGATTTAGTGTCATGTTCGAGCCTATAAAAATCATTGATTCGAACCCTTGGAGGAGTCTTCGAAATTGTTTAAATCCCATCGTTTGAGGCCAAAAAATGCTGCAAAAAATCAACGATTTATTCCCTTGGAAGAGGATTAAAACAAATTCTTAAAAAATAGGGTATTTGGCTTTTGAAGTACCTTTACAACATCCTCATAGGTCCTTCGAAGAGACTTGATTTTTTCTAAAAAAATCAAAAAATCTCACGATTTATACCCTGCGGGAGGCTTGATGGAGATTATTTGGAAGGATTGAAAAACATTTTATATTTTGATTGAAAATTTCCTTCAAAATAACCCAATTACAAGGATAAGTCCTTTGAATTCCTAAAAAACAATGGTTCAGAATTCGTATTGAACTTAAAGAAACGGCAAAAAATAAGATGATTTAAAGCCTTGGGGGAATCTGGGAGGGCGTTTGAAAAATTCCTTAAAAAGTCCATGATAGAGGCCTTGGAGGAGATTTGAAAAATACTTTAAAATCCATGGCTTAGACTCTTTGGAGGAAAGGGTGAAAATTTCTCTAAAAAAATTTCTCTCCCTTAAAAATCCTTGATCTTGACCCTAGGAGAATTTTTTATGGACCTTTGGTGGAGGCTAATAAACTACAAAAATCCACGACATATGCCATTGGAAGAGGATTAAAAAAAATCTTTAAAAAATCAGGTATTTGGCTCTAAAATACCGCATAGGTTCTTCGAAGAAATTTGAAAAGATTTTTCAACAATTTTTTCAACTTTTTCGGCAAAATTTTTCAAAAATCAGGTATTTGGCTCTAAAATACTGCATAGGTTCTTCGAAGAAATTCGAAAAGATTTTTCAACAATTTTTTCGACTTTTCGGCAAAATTTGTCAGATTTCTTCGATAAACCAATGCGGATATTGTAAAAAAAATTTAGAGCCAAATACCTGATTTTTTAATCTTGTTCCAATGGCATAAATCGTCGATTTTTCCAGTTTTTTTAGGCTCCACCAAAGGCCACATAGGTTCTTCGGCCCCACATAGGCTCTTCGAAGAAATTTAAAAATTTTTCGCAAAAAAATTAAAATTGAGCTCTTTAAAAACTATAAAATAATTACAATTTCAAGTCCTGGGGACGGCAAAGAAATAAAATGACTGAGAACCTTGGGGGAATCTGGGAGGGCGTTTGAAATTTCTTTAAAATCCAAAGCAAATTTAGCTCCTTGTGGGAGCTTCTAAAATCCAAAGATCTAGGAAGAGCCTCGAAAAAGATTTAGATGTCTTCGATTTTGGCCTTTGGTGGAGGTTAGAGATCTTCTCTAAAAAAAATCCTCGATGTATGCCTTTTAAAGAGGATTAAAAAATACTTTAAAAAATTCTGATAGGTGGCTCTTAAAGTGGGCTTGAAAATGTCTTTAAAAAAAGTCCACATAGGACCTTTGAAAAAATTTAAAAACAAATTCAAAAAATCTCACAATTTGGGCCCTGTGGGAGGCTGGATAGAGATTATTTGGGAGGATTGAAAAAGAAAATTAAAATCTTTATTTAAAATAATCTTCCACTTGATTATCCAAGTTCCTAGGAAAAGTCTGAAAATTTATTGAAATGCCTTCGATTTTGGCCTTTGAGGAGGCTAGAGAAATTCTCTAAAAAAATCAACATTTATGATCTTGGATGAGGATTAAGAAATGCTTTAAAAAATTCTGATATGTGGCTCTTAAAGTGAAAATGTCTTTAAAAAAATCCACATAGGACCTTTGAAAAAATTTGAATTTTTTTTCAAAAAATCTCACAATTTGGACCCTCAAGGAGGCTGGATGGAGATTATTTGGGAGGATTGAAAAAATGTGTAATCTTGATTAAAAAAAAAAATCTTCCACTTGTTTATCTGTTACCCTACTTCAAAATTTCTCAAATATTTCAAATTTGGCTTCTGGTTTTCCCATTCCATACAAAATACTCTTGTGACAAATATGTTCAAATCATTATTTGTTTAAATACGAGAAATGTAATATTGTTTCGGAATGTTTGTGGTTATGATAACAGAAAAAAAAACAAAACATGAATGCCATGAAGAGAAATTGTCGAAAAAAATTCCAAACGATAATTGCATTATTGACATGTTCGAAATGCAGACGGAATAACAACAACAGCAACAACAACAACAACAACTTGTATGCGACAAAAATTCTCAAGTGGATTCACACTTTTCTGTGGCAGTAGTGTCCCCCCGAGGCAGGGCGCAGGAATAGCTGGAATGTTTGTTTAACCCTCGTGATGATGAAGACGAAGCTGGTGATGATGACGATGATGAGAAAAACTGAAACATTTTCTTTTTTCACAACTTGGACGAAAAACGAAATTTGAGATGCCCCAAGCTAGACTACCAACCAGCCAAACTCGTGTGGCCACAAAAAAAAATCGTTCTATTTTCAGCCCTAATAAGGTGACAAGTGGATTTTGGTGTCTGGAGATTTGGAAAATGGAAAATAAAATAAACTATTCAAACGAAACATAATAACCAAAAATCCCAAGGAGTCTAAATAAACACAGGTTTTGGGAGAGATAGTAGCCCATGAAGTGGCATGGACTACTGTTGAGGCCACTTGACTCTTGACGAGAAAAACTGCTACAAAACTAACATTTAAATCTAATCTGCCACTGTCCTTCGCCTCCTTGGAATTATGACGAGTCAATGTGAAAATATTGACACAAGGCCTTTAACGAGACCACACGTTTGAAGTTCGCCTAGTTTATGGGTGGTCTGCCTGCCACAAAAAAAATGAAATAAATTTTAAAAACAATTTGTTCTTTGGCCACCAAAAAGGAGAGTAACAAGGAAGAGCAGAAAAAATTTGAGTTTCTATTTTAAACAAAACGGAAATATTTCAAATCTAAACAAAAAAAAAATATTTATATAAATGCAGCAGCCGCAGCAACAATTACACAGACGAGCGGATACAACTCGCTCGGAACAGACAGTGTCTGTTTTTCAGCAGCCAACTTCTTGAAATGAAAAATTAAAATGCTGGCTACTGCTGCCACTGGTTTCTGCGGTGGGTCGTCGCATGCCGGGTTAACCAAAGTGCCCAGTAGCCAGTTTTGGTATCTGTTTATCTGTCATTGTCTGGCCATTTGTTTGTGGTTTATAGCGTGCAGCATTCTCATACGACCGCTGCAGGCGATGTTCGTCTGTAGTCTAAAAATAGTTTCACTTCCTTGTTTACTGATGAATGACTTGGATGACCACACTACTACGCCGTCGTCTCTGGAATCCCGTGGTCAACAGTTGGTTTTTTGTTATTTTGCTGCTTTTGGCACATACATGTGTATTAGACGATTGTGGCATACAAAACGGTCAGTCTTGGCGAGTGGCCCAAAGGCAACCCTTTAAGGGAGTCCATCTCCCATTGTGAGCCATAACAAGGCTACTTGAGAAAAATGCATTAACACCAAACAGGAGGACTGGTTTTAAATCATTTTTAAATTTTATGTAAAATTATTGCGTGGAAATGCCATTGTTTACCTAGGAGAGAGCCAGACCTATTTTTCGGATTCCCAACAAAATTTTCCAGTCCACTTTAAAAACTCAAATAATTTTTCAGATTTTTTTTCGAGTTTCTGTAAGGGCCTAGTCTTCAAATAGTCTTCGTCCCTTATTGTAGAATTTAAAAAAAAAATTCAATCATTCTCAAGAGATCAAAACAACGGATTTTTCTTAAAGACATTTTCCAGTCTTTTTCTAATTCCTAAATTGTAAATTTCCCAAAGAATATCAAGCTTTCTTTAAGGGCGAAGCCATGAACTCTTTCAGAGTTGGCCAAGCTTCCTCCAAGTACCTTGTTTGTGAATGTAAACAAATCCATGGATTTTGTGACAAATGTTCCAGCCACATTCAAAACCGAATTCCCGAATTTTAAAGAAAAATTAGCCAAGGGCTTCAATGATGGATTAAAAAAAAAACAGTAAAGAAAGTCTTAAAGTCGGGCGGGGCCGACTTTATGATAAACTACACCACTTTGCTAATTTAGTAGCGCTCCGCATAACAATTAAAAGTTTTTATGGGAGAGTTCAATCATACACGCTATGATTATAATTACAATTTAAAGTTCAAAGAAATAAATATGCCGAAGCATTTGTATCTTTTAAAATCGGACTTGTATTGCCCATTTGGTGCACAATTAATTTGAAATCGGATAAAAATATATATGGGAGCTACATCCAAATCGGAACCGATCTCGATAAAATTTGGCAAAGATATTTCTGAGCTGTATTTGATATATTTCCCTGAATATCGTTGTTACGGAGAGCATATTACGGCTGTGGGTACAAAAAATGACAAATCGGATGAACAGTATATATGGGCGCTATAGCTATATCTGAACCAATCTTCACCAAATTTGACATACTAGCTTCTATACTCAATTCGGTCATATGTGCCAAATTTCATCCCATTTGGGCAAATATTAGACGAAGTTATATGTGGGAGCTGTATCCAAATCTGAACCGATCTCAATAAAATTTGGCAAATATAATTCGGAGCTCTATTTGATATATTTCCCCAAATATTGTTGTTGCAGAGAGCATATTTCGGCTGCGGTGGACAAAAATAACAAATCGAATGAACAATATATATGGGAGCCATAGCTATATCTGAACCGATTTCGATCAAATTTGGCATACTTATTTTCAGGTACAATCTGATCCTACGTGCAAAATTCCATACTATTCGGACTGATATTACACGTTTGGTGCACAATAAAAGGCAAATCGGACAAAGATATATATGGGAGCTATATCTACATTTTGACCGATTATCTCCAATTTCAATAGGGTTCGTCCTTGGGCCAAACAAATGATTTGTGCAAAATTTCATCTGAATAGGGCAATAAATGCGAACTGTACTTTGTTTACAAAAATTCATGGACAGACGGACGGACGGACATGCATAAATCGACTCAGAATGTGATTCTATGCAGATCATCAAAAGCAACTATGGGTCTATCTCGTTTCCTTTTGCCTGTTACAAACAAATGCACAAAGACATAATACCCTGACCACCTTGTGGTGTAGGGTATAATCAGGTCTCTTTCAAGGGAATAAACCTTTATTAAAAAAAAAAAATTCTAACATCCATCCATCCAAACGTAGATTTTTAACGAATTTAAAAATTTTATCGAATGATTTTCATGTTTCGATTTTCAAACCTCCCTTTAAGGTGCTAAATTATTGATTTTTTAAAGAAATGTTTATTATACCCTCCACCTTGAAAAGAGGGTATATTAACTTTGTCATTCCGTTTGTAACATCCCTAAATATTCGTCGTAGACCCCACAAAGTATATATATTCATAATCAGCATAAAATTCTAAGTCGATTTAACCATGTCCGTCTGTCTGTCTGTTGAAATCACGATACCGCACACATTATTTGACGTAGAGCGTCAAAATTTGGCAGAAGAATTTGTATTGTGTCTAGGATGGTTGGTATTGAAAATGAGATATATCGGTCCACGTTCTGGTATAGTCCCCATATAACGGTACCTCCCGATATTCGGTATTTTGATGATTTATGCCACATTTTTTCACGGATTTGTCTGAAAATTGGTATTTGTAGGTCACAACGGGTCCCTGAGCGTGTGGCAAAACATTGTATGTATAGGTCCACGTTCTGGTATAGTCCCCATATATCGGTACCTCCCGATATTCGGTATTTTGATGATTTATGCCACATTTTTTCACTGATTTGTGTAAAAGTTGGTATTTGTGGGTCATAATGGGTCATAGTTCGTGTGGCGAAACAATGTAATTATAGGTGCACGTGTTGGTGTAGCCCCTATATAACGGTACCTCCCGATATTCGGCATTTTAATGTTTTTTGCCACATTTCTTCTAATGTTCTTTTACCCTAGGGTGGAGGGTATTAAAAGTTTGGCCCGGCCGAACTTAATGTTTTTTTACTTGTTTAAGATTCCTTCTTAGGCCTAATTCATGGATTTCTTTCGAATTTTTCCAATCAATTTGAAGGCCTGAATCATTCAAAGAAAGAAAATTCTGAGCACTAAAACCGTTAATTTCTAAAGTTTTTTATCAAGATTCTCCAAGTGTCTAAAAAGCGAATTTTTTAGAGAGCTTTTTAAGCCTCTGGTGATGCTCTTAAATCTGATTTTCTAAAACAATGTTTCAAGCCTCCTATAATGTATTAAATCGTGAATTATTTAGATAATTACTCAAAACTCTAGTAATGCCCAAAAACGTATTTTTTTTAATTTTTTTTCCAAAATAGGAGATTTTTAAATTTTTTTTTCAATTTTTTAAAACTTGTTCACTTTTAGCCTTAAACTACTGTCTCTTGTTACGAAATTCGTTCCAGGACATTTGTAGTCGATCTAGCGGTGTCCGTTCTTCTCAATTTTTTCAAAATTGTTTTTTTTTTTTTCAAAATTGCATGCTTAAAAAAATTAAGGGTGCAGAAGTGTTAAAAGTGACTGCAAGCCGAGATTTAACCGGTAATAATTGTCAAATTCTCAGCAAAAGAACTCTCGAAATTTCTCTCTCAAATCGCTCCCTTTAAAAATATATATTTTCATTATTTTTTCTAATTTTTTTCTATTTTTAAGAAGAAAATATTTATTAATTTCTATTGACCCATAGCTTTCGAGGTCCATCACCAGATTACCCCTTATCAAGAATTAAGGATATGCATGATTTCAAAATCAGCCATTTATTCTATTTAAGTTATTATTTATTTTGAGAGCCAAAAAAAATATTCGGTTCATTGAATACGAAAATATTCTATTTTGAATTCCGAAATAACCGAAAAAATAGAAAATCTTCGTTTGTGGGCTTAACCAAGTCCAACTTGACAACACTTGAATGGATGAATGCTTGAGTGGAAATTGTGCATCCCAGGAAAAAAGAAAAAGCTGAAACAGGAGCACAACATGAATATGCATTGTCATCAACGGTTGGCTGGAAGGCAAGTGTTGAGATAAATAGCAGAGCAGCAAGAGAATAGCTAACAACCCTGTTTTGGAAAATAGAAAAAAACTATATTTTTTCTCTGATGGAAATGGATTTTCCCATGAATATTTAGCGATGACATAGTTTTGTCTCTCTGTCAGTCCGTCTGTCGCTTTGAATGCATCAAATGCTGCATAACAAAGGGATGGAATGAATGAAATGTTTAGATATTCTATGTTGTTGTTGTTGTTATTGTTTAAATTGAAAACAAAACAACAACAAAAGCACTCCATTGCAAGCGTGCAACAACAAAAAAACACACATTGCATTTGTTTATAAATATTTATGTAAATATGATTACAAATCGAGGTAACTATTGGCAACAAGCTCAAAAAAAAACACAGGAGGTTGCCGGCAGTTATACGTCTGTTCATTCCCCTGCTCGCATATCTCTCTAAAGAGACAGACTTCTTTGTTGCGATTCAATGACGATACAGTTAATAAAGTTTTATGGACATCTCGCTCCGTTTCGGTGTGGGTTATTGTTTGAGCCATGTAAGCATTGCACCGAAACTTACCCCATTTGAAGTTTTGTTGGCCAGCTATTTAGGCAAGTAGCAGCGAATGTCACACCTTTTAACAGGTAAATTTGTTATTGTTGTTGTTGTCGTTGCAATGGCATTCATAAAAAAAATAACCGAATAACAAGTAAATAGGCTGTAAGTTCGGCCGTGCCGAACTTTGAATACCCTCCACCATTTGGAACGAATTTGGCAATTTTCAAAAACAAATTCTGTTATCTTAAATAAAATCTTAAAAATACTGAATGTAGCTGTAACTTTTGTCATAAGCCATTAACATATTCAAATGCGAAACTTAAGAAAATCGATGAATAATCTACAAAATACCGAATATCGGGAGGTGCTGTTATATGGGGTCTATACGAAGACGTAGACCTGCACAGACAATTTTCTGGCTTAGGCTGTAGTATTCATTACGAAATTCAAATAACAAATTTGAAACAATTCCGGTGAATAAATTCGTTAAAATCTTCAAAATGCCGAATATCGGGAGGTACCGTTATATGAGGGCTATACGAAGACGTGGACCCACACAGACATTTTTCTGTCTTAGGCTGTAGTATTCATTTCGAAATTCAAATACCAAATTTGAAACGATTCCGGTGCGTAATGTCGCTGAAATCATCAAAATACCGAATATCGGAAGGTACCATTATATGGGGTCTATACGAAGACGTGGACCTGCACAGACAATCTTCTGTCTTTGGCTGTAGTATCCATTACGAACTTCAAATATCAAATTTGAAACAATTCCAATAATGTCGCTAAAATCATCAAAATACCGAATATCGGGAGGTACCTTTATATGGGGGCTATACGAAGACGTGGACCTGCACAGACAATTTTCTGTCTTTGGCTGTGAATCCATTACGAACTTCAAATACCAAATTTAAAAAAAAATCCGATAGATATTGTCGCTAATATCATCAAAATACCGAATATCGGAAGGTACCGTCATATGGGGTCTTTACGAAGACGTGGGCCTGGACAGACAATTTTCTCTCATGGGCTGTAGTAGCCATTACGAACTTCAAATACCAAATTTTAAACAATTCCGGTGAATTATGTCGCTTTAATCACCAAAATACCGAATATCGGAAGGTACCGTCATATGGGGTCTATACGAAGATGTGGACCTGCATGGACAATTTTCTGTCTTTGGCTGTAGTATTCATTACGAACTTCAAATGCCAAATTTAAAAAAAAAATCCGATAAATATTGTCGCTAATATCATCAAAATACCAAATATAGGGAGGTACCATTATATGGGGGCCATACCAAAACGTGGACCTACATGGTCCGTTTTCAATACCAAAAGTCCTGCAGACATAATATACATTTGAGTAAAATTTTTTATCAATCTATTTCAATTCGTTCGGAAGCTAAAGTGATTTCGGACAGACGGATAGACGGACGGACATCGCTAAATCGACATAGAATTTTATGCTGATCAAGGATATATATACTTTGTGGGGTTTAAAATGTATATTTCGAGGTGTTACAAACGAAATGACAAACGTTATATACCCTCCATACTATGGTGGAGGGTATAAAAATAACCGAATAAAAACTGCATTCAATTCGGGCCACTTAGTTTGGCTAAGGGCAGGTGCTTTACCTTGAAACCTGGTCATGCCAACAACAAATATACTTTCAGCTATGCAAGGCAGATGATGGAGTGCGTGCCCTAAATCATTTCCTTCCTCAAATGTGGAAATTAGGAACTAATGTTGTTTTTTGTTCTTGTTGTTGCTGTCATTATTTCAACAATTCGTTATCGTTTTCGACTAAACATCGTTCTGTTCTTCATTAGAAATGAAAAATGTTTTCGGTGCAAAGGCCTTAGGCAATTTATTAAAAAATTTCGATCGTACATCAAAACTCGTGTTCGGAATCCTCGATCATAATTTATGTTGGCTTCCTTTCGCCTCCTTTCGTCTAATTTATGTTTTATGTTTTTATAACTCATGCTCATTTATTTTCCTTTTTTTTCGATGTTCTCTTCAGATGGTATCTCTCTCTCCGCCATCTAATACACCTTTTTTGCCACATTCGTTACTAATTACCTTCACCTTCATCATTTTCGGTGTTCATTGATCATGCCACTGCTTAAGAAGCTCATTAGAGGGGAAAACACACACATGTGTTTTTCATAGGAAAACTAAAAAGTAGGCGTTTCTATTCTTCAAATGAACGCCTTATTTTCGTTCGCTCTTTTTCCCGTGCTTTATGAGTTTCTCTTTTTTAATTAACAGATGCTCCCCCAGAGTAATGACAGGATCCTACAACATAGAGGTGAGGGGAAAATTATGACTTTTATAAGTTAATTTATGATATTTTAATTAAGTATATTCAAAATTAGAAATATTATAAATAAATAAGGAATTCGAAACATGTGTATATGTTGGTATGTTTTGTGTTAGCCACTGGATTTTGGCGACAGATGTTTGCCCTTAGCCTATGTCCATATATAAATCTGACATAAATATTGCGATATGCCAGGTTTGGACAATATATAGGAGTAGAAGGAGTTGGAGCGACAAAATATCTGACCAACAGGGTGAGATGAAAAAACTACAAACAACTTCAGACGGCTGTCATTTTCAAGTTACTAGTCCGACAGCTGTTAAAATTAATCCAGTGACAGCTCAGTATATTATTTACAAGCGTACAAAAGCATTTTGGTGAGAATTTTCCAGAAAAAAAGTTATTCGTCGTGGAATTTAGGCGTGATAGAGTGATATCTTTCTGATATCTGGTTGGAAAGCTACAAGTGGCTATCGTTAGAGCACTTCAGCATTAAAATGTCAATAAATCTTTTGTGTCTCGTACCATCGCTCGTTACCAAGATTCTGGTAGCGTAGCCCGACCGACGTCAAGGAAGTGGACGGAAGAAAACAGCAGCATCAGCAGAAATGATTCGAAAAGTAAAGAAGCGATTTGATCGAAACCGGCGAAGCAGTGGCCGAAAAATGGTTCGTGAGCTGGACATATCGCAATATTCCATTCGGCAAACATTGAAAAATGAGCTCGGGGTAAAGCCATTGAAACTCCAAAAAGTGCAAGAATTTACACCGCAACAGAAAGAAATTGGACTCAAAAGAGCTTAAGGGTGCAAGTACATAAAGAGCTTGAAGTCATGGCTAGGCATATTTTGTGACATTTCATAAAGGGATTACAGAGTCGCACTAAAATCCTGCTGTCGTTTTCCATTATAATTTGACATTAATATGCCTAGCCATGACTTCAAGCGTGTTATGTACTTGCACCTTAAGATTAGCTTCGCTTGGCCGAATGTGGTGAACTGCCGAATTTGGTATTTTCCGATGAGAAAACATTCGTTGTCCAGAAGTTTGTAAGCAAATAAAATGACCAATGAGGTCAGCTGAAAATGTGGTCAGCTGAAAATGTGGCGAGCTACCAGAACTCAAGCGCCGGCCATGGTGATGGTGTGGGCCGCCATAACAGACGATGGTCGCTCTCCGCTCGTATTAATCGACTGTGGCATCAGAATACATGCCGAATATTATCGCGAAAATATTCTGGAGGGTGTATTAAAGAATTCGGCAGGCAAATATTTTGACCGCAGACCTTGGACATTCTAACCGACCTCAGCACCATAGCATTCAGCACGTGCCACCCAAGAATGGTTACAAAATGTGGCTCCTCGCTTCATTTCCAGCGCACCATGGCCACCAAAATCTCCAGATACCAATCCGTTAGAGGTTCCTCGCTTCATTCCTAGCGCACAATGACCACCTAAATCTCCGGATATCAATCCGTTGGACGATAGTTTCTAGAATATTTTGGAAATCAAGGTTGGCACTAAAAACTACCAAAGTGTCGATCACCTCAAGCAAGCGCTTCGTCGGGAATGAGCCAAAATACCGCAGAGCAACATTCCGGCAGCGTGTGACGGTTTCATTGCCCGTTTGAAGGCCATAATTCGTGCCAAAGGTGACCAATTCGAACAAATCTAAACTTATTCAAAAATTTGATGCTATTTCCGATATTTCTGCATTCATTCTATAAAATTAAAAAAAAAAATGTAAACATTATGGCGTTTGACTTTGTTGCAGTTTTTTATCTCCCCCGAATTTGTAATTAACATTCTTCGTGGAGAACCCTATAGGGGTTTCAAACAATTTTTAAGGAAATTCAACAATCGAGGCTCTAGAAAAAGAATAGAAAAGAAACCTACGCCAAAAAAAAAAAAAAGAACTTCTACATCTGAAAAAAAATTTGAAAAGAAATATTGTGAGGGTCAACTTAGGATTGGGTCATAGGACACACTGAATGTTATTCACCCTCCTCTAGTCATAACCCAATTATTTGTCAACTGATTTATTTTGAACACAGCAACTTTAGGTTGTCAAATTTCACAGCTCCTTTCTATGTTTGGTTTCATAAACTTTTGAACACCACATCTTCTCTGTGTAAACAGTGTATTATTTGCAGCTCGAAATCTAAAAATCAAAGTTCTCCTTTTTCTCCCTTTTCAAAACGTTCTGTTTTTTATCAATGTCATTAACAAGACTGAAATGCATCAAAACTTTAAAAGTTCTACTCTAATTTCCAACCAAATAAAAAAAACTGCAGTTTTTCAAAAAGGAAAAAAAAAACGAAAAAAGTTAAAAAAAAAAAACTTTGACACAGTTTTCCCTGTTCGAATGGAGATGGGGAAGTCCAACAGATGTTTGACATCAAAATTATTGATTTTTCTCAGTTAGACAGCCATCAACAATTTTTCATGAATGAATGAATGAATGAATGGAAAAGCTAAGGAAACCCCAAAAACAACTCTGCAGTGGCAATGGCAACAACAGCAGGTTTATTTCAGTGCGGGAAATTAAGAACAAGAAGTGAAAACAACATCTAATGATTTGTTTATAAATTGATCCACTTAGCGAAGGGAAAACAAAAGCCATTTTTGGAAAATCATGAAAAGTTTCGATATTGTTTTACTCCGAATGGGATAGGGAACAAATGGTGGAGATTGTGAACAATTCCAGAAAAATATTAAAAATCATATTTTTTTTCTAACGAATTTAGATGAGTTTCCTTATTGAAACATTTTGATTTCAAAATTCCAAGAAATATTAAAAAAATTTCAAAATGATTTCAAAAGAAAGCCAGGACCACAGAGATCTGTATCGGGAATAAACGAGAAACAATAATAAGCTGGAATGTGTCAAAACCAATTAATTACCTTCATCAATGCCATCATCATCAGCAGCGGAGATGTCAACCCCGCCATAGCATTTCAACATCATCATTGTCAGCCAAATCACCAAAAAAACCAAGAGGGTTTATAGATTCGAAATAAAAGAAACAAATCTCGCGTATCCCAAAACGTGATAACTAACCCTCTAACCGTATTTTTGTTTTCCTATCGAATCATCAGCCCAAGGTGACATCAATTGTCACGGTTTCTTTTCTTTCTGCCTTTCTTTCTTTCTTTCCTTGCCTCCATTTAATGGTTTCATTGAATTTCATCATCATGTACCCATGTACGTTTGTACGTGTTCCATAGGATCTCCAGTTTCTTTGGCTTCCACTGAAACGGAAGATTGACTTTGTCTTTTTGTTAGTTAGGTAACAAGCCAATCCGAACTTACCTTTCATCTCCCGTTGTTCGCAGCATTTTTACCCATTGATTCTGAATCTCTGAAGTTTATCTGGATTAAGAACTGAAAAGTAATCATGTGTCAACTTTACGATTTGACAGTTTCATGTCAGCGTTTTCAAAGAATAGCCGAGACCTTATTAACTTTATCAAATATCAGAAAAGGGAGAGGGGGAGGTTTTTTTTCTAAGGAATTGTGAAATTTTTGGATGGTTAAGATTAAAATTATAAAAAAAAAAATGTTCCAAACCTGGAAGAACTGTACAGCTCCCTGTAATACAAGCCTTTTTAATGGTATTCAGTACATAAATGTTTGGCAAAAGATCACCCCTTTTTGGGAGGCTTTCTTCGGACCCCATAAAGGCCACATATAGGCAAAAAACCTCCTAAAGATCTTCTACAAACAGAAATCCTTTTAAAAGTCCTCTAGGGGCAAAAAAACTTCAAAGATTTTCTATAAATAAATGATTTTTGGAAATTCGGCGAAGACCTTCTACGGATGTTTATAGGCCGAAGACCATTTGAGAGTAGAAGAAGAATTTTTAAAGGTAGAATTTTTATAGATAGAAGAACAAGTGAAATAGTATCAGTCGATTTTTCTGACAGACGTATACGCTCAGTCTTGAGTCAGCAAAGCAAAATCGGGCTATCCTTTCTCTTTCTGTGCAGTAAAATATTTTCTTTGAAAATTTCAACCTTTTGTGGGGGAGGTACCAGAAGAAGTAGATCGATATTGCCCATCACTGAATTCATTTTAGGTTTGATAACAATATTACGATGTACCGAGTTTGGACCAAATCGGATACTCTCTTCGAGAGACGGACAGACAGACGGATATCTCTAGATCGACTCTAAATGTTCTGAAACGGATTTGATCCAAAGAAACTTAGGGTATAAAACAATTATTTCTATGAGGCACGTTTTAGCCGTAACAAATGTTCTATACCCTCTGTAGCCATTTCCACCATTTGGAACGAGTTTGGCAATTTTCAAAAAAAATAAAATCCGTTAAATTAGGGTTCTATACGGCTACGTAGACTGGCATAGGCAACTTTTGTCATAAGCCATTACAAAATTCAAATGCGAAACTTGAAAAAATGCATTAATAATGTCGCTACAATCATCAAAATACAGAATATAAGGAGGTCCCTTTTATGAGGGATATACGAAGACGTGGACCTGCAAAGGCAATTTTCTGTCTTAGGCTGTAGTATCCATTACGAACTTCAAACAACAAATTTGAAACATTTTCGGTAAATAATGTCGCTTAAATCACCAAAAATGCCGAAAATAGGAAGGTACCATTATAAGGGGTCTATACCAAAACGTGGACCTACACTTCATTTCGTTCAGAAGCTAGATTTCCATAGACGGACAGACGGACGGAAATCACTAAATCGACGTACAGTTATCTGCTGTTCATGAATATATATACTTTGTTTGGTCTAAAATGTACAGGGTGAGATTAAAAAAAAGACTGCAACAAAGTCAAACGCCATAATTTTTACATTTTTTTTCAAATTTTATTGAATGAAAGCAACAAATGTCGGAAGTAGCATCAAATTTTAGAATAAGTTTAGATTTGTTCGAATTGGTCTTCTTTGGCACGAATTATGGCCTTCAAACGGCCAATGAAACCGTCACACGCTGCACGAATTTTGCTCTGCGGTATTTTTGCCCATTCTTGGCGCAGCTCTTGCTAGTGGTGATCGCCACTTTGGTAAGTTTTAGTGCCAACCCTGCTTTCCAAAATACTCCAGACAACGGATTGGTATTCGGAGATTTTGGTGGCCATTGTGCGCTGGAAATGAAGCGAGGAACGTCATTTTGTAACCATTCTTGGGTGGCGCGGGGTGAGTGCGATGGTGCTGTCCTGTTGGAATGTTCAAGGTCTGCGGTCTGTTTTCTTCCGTCCACTTCCTTGACATCAGGCTACGCTACCAGTATCACGGTAACGACGGATGGTGCGAGACACAAAAGAGTTATTCACATTTAAATGCTGGAGTGCTCCAAGGTTGTGGTTTTCCAGCCAGAAATCAGAATAAATCGTCTAGCCGTCTGTGAAAAATCACTTGATAAAATTTTGCTTTATGTTATGTCTGCAGGACTTTTGGTATTGGGAATGGGTCATGTAGGTCCACGTTTTTTATAGCCCTCATATAACGGTACCTTCCCATATTCGGTATTTTGATTTTATCGACATTATAACCGATTTTTTAAGTTTCGCAATTGAATATTGTAGTGGCTTATGGCAAATGTTACCTACGCAGGTTCATGTCGTCGTATAGACCCTAACATAATAGCCACATTCGGTATTTTTAAGATTTTAAAAGAATTTTTAAGGGATTTTATTGTTTTTTTTAGAATTGCCAAATTAGAGGGTTTTCAAAGTTCGGCCCGGCCGAACTTACAGCTTTTTACTTGTTTCATCTCACCCTGTACATATCTTTGGTATTTTAACGTGGAATTTTTAAAAGCATTTTAAAGGGATCCATAAAGTCACATAAAGGTGTTTTTAGTGATCTAAAAAGACTCCTTAAAGGACTCAGTATGATTTTTAAAGGATTTCAAAATTAAAGGATTTTAAGAAATTCTAATTACCTGTAATTTGTGTTTTTTGTTCTTGGAATTACTTGTGGGGCTCCACATTTGAACTTGGTTATATTCTGTTACCAAGCATTGCCCTCCAACTTTCTAAGTCTAGAAATTATCTTATTTTCCTGTGACTTGTTGTTATTTCTTGTTGTTGCTGCCGTGTCTTAATGACTTTTAAAAATAATTTCACTTTAATTAAGTTATTAGGCCATTTATAAAGCGTTGGCTCTGACTCTAAAAGCTTTCTCACAAATTAGGTTTTATTTGCCGAATGACTGGCAGGGCGATGATCAAAGAGGGCAGAGTTTTGTGGAAGTTGTAAAATGAAATCTTGTAAATCTCCCGGTGACCTTAATTTAGGTGTTCGTAACTGTGTTTCCTCTTCAATTTCATGGAATTATGAAATGTTGAGTTGAAGAGCTAAGAGGCAAATGAGGTTAGTCTTTTTGTGGAAGGGTTGTAAATTTTGTAATGACGCTCTGGGCCAATAAAAAACTTTTTTTCTCTCTCTCTGCTCATTTTCACTTGAACTGAAAAAAATATTATTTACAATGATAACATAAAATTTTTATTTATTTTTATTTTATTTAAAAAGAGATTACAACAATTGCTTGTTTGTTGTATGGCCGCTCTTTACAAAATATCTCTGGTATTTACCCAAGATCTGGATTATTTAAACGAATGCAGAGAGAAACCTTTTGACAAACAGACTTCGGTCTGCACCCAAGATTATCTCTCCCAAGAATGGAAATTTAAATAAATTTAAATGGCAAAAGTAAATAAAAGACCGGAGCATAATGAAATATCCATATTTGTTTGAGGCTTTTAACCACAAAGACAAACAATTTGGCCGACCCAGCAGTCAGCTAACCACGAGTTTATTATGTTGTTGTGTTTTTACAAAAACAAAATGGGAAAAATGAAAGAAGAAAAAAAAATAGAAAATTAAACAAAAAAATAATTCACTCTTGACTCGACTTTTATTTACAATTTATTTAGAGTTTTTGTTGTTGTTTTTTTTTTCCAATTGAATAGAACAGCATCCAGCCTAAGCTAGGCGGCCTTCTATTATTCTTCTGCTGCTGCTGCTTCGGCTTCTCGTGGGGATCTCAATTGTCAAGTGGTGCCAGACCATAAATTGTTCAGTTGTAACATGAAAATGTGTTGACAACAACAGCAACAGCAACCGAACCGAACGAGCCGCTTGTCTTACGTTGTAAATTTTCCGGCCTCCAAATTCCAGTGGTATCTGTGTTTTGTTGTTGTATTAGCAGCAAACAAACAGCCAGTGGAGTGGCATCACAAACTAACTAGACTAGAAGCTGTATTGGGCATCGGAGGTGCTGGAGAGGGGAGGTGTGTGTTGGGGGGAGGGGGAAAGGAGGGGATCTGTGTCAGTACTTTTGTGGTAATTGTGGCACTTACTAATGCCGCCGTTGGACCGTGTACCACAAGTTCATGAACTTGAGACATTGAACTTGTGTCTAAATACCCACCAGCCACCCGGCTACCCGGCAATCCTCGCTACATGGCATTCATCACCATTTTCATCATCAGGCTCCTTATTACAAAGGGAATGCCAGGAAGACTATTTTATGTTTTGTTTGCAAGAGGCAGCTTAACTTTTGTAAAGAAAATCTGTTGACTTTAGACGGCAGACACACAACAGAGAGGAGCGGAGCAGAGCAGAGGTTTTGCTGGGAATTTATGTTTACATTTCAGCTACTTAAACGACTGCTCCTAGACAGCAAATGCCATCTGGTTTTTCTATTTTCCAACTTTTTTTTTTTTGGTACTGAAAGTGAGTACTTCAAAAGCAGACATGCCATCTCTTTCCACGAAAATTGCTGTGGAACCCCAAAGCAATATGGAGGGAGTGCAGGGCAAACTATTTGATAATGCTTCTAAGTTTTTTTGTTTCTGTCTATCTTGGCTGATAATTAGAATGTTAAATATCAATTGCCAGCTCATAATTTGTTGTTATTAATCAGCAACGAAATTGGTTTGTTAAAATATTAACAACTTGATTTTGTAGCTTTTTTTTGGGGAGGAGGAGGGGAGATGAGACCCTTTTTTCTAGTGAAGTTTAATTTAATTTAAATATATGAAGTACTTTCTGGTTGGCAAGCGATGACAGCTTCACATCTGGATTTCTTGAGGAGAAACTCTGAAGGAAAATTACTTCAACAGACCGAAGACCTATTTATACCCTCCACAATACATAGTATAGAGAGTATATTAAGTTCGTCATTCCGTTGGCAACTCATGGAAATAATATTTTTTGACCTAACAAAGAATATATATATTCTTGATCTGGCCGCCCGTCTGCCTGTAGTAATAAAGCTAGAGTCAAAACTAATTAAGATAGGATGCTAAAATTTTGCAGAGATCAGTCTTTTGGCTGCAGGCAATTCAAGTTCGAAGGTGGGCTGTGTCGGCTCACGATATCGTATAGCCCCCACTGGAAGAAAATTGTCTACATAGGTCCACAATATAGGTACCCCGGATATTCGATATTTTGATAATTTCAGCCGCATTTCTCAATGGAATGGTCTAAAAAGCCATACTAAAAGTTCTTTCTAAGCACTTTAACCCCACGAAAAGTTTTGTCTATATAGATCTACGATATCCTATAGCCCACACAACGACCACCCCCCGATATTAGGTATTTCCATGATTTTAGCGACATTATTCACCGGAATCGCTTCAAATTTCGTATTTGAAGTTCGAAATTGAGTACTTCGACCTATGACTGAAAATTTTCTAGCAGGTCCACGTCTTTGTATAGCCCACATATAAAGGTTCCTCCAATTTTTTGATATTTTGATGATATCAGCGACATTATTCTCCAGAATTGTTCAAAATTTTCTTGGATCTTTTCAAGGGGTTCTATGGAAAGAAGATTTCAGACCATAGATCGAAGAGCTTTTGTGTGTCTTTTCCTGTGTTTCTTTTCCCCTGGCTACGCCGGCGATTGGGAGGTCTTCTATAGGCAGAAATTCTACCATGGACCGAAGAGTTTTTAAGGACTTTCGATTAGCCATCGATTTTTTAAGGTCTTCTAGAAACTCTAGACATTTTAAGGTCTGAAATAGAATGAAGACTTCAGTTGTTTTATAGAAGATTAAAGACCTACCACAAACCATACGATTTTTATGGTTCTCAGTGGAACTTTCAAAAATTTTTGAGGCCCTAAATCTTTTAATGATCTCGTATAGGGCAAAGATTATTTGAGGATCTTTTACAATAGACATTTCAAGATCCTCCATGGGCATTGGAATTTTTAAAACTTTAAAAAAAATCGAAGACATTTTAACAGGCGACTGAATACCCCAAAAGGGTCTTCTCCAGATAGAAGTCCTTGGAATACCATAGATGAATAAATCAAAGATCTGTTAAAGGACGTCTATAAACCAAAGACTTTATAGATCTATATAGACCTGTTAAAGATCTCCTATAAACCTTCCATCGGCTTTCTGTACATAGAAGACCTTGCAAAGCCTGCTATAGACAGATAGGGGATTTTCCTTAGATTTACGATATTTTAAGAGAACTTTGTTTAAAAAAATGCCATCTAAAGGTTTTCTTAAGACATATGACCAATTAGATATGGAATAAATTTTAAAGGACTTCGCTCAAATAAAGGGCTTTTTGAAGGCCTTTCACAGTAAGGAAAGTATACTGTCTACAAAAGAACTACAAGAAGGTTGAGGAAAGTATTTTTTTTTTTTGTTTAAGGCAACAGAAGGCCTGCAAAAATCAATTTTTAGATGGTTCTTACAATGACTCCCCTAGAAATCCTTCAAAAAGCCTCACTACAAAGGTCTCCTATCCATAAATGTCCTGAGAAAGGTGTTCAAATATAGAAGGTCCTTTAGAAAGCCTATTTAAAGAACTCTACATGGCCTTTTATAGCTTCCAAATTCCACCTGAAGAGAATATCTTCTAAAGGCATTCTGTAGGAGGTTTTCACTGCAGTAGATCGTTTTCCTGTACAATTGTTAACTTTAGTGAAAATTTTCCTCTAACAAAACTTTCCCATCAATAGAAATTTTTCACTTCCACAGAAAATTTCACGTCAGTGGAGATTTTCTTCCATAGAAAATTTTTCCCATCAGTGGAAATTTTCTTCCACAAAAAATCTTTCACTTCAGTGGAGATTTTCTTCCATAGAAAATTTTTCCCATCAGTGGAAATTTTCTTCCATAGAAAATTTTTCACGTCAGTGGAAATTTTCTTCCATAGAAAATTTTTCACGTCAGTGGAAATTTTCTTCCATAGAAAATTTTTCACGTCAGTGGAAATTTTCTTCCATAGAAAATTTTTCACGTCAGTGGAAATTTTCTTCCATAGAAAATTTTTCACGTCAGTGGAAATTTTCTTCCATAGAAAATTTTCCACGTCAGTGGAGATTTTCTTCCATAGAAAATTTTTCACGTCAGTGTTGATTTTATTCCCTTTCCTTTTTTTTACTAGAATTTCAAAAATTTTGCTTACAAATGGTTATTTATGTGCAATTTTCAGCACATAAAAATTATCATTTATTTTTTATGTTTGTGTTTATATTCGTGTATGTGTATGTATGTGTATAATATAATTTTATCACTTTTATTACCCCAACCAAAGATAACTTTTAAAATATTTCATAACTGCAATATATTTCAAAGATATTGCATACCATTTTCAAAGTCCATACGTTGCAAATATAAAATTTATGAAAATCTCCTCCAAGGCCAATGGAAAAATATACCATAAAAATGCGGCAATAGCTTTGCAAATGCTCGAACAAGCTTTGTTAGTTTTTCTTCCTTCTTTTTTTTTTTTTTTTTTTTTGCTTAGCAAAAGAAAAAATTTTGAAAATTCTTCAAGGATTTGTGCGCATCGACATAAATCCTTGTTAGTAGAGATTTGCCAAATGCAACAACAATAGTTTATTATTCTCGCAAAAATGCAGATAATGTAATTTTGTGGTACAACAACAACAACAAAAAAAAACAAGAATATGGTCAAATGTTAAATGGCTTTGGCATTTAGAGAGCCTAAATGCTTTGCTACGGATCTTAAGGATTAAAGTAATTGAGGGCAATTTGTAGTAAGAAGGACCAAATGAGGATTTTTAGCCAAATGGGTATTTTTATGATGGAGAGAGAGAGAGGGGGAGGGGGGTTGGAAACTTGTGACGAATAATAAAGGTGCTGCAGCTTAGTTTTTGGGGGATGATTGGCCGCACTATAATCCTTATGCAGAATGTAATTACCATTCCACTTGTCCTCCGTTCATGGCAAGCAATAAAGGACAAGTGCAAATATCTTCCATATTTCTCGTACCATTTCTGGTGGTTGGGGGGAGTTCTAGTAATTTTCCCATTTTTCCCCTTCCGGAAAAGTGCCCCAGTTCAATGCACTTTGGTTACGGTTTTCATAACCAACTGATATTAATGGCTGGCTGGCCACAAACAGCAATCATTTCGATTATTACATTGCATATATCATCCGATTCGATTCCTCAATTCTGTGTGCTGTAATTATCCATCAGAGCTAAGCACTTTGCTATGCTTCTCAGCGATAAAAATATTATTTTTTCGGTTTTCCATTTCATTTCGATTTTTGAGGGGAGTTTGAAATATCCACAACCACAACTGGGGGAGGGTGTTTCACATTCGATATTAGATAAAAGAAAATGGGGAGTGAGGGTAACTTGAGGGGGCTTGAGCAGTTCACTCACATATGTAATTCATCATTTAACCATAAATAGTTTCTCCTCTTTCACTTTTCCTCTGCTCCAAATGTGACGAGTGTATCGAGTTGCCTTATCGAGCCATGGAAAATTAAATTGGATTAGAAAAAATTTTGTTACAAAGGGATAAACCTGTCCACGGTGTGATGATTAATTACACGAATGTAAGTACAGCGAAAAACAAGATTTTGAGGGGTGTTTGGTGGGGCAAACATGAAACTAATTAAATTGAAAATGTTCTATGGAAAAAAATCTCCATTGACATAAAAAGAAAATCTTCACTGACCAAATTTCGTTCAAACGAAGAACACTTGAACTTAGGCCCCCAGATCCCATTAGGAGCACACCTTGCCGTTCAGCTCGTCTATAAAGAATACCTACCTCTTTAGCCCATCTTTATAGATACTCTTGCCCCTAAACTCTTCCATAAAGGCTCTCTTGCATTTTAACTCAATAAAGTCGTACTCTTCATCTCTTCTGTGGGCGGAGGGACTCCCTGACCGTTCAGCTCGCCTATAGAGACCCCCTGCGCCTTCAGCTCGTCTATGGAGACCCTCTGGCCCTCCAGCTCGCCTATAGAGACTTCCTGGCCCTTTAGCTTATCTATAGAGACTCCCTGGCCCTTTAGCTTATCTATAGAGACTCCCTGCGCCTTCAGCTCGTCTATAGAGACTCCCTGCGCCTTCAGCTCGTCTATAGAGACTCCCTGCGCCTTCAGCTCGTCAATAGAGACTCCCTGCGCCTTCAGCTCGTCTATAGAGACTCCCTGCGCCTTCAGCTCGTCTATAGAGACTCCCTGCGCCTTCAGCTCGACTATAAAGACTCCCTGCGCCTTCAGCTCGACTATACAGACTCCCTGACCTCTATCTCGTCTATAGAGACTCCCTAACCTTCGGCTCGACTATAAAGACTCCCTAACCTTCGGTTCGTCTATAGAGACTCCCTGCGCCTTCAGCTCGTCTATAGAGACTCCCTGCGCCTTCAGCTCGTCTATAGAGACTCCCTGCGCCTTCAGCTCGTCCATAGAGACTCCCTGCGCCTTCAGCTCGACTATAAAGACTCCCTGCGCCTTCAGCTCGACTATAAAGACTCCCTGACCTCTATCTCGTCTATAGAGACTCCCTAACCTTCGGCTCGACTATAAAGACTCCCTGACCTCTATCTCGTCTATAGAGACTCCCTAACCTTCGGCTCGTCTATAAAGACTCCCTGGACTTCAGCTCGTCTATACAGACTCCCTTTCTCTTCAGTTCGTCTATACAGACTCCATGGCCTTCAGCTCGTCTATACAGACTCCCTTTCTCTTCAGTTCGTCTATAGAGACTCCGTGGCCCTCCAGCTCGTCCCGAGAGACTCCCTGGCCCTCCAGCTCGTCTCGAGAGACTCCCTGACCCTCCAGCTCGTCTCGAGAGACTCCCTGGCCCTCCAGCTCATCTCGAGAGACTCCCTGGCCCTCCAGTTCATCTCAAGAGACTCCCTGGCCCTCCAGCTCGTCTAAAGAGACTCCCTGGCCCTCCAGCTCGTCTAAAGAGACTCCCTGGCCCTCCAGCTCGTCTATAGAGACTCCCTGGCCCTCCAGCTCGTCTATAGAGACTCCCTGCTACTTCAGCTCGTCTATAAAAACTCCCTGCTCCTTCAGCTCGTCTATGGAGACTCTCCGGTCCTCCAGCTCGTCTATGGAGACTCCCTGGCCTCCAGCTTATCTCTCTGGCCCTCCAGTTCGTCTATAGAGACTCCCTGGCCCTTTAGCTCCTCTATAGAGACTCCCTGGTCTTCGAAGTGGAGGAGTTTATTAACAATTGTTTTCCTGTGGGAATTCATGTCCTTAAATTTTCCAAAGCGAAAAACTATTCTCTACTTGCAATGTGGCGCAGGACATCGCCATGCCTCCCCCTCCAACAAATTGCAGTAAATTTTCATTTTGGAATATTACTGTCACTTAACTGTTTCGTAATGACTCATTACTTGTCATTCAACATTGGCATGTTGGGGCAACAACAAAAACATGATTTACTGACAACATGGGCAACGAATTGCCAACAACTACAGCAAAACGGACGACTACTCCTCATCGCCGTGCCATGGATGGATGGTGGCGACATCTACTCCACCTCTTTCGGTGGCATGTTTTGCCCAGTAATTGCTCATGTTTTTGTATGACACAGTGTCACAGCAACAACAACAACAAATACACCAACAATATACAACACGATAACAACATAATTTTGTAGCACTTTACGGCAACGAAGCCAAGGCAAACTCACTTTGGTGCAAAACGAAATGAAACGCAAAAAGTTTACACGAGCAATCCTCTGCCCCCCTCCTGGTCGCCCATTCCCTCCAGCTGTCACTTTTAAGTTTTTTGTCGCACACGCTCTGCACACATTTTTGGCGTAATGATGAAGCCATCGTCGACATTTGGAGGACTGCAGCAATAAAAACTGTCAGTTCTGTTTGTCATTAAAAACATTATTGACGTGCCCACGAAGAGGGAGTGGAGTGAGTAGGGAAGAAGGAACCTCAGAACATTCAAAATCCAAGGATGTTGTCAGTCCTTGTGCATTGCAATGTTGTTGCTGTTGCATCGAGCATAAATTATGTTGCTCCGACTGTTGCTGCCAACGCCGCAATGAATGATGACAATAATTGTTGATGTTGGTGATGGAGGAGAAAATCATGATTTCCACTCCGCTGATGCCCAACAACAAAACAAGGACAATTGTGTGGAGAAGTGCCACACCAATAACAACAACGAAGAACACCAAACAAAAACTACATTTAATGAAGTTCATGACAATGTTTAACGTAAAGCTCAGAGAGCTTGTCAAACACAATATTAATTTGTTGCAATGAATGTCAATGGGAAAGCAGAAGGGGTTCTGCAATGAGCAGTTTCAATGGATGGCATTCACTTTAATGGATATTGGAAGGTTTTCATTCAAGATTTTTAAATTGAAAACTCCATAAATCAGTGCCATGGACCCGGCCGAGGGGCAAGAATATCACCAAAAAAGAGCGGAAGAGTCAGCGAGTCCCCATAAATAAACTGCAGGGCCAAGAACTCTCCCTAGGGCAAGCTAAGTGGCAAGATAGTCTTCAATGTCTGAAGGGCCAGGGAGTCTCCATAGAGGAGCTGGAGGTCCAGGAATTCTCCATAGACGAGAAACTGGTGTCTCTAAAGAGACAGCCTGGGTGTCTCTAAAGACGAGCTGGAAGGCCAGGGAGTCTCCAAAGATAAACTGGAGGACCAGGGAGTCTCCATAGACGAGCTGGAGGGCCAGAGATTCCCCTTGAAGGAGATGGAGATCCTGGGTGTCTCCATAGACGAGCTAGAGGGCTAGGGAGTCTCTAAAGACGAGCTGGAGGGCCAGGGAGTCTTTAAAGACGTGCTGGAGGGCCAGGAAGTATTTATAGACGAGCTAGAATGCTAGGGAGTCTCTATAGACGAGCTGGAGGGCGAGGGAGTCTTCATAGACGAGCTGAAGGACAGGGAGTGTCTAAAGACGAACTGGAGGGCCAGGGAGTCTTTATAGACGAGCTGGTGGGCCAGGGAGTCTTTATAGACGAGCTGGAGGACCAGAGAGTCTCCATAGACGAGCTGAAGGGCCAAGGAGTCTTTATAGACGAGCTGAAAGGCCAGGGAGTCTTGATAGACGAGCTGAAGGGCCAGGGAGTCTTTAGATACGAGCTGGAAAGCCACGGAGTCTTCGTAGCCGATCTGAAGGGCAGGGAGCTGACGAGACGAGCTGAAGGACAGGGAGTCTTTAGAGACGAGCTGGAGGGCCAGAGATTCTTAATAGATGAGCTGGAAAGCCACGGAGTCTTCGTAGCCGATTTGAATGGTCAGGGAGTCTTCGGAGAAGAGCTGGAGGGCCAGGGAATCTTCAAAGATGAGCTGAAGGCCAGTGAGTCTTTAGATAGGAGCTGAAGCCCAGGGTGTCTATATAGACGCGTTGAAAGGCGAGGGAAGGATTGAAGAAGAAGGGAGGAAATGAAGGAGGAGGGAGCTAAATATATATAGGTCGTCCCTCCCTAGACGATCTATAGGTCGTCTTTCCATAGACGATCTATAGGTCCTCTCTATAGACGAGCTATAGGTCCTCTCTATAGACGAGCTATAGGTCGCCTCTCCATAGAGGAGCTATAGGTCGCCTCTGCATAGACGAGCTTTAGGTCGCCTCTGCATAGACGAGCTATAGGTCGCCTCTGCATAGACGAGCTATAGGTCGCCTCTGCATAGACAAGTTGTAGGTCGTCTCTATAGACGAGCTATAGGTCGTCTCTCCACAGACGAGCTATAGGTCGTCTCTCCATAGACGAGCTATAGGTCGTCTCTCCATAGACGAGCTATAGGTCGTCTCTCCATAGACGAGCTATAGGTCGTCTCTCCATAGACGAGCTATAGGTCGTCTCTCCATAGACGAGCTATAGGTCGTCTCTCCATAGACGAGCTATAGGTCGTCTCTCCATAGACGAGCTATAGGTCTCGTCTCTTCATAGACGAGCTATAGGTCTCGTCTCTTCATAGACGAGCTGTAGGTTGTCTCCTATATGAGCTTGGAGGTTGTCTCTATATACGAGCTATAGTTCGTCTATATAGACGAACTATAGGTCGTCTGTCCATAGACGAGCTATAGGTCGTCTGTCCATAGACGAGCTATAGGTCGTCTGTCCATAGACGAGCTATAGGTCATCTCTCTATAGACGAGCTATAGGTCATCTCTCTATAGACGAGCTATAGGTCGTCTCTCCATAGATGAGGTCGTCTCTATAGAGGAGCTCTAAGCCGTCTCTATAGACGAGCTATAGTTCTTCTCTTATTCTCTCTATAGACGAGCTGTAGGTCGTTTGCTTAGATGAGCTTGGAGGTTGTCTCTATAAACGACCTGAGTGTTGTTTCGTCCTATCAGAAGTTTTTCTATAAAATCTTCCTTTCCTTATTATTTTTTCCATGAAATTCTCCTTGCAATTGCTTTATTTTTTGTTAAGTCTCTTCCCCTCCCCTCCCCTCTGCTTCCGTCTGCATCTTGGCCACACACTGCAATTCCATTGCATTATTTTTATTGACAGTAATGAAAACATATTGAATTGGAAGAAAAGCCAGTCGTCGGATGTTCTGGCCAATAACAATTGTCGATCGTTATATTGACATGTAATAACACCCGATAACAACCGGTTTGACACAAATAGCCCAGGGATATTGGCAATAATTGACAGCTGTTTAAAATAAAAAAAAAACCAACATTGTTCTTTCTCTGCACACAAATGCATATTTACTCATGGATGGCTTAAGGAGCATAAGATGGGGGCGAAAGGGAAACAGGAGATATGTAAAAGAAAAACTATAAAATAAAATGGGGGAATTGGAAAAATGTTTGTAATGTTTATTGTTGGTGGGGGGGATTTAAAAAAATCCTAATATTTTTCAAATATTTTCAAATAATTTTTCAAATTTTTTTCTCCGTTTCAATAAAAGCTGATAATTTATTGCGACCATATAAGGCACACATGATATGACAATTTTATGATGTGTAATAAAATTAAAACCGAAAAATTATAGCAGCGATGTTTTTTTGTTTCCAGCTTCCCATTTATAACCCCAAAAATCGGAAATCTCATTAATGTCAACACCATCAGTATTGTATTGCCCAGAGAGGGAGAGGGGGTGAGAAGCTCCTCTAACAAGCCAACACAAATTTTGGGGAATGCAATTAAAAAATATAAACAAATATTTCCCCAAAAAATTCAGACACACATACATAAGTATCTTTGAATTGAAATGCCAGGGATGGAAGGGGGAAGAATATGTCAAGCCAGCAATGAAATGGGAGTTTCTGCCTAAAATGTGCAACACAATCTCAGCAATTCAGTTGAATTAAAAACAGACACAGTTTTGAATATGACACACACACGCATAAATGTCGCATATGATCAGATATGGGCAGGGGGAGGAGTAGAGCTCTTTGAAGGGCAACGAAAGGGTGTCGAGATTGATGTCACCGTTTTCGGTGTTTCTTCCTCGTTACATTTTTGGGGAATTAAACGCACGGGACACATTCATAAATTGACACTGGTTATAATTCATATTCCAGGGCATTTCCAAGGAATTAAATTTCCAACATCAGAAAGAAGACGGGACGGGAGAGAGAGCATCTCCATGATGTCATATTATGTTGCAGGCCATATATCATCGCCAAGATTTATGGGTTATTTAGAGCATTTAAGTTATCATCGCTGTTTTTTCCCTTCTCTTTTTTCTGATTATACCCCGCCAAACGAAAAAAAAATCACAACAAGCTGTTTTGTTTTTCCCAAAATCTGGATCATCCCAATTTCCATAAAAACTTATGGCTGAGAGGTGTTACGATTTGTTTATGTTCCCACTTTTCGTTCTGTTGCCCGAAAAAAAAAATGATCGCAACGCCAAAAAAGGTTGGCCCATCTTCTCATTTTTTTTGTGGCCAGTGATGAGGAGCACCATTGCTTGGCAACATTTATGGAAATGATTTAAATGCCTTTCACACAACGCAGCGGGTCGGCTTGTTGCTGTTGTTGTTGTTGCATTGTGCAGCATGACAGGCAGTCTGCAAATCATTTCGGCAACCCCTTCTTCCAGCTGCAGTGGAAATTTATTGCATATGGAATGAATGAGTGCGGTATCATAACTCGAGAAAAAATGATGGAAATTATGACGAACAGTGGAACTAATCCCCATGGATGTATCCAGTGATGAGATGAAGAGCAAGGAAGTATCTAAGGGCGAGAATTACTCCATATACGACCTTGAGAGGCAAGGACTCTCTACAGACAATATGAAAGCTCATGCAGACTCCACGGAAGAGCTGAAAGATCTCGGCTGGAAGGCTCTTTAGATGATAGCAAAAGATTCTACATGCTACACGCAAAAGATTCTGGATGCCCACGAGCATTTTTGAAAGGGATGGAGGCCACAAGGTTTCATAGAAAAGCTGGTGGCCCATAATTCTCCATTGAAGAACATAAGGCCCACAAAACTCCTAAAAGAGCTGAAGGGCCAACGGAATTTTTTGAAAAAAACTGAAGACACAAGAGACTATATAGAGAAGCTTTAGGCCCACAGGGCTTTATAGAAAAATTTTAAGACCACGAGGCCCTTAAAAAAATTTAAATGTCCACCAGGCTCTACTAAAGGGCAGAAGAGCCGTAAAACTTTGCAGAGGAGCTGAAGGCTCTATAGAAGACCTGGAAGCCCATGAGCCTCTATAGAAGCACAGAAGAGCCGTAAAACTTTGCAGAGGAGCTGAAGGCTCTATATAAGATCTGGAAGCCCATGAGCCTCTATAGAAGCACTGAAGACCCACGAGGCTCTGTAGGAGAGCTGAAACCCCACGATGTTCCATAGAAGAGTTTAAGGCCCACTATGCTCTAAACAAAATCTGAAGGTCCCTAAGCCCCTATTAATGAGCTGAAGGCCCACTAGGTCCCAATAAAGATCTAAGAGCCCTTGAGGCTCTATAGAAGAACTGGAGGTCCAACAGGCTTTGCAGAAAATCTAAACCCCTTGAGGCCCTGTAGAAGCATTGAAGGCCAAATTAGCCTTATAAAAGATTTGAAGACTCACTATGCCCCAAAGAAGATCTGAGGGCCCCTGAGGCCCTATAGAAGAACTGGAGGTCCACCAGGCTTCGAAAAAGATCTTATGGCCCCTGAGGCTCGGTAGAAGAATTGAACGCCCACTAGGAAGAAGAATTGAACGCCCACTAAGAACTGAAAGCCTACTAGGCTCCTCGAGGCTCCGAACAAGAACTAAGGGCCTATCAATCTCTATAGAAGATATGAAAGACTGCGGGCCTCTATAGACGAACTGAAGACCACCCAGGCTCTTATCAGAGTTTAAAGCCCTCGACGCTCCGTAAAAGAGTTGAAGACCAGTACAGTGCTTCAGAAGAGCAGGAGGCACACGAGGCTCTATAGACGAGCTGTAGGGCCTTAGACTTTCTGGCTCTAGATGAACTAATGGAGCACATAGTCTCCATAGATGGGCTGAAATGGCACCCAGTCTACATAGATGAGCTGGAGGACAAAATAGGTTTATGGTTGAGGTAAAGGGCCAATGAGTCTCTTTAGTCTATCTGGAGGGTCAGAGACTCTCAAAAGAAGAGCTGAAGGGCTAGCGAATCGCCCTAACCCATCTGGAGATCAAGAGAGTTTTCACAGACCACCAAAAGGCCAGAATGTCTTCATAGAAAAGCTGAGATACCGAAGAGTATCCATAGATAAGCTAGTGGGCCAAGAAGTCTTTATAGACGAGCTGAAGGGTCAGGGAGTCTCTATAGACGAGGTGGAGGTCCAAAGAGTATCGCAAGATGAGCTAGAGGTCCGTAGATAAGCTGGAGGGCTAGAAAGTCGTTCTAGAAGAGCTAGAGGGCCAGAAAGTCTCTCTAGACGAGCAGGAAGGCCAAAGAGTATCTAGACGAGCTGGAGGGTCAGAATATCTCTTTAGATTAGCTGACTAGAATCTCTATAGAAGTGCTGACTGGTGATACAATCTCCATAGACGACTGGAGGGCCAAAGAGGGTCCATAGATGTGCTGGAGGGCCAAAGTGTCTCCATAGACAAGTTGAAGGGTTAGAAAATCGCCATAGACGAGATGGAGGACCAGAAAGTCTTCATAGAAGAGATGGAGGCTCAGATAATCGCTATAGACGAGATGGAGGACCAAAAAGTCTTTATAGATGAGCTGGTGGGTCAAGGAGACTCCATAGACGAGCTTGAGGGTCAGGGATTATCAACAGATAAATTGGAGGGCTAGAGAGTCTACATAGACGAGCTGAAGGGTCAGAGGGTCGCCATAGACGATTTGATGGGTCAGAGAGTCGCCATAGACGAGCTAATTAGTCAGAGAGTCGCCTCAGACGGACTAAAGAGTCCGGGAGTCCCCATATATGAGCTGACGTTCAAGGGAGGCTTCATAGACGATCTGAAGATCAAGTGAGTCATTATAGATGTGCCGAACATCCATATAGTCTGTACAGATGGGCTGGAGGTCCAGATAGCCTCTCTAGAGGAGCTGAAGTCCTGTAGGAACACCAAGTGTCTCTAGACGAGTAAAAGGACTAAAGGGCTACCAAGTCTATCTAGACGATCTGAAGTCCTGAGGGACCACTGAGTCTCACTAGACGTGCTGAAATCCTAAAGGACTACGGAGCTGCTCTAAATGAGTTGAAAGTCCGAAAGTCTACCGACTTGCTCTAGATGAGTTAAAGGGATGATGGGCTACCAAGTCGCTCTTGACGAGTTGAAGGCCTGACGGGCTACCGAGTCGCGCTTGATGAGTTGAAGGCCTGAAGGTCCATCGATTATCTCTAGAGAGGTTATCTTTCTCCTGATTTCCTTTAGAGAGGCTATCTTTCTCCTGATTTCCTTTAGAGAGGCTATCTCTCTCCCCAGATAAGCTGAAGGTCTAAGGAATATCTCATGGAATATCTGCAGCCCAAGACTTCCCATTTGTAACATTTTTCAGAGCAACTTTCATATTTTTCCTCGAGTGAATAATCCAAGGAGTTGCACCTCTTTGTCCAAACAAAATGCCCTGCATGCAGATATAATGTTTTTCAACATTTAAGTGCTGTAGAACATTGGAGATTTATTCCTTCTTCTTCACCTTCTTCTCAGTCCTCTTCTGTTTTTTAGTCCATGTTAATCACCTGCCGTGTATTTTATGATGGGTGTCTTCCAAAAATAACAACAGCAACAGTGTTCAATGGATAAATTGGATGAGACGCAGTCTATAATTCCGCTGCATGTTATTGGGAGTTGTTTTTTTTCGGAGTTTTTATTGCCTCATTTTCGTCTTCTTGTTTACCTCCAAATTAAATGAAGAAAAAAAAAACAGAAACAGAAAACATTTTGAAATTGTTGTATAAATGCATTTAATTGCCTGGGTGTTTAAGTTTTATTTTATAGTTGTTGTAAATGTTTGTTGTATTTTGTTGTTGTAATTGTAGTTTGATGTTTACATATAACCCTGCTGTTTTTAAAAAAAAGGGGTCCTTAAACTTTAGGATGTCTGGTGTTGGTGCTGTTGTTTATGGGCTATTAATCGGGTGGCGATAGCTGTTTTTTAGGGGGAAAGTAATTAACAACCCTCTTAGAAAGTGAAACACTTTTAGACAATAAAAGATTTTCGAAAATCTAAACAAAAGTTTTGAAAAAAAGATTCTGGAAATAATTGAACACTCCTGGACTATGAGCTTCCTTCCAGAAGAAGCAGAGAGTTTCCATAGAGAAGCTGGACGGTCAAATAGTCAGGAGAACCAGAGAGTCTCTCTAGAGAAGCTTGAGGATCGGAGTCTTTCTAGACGAGCTAGAGAGTCCAAAATATAAACAAAAAAAAATTCTGAAAATAATTGAACACTCCTTCCAGAAAAAGCAGAGATTCTCCATAGAGAAGCTGGACGGTCAAATAGACAGAAGGACCAGAGAGTCGCCCTAGAGGAGCTTGAGGGTCAGAGTCTCTCTAGACGAGCTAGAGAGTCAGAGATCTAAACAAATAATTTCAAAAAAAAATTCTTAAAATAATTGAACACTTCTGGACTATGAAATTCCTTCCAGAAGAAGCAGAGATTCCCCATAGGGAAGCTGGACGGTCAAATAGTCATGAGGACCAGAGAGTCGCTATAGACGGGGTGGTGGACCAGACAGTCTCTCTAGAGGAGCTTGAGGACGAGCTAGAGAGTCCGAGATTTAAACAAAAAATTATGAAAAAAAAAAAAAAAAAAATCTTAAAATAATTGAACACTCCTGGACTATGAGCTTCCTTCGATTTCAAAATCTACACAAATATCTTTCATCTGTTTTCCAACTTCTTCTTCCTCTTTTGCGATTCATATGGAAATTGCTGAGTTCTGCAATTTTTTCCCTATTGTAATTTTGTCCCAAATTTTTCAGAACTCAAAACCCTTTCTCCCTCCCTACCTCAGTCCTTAAATGTTGCCATAAATCAAATTCCATTTCAAATTTAACCTAACCCAAGAATAATTAAACAATGAATAGATTTTCCATTCCGAACATTATTTTTCCGCCACAGTTTTCCACTCCACATAATTACCATAATTTCCTACATTTAAGGTGCGGTTCGCTTCGTTTCAGTCCAGCCAAGCCAAGCCAACCTTTGAACTGTTTGCTCGCCTTTGCGGTTTCATAGTTGGCTGGGCGGTATTGCCGCAAAACAGACAGATTGCCATACTTGACGACTGACAATTGGCGTGTCTTAAATTTACTATCATAAAATGTCATAAAATCATAAAAAACCTATTTCTCACTCTACTGCTGTTCCCCCTCTCCGTCTCCCCTCTCTCTCTCTCACTCTTTGCAACACTAAGTCATTGGCCAGTTCGTGTTTACATTCATTTGGCCATAACTTCTTCTTACAAAGAGGAGTGTTTGTTTTTCTTCTTCTTCTTTATATGGTTGCATGTCTTTAAGTTGCTGGCGGACTGCCTTTAATACCAACATTTGAGGTCTATGTCGACCACAAATGAAAATTAACACCCAAATACCACGAACTTTAACAAATTTTGTAATTTGGCCATTTTGTCTAGCTGGCTGAGGTTTCTCTTTGACCTTTTGGCCAAGCGTATTAGCTTTCTTCCCATCTAAAACCGCCAAGAAAACAGAAACATAAAAACAGACTTATTTCACTTGGCCAAGAAAAAGTAACTTACATCACTAATTGCTTACGGATGGGACATTAAAGGCAGAGCAGGCAAAGGCAGACAAAAAGTTTTACTTCAGTGACAAGGGGTGGTTAAAGGGGGTGATTTGCAGACCGCAGACCTATTAAGCTTCTTCTAAAGATGGGATAGATTTGAAAGAAATTCTAGAGACCAAAGACATTTCCAGATCTTCTTGACTTGGCCAGCAGCTCGTCCATAGAGACTCCCTGGCCAGCAGCTCGTCTATAGAGACTCCCTGGCCAGCAGCTCGTCTATAGAGACTCCCTGGCCAGCAGCTCGTCTATAGAGACTCCCTGGCCAGCAGCTCGTTTATAGAGACTCCCTGGCCAGCAGCTCGTCTATAGAGACTCCCTGGCCAGCAGCTCGTCTATAGAGACTCCCTGGCCAGCAGCTCGTCTATAGAGACTCCCTGGCCAGCAGCTCGTCTATAGAGACTCCCTGGCCAGCAGCTCATCTATAGAGACTCCCTGGCCAGCAGCTCATCTATAGAGACTCCCTGGCCAGCAGCTCGTCTATAGAGACTCCCTGGCCAGCAGCTCGTCTATAGAGACTCCCTGGCCAGCAGCTCGTCTATAGAGACTCCCTGGCCCTTCAGCTCGTCTATAGAGACTCCCTGGCCCTTCAGCTCGTCTATAGAGACTCCCTGGCCCTTCAGCTCGTCTATAGAGACTCCCTGGCCCTTCAGCTCGTCTATAGAGACTCCCTGGCCCTTCAGCTCGTCTATGGAGACTCCCTGGCCCTTCAGCTCGTCTATAGAGACTCCCTGGCCCTTCAGCTCGTCTATAGAGACTCCCTGGCCCTTCAGCTCGTCTATGGAGACACCCTGGCCCTTCAGCTCGTCTATAGAGACTCCCTGGCCCTTCAGCTCGTCTATAGAGACTCCCTGGCCCTTCAGCTCGTCTATAGAGACTCCCTGGCCCTTCAGCTCGTCTATAGAGACTCCCTGGCTCTTAAGCTCGTCTACATCGACTCCCTGGCTCTTAAGCTTTCCTATGGAGACTCTCTGGCCCTCCGGCTCGTCTAGGGAGACTCTCTGGCCTTCCAGCTCGCCTATGGAAACTCTCTGGCCCTCCAGCTCGCCTATGGAGTCTCTCTGGCCCTCCAGCTCGCCTATGGAGACTCTCTGGCCTTCCAGCTCGCCTATGAAGACTCTCTGGCCCTCCAGCTCGTCATAGAGATTTTCTGGCCCTTCAGCTCGTCTATAGGGACTCTTTGATGCTTCAATTTGTCTATAAGATTCTCTGGCCCTTTAGCTCATTTATAGGCTCTATAGATACTCCCTGACCACCAGCTCGTCTATAGATACTCCCTGACCACAAGCTCGTCTATAGAGACTCCCTGGCCACCAGCTCGTCATTGGAGACTCTCTGGCCCTCCAGCTCGTATATGAAGACTCTGTAGCCCTTCAGCTTGTCTATGAAGACTCTCTGGACCTCCAGCCCGTCTACAGAGATTCATTGGCCCTTCAACTCGTCTATGGAGATTCCCTGGCCCTTCTGCTCGGTGATGGACATCCATGAGCTCGTTCATATAGACTCTCTTGCTCTTCAGATAAACTATAGAGCCCCCTTTAACTCCAGTTCACCTATGGAGTTTCCCTGATCTCTAAAGACTCTCTGGCTCATCACTGTATTTAAGAAGACCTCTCAGTCCTCAACTTCGCCTATGGAAACTTTATGGCCCTCCACCTAATATATATTGGCTTCCTCGCCTTTTAGTTCACCCATGAAGCCTCCAATGCCTTTGAGTTCATCTATGAAGATTTGCTACATCTTTAGCTTGTCTTTATAATTTCCCCTGCCTTCATCTCTCCTATAAAAGGCCATGAACCAATGCTTTTGGAGTAGGGTACTGTCTTATGACGTTTCCTCCGAGAAATCCTCTTTTATGATATTAAGTCAAGACAAAAGTGCTTCCACAAAACATAAAATTTCCTACAAATGCCTCCCACAAAAATCACTTCACCTCCTCTCCACCACAACATATGTTTATGAGTCATTTGGAGAAGAATGTCCATCAAAACATTTACCCCCAACCAAAGCAATAGAGAAATATTTCAGGTTTTGCTGCTTCCCTTTTAAGGATCCCATGGTCATCAAGACAAGAGAAATTCCTGACAAAAAGGACTTCCTTAAAGTCTTAAGGAATTTGAATATTTTTTATATATTTGCTTTGTCATTGCAAGGGATTTTTTGCTGTTTTTGTTAATGTCAAATTTGCATGTTTTTGCCGGCCATAAACCAACAAATTGTTGTTACCACTTTTATTTATTAACATTTCCCTTGGGGTTCCATGTAAAGTTACATTTTAACAAAAATTTTATTTATTTTTATGGATATTTTAGTTGCTGTTCGTTTTTTTTTTTTTTTTTGCCTTTCTCGCCGGCGTTGATGAGCGGGAACTTCATGGCGTTGTTTACAACAAATTATTGCAGATATTATTAAACACTGCATGAGGTCCTTGTATTTTTTAGCTTCGCCATATGGGTTTCCTTTGTTTCGGGCGGTTTTTTTCTGTTAAGTAATGTTTGTTTTTATTTATGAACGAAAAGTGCGAAAAAAGCTTAACTTTTTGCGGGATTTGTAATCCGAACTGTTGAGTGAATGCGCTAACATTTATAATGGCAGAACAAAGGATGGAAAGAAATTACGGAAGGGAGGGAAAAAGTAGGAATTAATATGTGTCATGGTGATTGACAAAATTAAATCCCGCTTTAGGGTTGATTTCAGATATTGAGCCTCTGTAAGCGATCTAAAGAGCCAGAGAGTCTCTTTAACAGAATTTAAATAACATCGAGTATTCATAGACGGGATACAGAGCCAGAGAGTCTTAATAAACGATCTGAAGCTTCAAATAATCTTTATTGGCGAGTTGAAAGGTCATCGAGCCATAGAGTCTCTATAACCGAATTTATATAACATCAAGTCTCCATAGGAGGGCCAAAGGACCAACAAGTCTTAATAAACGAGCTGAAGGTTCTAGGAGTCTTAAGGACCAGAAAGGCCATCGAACCTTTATAGATGAGTTGAAAAGCCATAGAGTCTCTATAAGGGAGATGAAAAGTCACCATGAAACTTTGGACCAGGTGAGAGGCCATAGAATCGTTATAGACGAGCTGAAGTTGCATCGAGCCATGGAGACTCTATAGGCGAAATAAAGGGCCACCAAGCATGTATGGACAAGCCTAGTTATTACAGACGAGCCGACGAGGCCATCGAAGCTTTATAGAGGGGTTCAGAGGCCATAGAATGAGCCATCGCACCTTTATAGACGAGGAGCCATAGAGTCTCTACAAGGGAGATGAAAAATAACCATGAATCTTTGGGCCAGATGAGAAGCCATATAATCTTTATAGACGAGCTGAAAGGCCATCGAGGCAATGGAGATTCTATAGGTGAAATGAAGGACCGCCAAGCATCAATGGACTAGCCGAAGATCCATAGTCTTTGCAGACGAGCCGATGGGTCATCGAGATCAACGAGGTCTGTAAAAGCGTGCTGATGAGCAAGTGAATCTTCAAATTCGACCTGAAGTCTAAAGGAGTCTTCGGAGGCAAGCTGAGAGGCCATGAAGTCTTCAGAGGTAAACTAAAGGGAAAGGCCGTTTTAGAGGCAAACTAAGGCCCAGGGAGTCTGTTTCGATAGGCGAGAAAAGACCCAGCGAGTCCATTTCCATAGATGAACTTAAAGGCCACCAGAAGTCTATAGACCAGCCTAAGGGCCACAATCTTTATAGACGAGATGAGAAGGGCCATCGAGGCCATAGAGTCTGTATAGGCGAAATGAAGGGCCGCCAAACATCTATGGACAAGCCGAAGATCCATACTCTTTACAGACGAGCCGAAGGGCCATCGAGGACTGCAAAAGCGTCCGTATTTGCAATCACGAGCTTAAGTCCAAAGGAGTCTTCGGAGGCAAGCTGGAGGGCCATGCAGTCTTTAGAGGTAGGCTGAAGGGAAAGAAAGTTTTTAGAGGCAAACTAAGGCCCAGGAAGTCTGTTTCGATAGACGAAAAAAGACCTAGTGAGTCCATTTCCATAGATGAACTGAAAGGCCATCAGAGGTCTTTAGACCAGCCTAAGGGCCACAATCTTTATAGACGAGTCTCTCTAAGTGAGCTGCAGGGCCATCGAAGACGTGGAGACTCTATAGGCGAAATGAAGGGCCGCTAAACATCTATGAACATGCCGAAGATCCCTACTCTTTACGGACGAGCCGCAGGGACATCGAGGACTGTTAAAGTGTGCTGATGAGCAAGCGAATCTTCAAACACGACCTGAAGTGCAAAGGAGTCTTCGGAGGCAAACTGAAGGGCCATGGTGTCTTTAGAGGTAAGCTGAAGGGAAAGGAAGTTTTAAAGGGCAAACTAAGGCGGTAGACGAGAAAAGACCCAGCGAGTCCATTTCCATAGATGAACTAAAAGGCCACCGGGGGTCTATGGACCACTCTAAAGGCCACAGAATCTTTGCAGACAAGCTAAAAGACCCACGAGTTATTATAGCCGAGCTGGAAAGGAAAGGACCAGCAAGTCCTTTTCCGTAGATGAACTGAAGGGTCAGGAAGTGTAGTATAGGCAAAATGAAGGGCCGCCAAGAGTCTATGAACAGGCTGAATTTTCATATGGTCTTTACAGAAGAGCTAAAGAGCCATTGAGACCCTCGAGCCATGGAGTCTGCAAAAGCGTGAAGTGAAAGACCAGAAAATCTCAAACATGAGCTGAATTCCAAAAAAGTCTTTGGAAACAAAATGCGGGGCTAGGGAGCCTTTAGAGGCAAGTTGGGATCAAGGGAGTTTTTGGAGGAAAACTAAGGCTAATGGAGTCAATTTCGATAGACGAGAAAGGTCCAGCCAATTTATTTCCATAGATAAGCTTAAGGGCTTAAGAAGTCTATTTTCATATACTCTCCTAGACTCCGATTATTTAGAAAAATGTTATAGGGGTTTCAGCTCCCCCTATTGGACTCTCAGTATTTCAACTCACATCATCACATCAGCCAGGTCGTGTACTTTTATAGAAGCTTCAAAACCCCGATTTTCTAGAAAAATTTTATAGGGGTTTCAACTGGCCCATGGGACTCTCAGTCCTTCAATTAAGCCATGGCAACTCCTCCCCCTCCCCTTCACACTAATCAACTTGCACATTTCTAATAATTTTTACATTTACAATTTCCCATTCGCCCCCACTCTATACCACACATCAGCCGGGACGCGCACTTTTATAGATGTTCCGAAAATCCGATCTTCTAGAAAAATTGTATTTGGGTTTTAACTCGCCCATTGGACTCTCATTAATTCAACTCGGTCATGACAACTCCTCCCCCCTTCCCTTCACATTCATCAACATTCACATTTCTAATTATTTTTACCTTTCCCCCCTCACATCCGCCCCACTCTCCACCACACATCATCTACTGCCACTTTATCTGATATTATTTCACTCACGTTTTTAATTCAATATCCTTTTTTTTCTCCAGATTCGAAACTGAAATAATCAATGCAATTTCATTTGCAGTAAGTGCTGGTGCCACCTCTCTTTTCTAATTATTTTCCATGGCTGGGGTAGCGGGTTAAGGGGACTTTAGCCTTAATTATGGGCCACGTGTTTGCATTTGGCATGCTGCTGCATTGTGTTGGGCGCCATTTGACACCCAACACGTGTCCGTGCTCCGCAAACGAGATGATAGGGTTTTGATTACCACATTTTGTGTTTAGTAAATTTTCAAAAATTATTTTTGTGCCCAAATTTCGGGCATTGTTTTGCGATTTAGAATTCTGGTGTTTGGGTGTGTGTGTGTGTGTGGTGAACAGGTTATGACTCCATGGCTTTTGTTGGGCGCCACAAGCGCAAGTATCTCTAATTAACTAAAAATAAACAACAAATTTTGAAATTCGAATTTGAATGATGTCATGTCCTGCTGGATTACAGAAACACACACATTCATACACCATGTTTGAACATGATTTGATTTTGGAAATTTTGTGCGGGAGCTTGTCATACGAATTTATGGAAATTTCCGAATAATTATCTCGACAATTCACATGAATTGCCTTTTAACTTTAATTAGCCGAGTTGAGCATTTAATGGCAGTTGTTGCCGCCATGGTCGTTGTTGTTGTTGTTGTTGTTGCTGTTGATTTTTGTTATTTTTGGCTGATGTTTGCTGTAAAATTAACCAGTGGCATAATTGCATTTCCCCAACCGACATATGCCGCCATAACTCCTGCCTCCTCCTCTTCTCTTCCTCCTCACAACGCCCACACATTTGCCGCGGTGCATGATGTTTTAAAATGTGATTATGCCGTTTAACGTGGCTTACGTTCGCACCGTCTGAATGCCACGGTAATGGCAACGGAAGCGGAAACACGAATGAGCAAAATGGCACAACAGTCAGTCAGCCGTCTGGCAGCCAGCCAAACGATTATGGAGAGTCGGATCTGAATCAAAACTTTGCTCATAAATGAACTACAAATAGCAAGCGATTGTCCCGCACTCCCCCCATACACCATCATATTATCCATCGATTTCAACACAATCAGGCATAAACATGCATAATGCATGTAGCAGCAGCATTACGTTAATATTTCCCGCATAGTTTTGTTGGAGCAACAACAAGGACAACAACCACATGGAAAGGATTTATGTTTGCTTGGAACACGTATGAATCCTGGCGTAATATTTGCTTATTGGCCGTCGCGCCGCTCCATTGACATGAACTTGATGTGTCTGCAACATCAGGATGTGTGTAGCCTGGCCTAAAGCTAGAGGGGGTGGGTGTGGTCCAAGTGGTCGCCTAATACTGGAGTGGAGTGTGTCACAAATGGCGAATGCTTGCGGACTGTAAAAGAGCAACAAACGGGGTGTGCGATCAAGATTTTAAGTGAAAGCTTAATGGGCTTATCATAAACATACATTTTTAATTGAGGAGATTCCTAGATAGGAGTACGTGGCAGGAGGATGTTTCCAACATAAGCAAGGTGTTTAAGAGGATACTATATAAATGAACTTGAGGTATCCCACAAAGGACCTCAGAGTCCTTATAGAACGGATGATGGGATTTGGGGTCTCTATAAAAGAACTGAATAGCCAAAGTGTATTTAAAGGAGTGCTGGTGTATCAGGGAGTCTGCTCAGGCAAAATAAGGGCCCAGGGAATTTTTATAGATCAGCTAAAGAAACAGAAAATCTCCCTAAACACACACTGAAGGGCCAGGGAGTCTTTGTAGGTGAGTTAAGGGGCCACTAAGTTTCTATCGCACACTGAGGAGCTATGAACTCTTAACGGTTGTAATGAAGGACCAGGGTGTCTCTCTCGGTAATATGAAGGTCCGGGGAGTATCTCCAGAGAAACAAGGGCCAAGGGGTTTCTCGAACTGAGCTGAAATTCCAGGGAGTTAAAAGTTTAGGGAATCTTTATAGGTGAGCTGATGGGGCAGAAAGTCTTTATGGGCAATTTGAAGGACCAGCGAGTCAATATAGAGGAGATTAATGCCACGAAATACTTATAGATCAGAGGAGCTGTCCTTGTAGACAGGAAGTCTTTGCGGAAAAATGTGCCAAAGTTCAGAGTCCTTAAGCGATAGATAAATGATCTTGAATTCTCTAAAAAGAAGTGAATGGCCAGAGTGGCTCTATAGAAGTGCTGGCGGATCAGACAAAATGAAGGGCCAGAGAATTTTTATAGAACAGCTAAAGAAAAAGAAAATCTCCCCAGACAAACGCTGGGTCGCTATAGAAAAGCTGATGGGCCAGAGAGCCTTTGTAGGTGAGCTATGGGGGCACTGAGTTTCTATGGCAAGCTGAGGGGCTATGAACTCTTAACAGGTGTGATGAAGAGCCTGGGTGTCTCTCTTGGTGATATGAAGGACCGGGGAGTATCTCCAGACGGAGAGAAGGGCCAAGTGGTTTCTCGAATTGAGCTGGCATTCCATGGAGTTAAAAGGTTAGAGAATCTCTATAGATGAGCTGACGGGACAGAAAGTCTTTATGGGCCATTTGAAGGACCATATAGTCAATATAGACGATATTAATGCCGGGAAATACCTATACACCAGAGAAGCAGTCCTTATAGGAAGTCTTTGCGGAAAAACCTAAATGGTTAAGTATTATTTGTAGAGGAATCGAGGGGTCATCAGATTCTCATTGACTAGCTGAAGGACTATCAAAACTTAATTAAGGAGCTGAGGGGCTATGAGCCCTCTTAGATAAGCTGGGAGTCTCCATAGACTAACTGAAGAGCAATGGAGTCCTTTTTGACTAGCTGAGGGGCCATCAATTCTTCACAGAGGAGCTGAAGTCCCTCAAGTATTCATGGACGAGCTAAGGGACCGTCAAGTCATCATAGGCGAGCTGAGGAGCCAACAAGTATTCATAGGTGAGCTGACGGGTCATCGAGTCCTTATAGAATATCTAGAGAGCCATCGAGTCCTTATAATCTAGCTCGATCTTCATTGATGGGCTGAGGCCCCATCAAGTCTTCATAGGTTAGCTGAGGGACATTAGAGTCCTTATAGAAAAGCTGGAGGGTCCATGAATCCTTGTAGACTACCTGAGGGGTCATCGATTCCTTATAGACGAGCGGGGAGGTCATCGAGTCCCCACAGACGAGCTAATATAGCTTTAAGTCCTCATAGACTAGCTGACGGGCCATCAAGTCTTCATATATGTGCTGAGGGGTCATCAAGTGCTTATAGACCTGCATGGAGGGTATCGAGTCTTCATATACCAGATGAGCGGTCATCGACTCCTTATAGACAAGCTGAGAGGTCATCGAGTGCTCATAGACAAGCTGAAGAGCCATTGAGCCCCAGTAGACTTGCTGGAGAGCCATCGAGTTTTTATGGAGGACCTAAGGAGCCATCATAGAGGGCCATCGAGTCCTCATTGACTGGCTCGAGAGCCATCGAGTCCTCATTGACTACCTCGAGAGCCATCGAGCCCCCATAGATAAGCTGGAGAGCCATTGAGTCTTCATAGATGAGTTGAGGGGCTATCGAGTCCCAAAGACGAGCTAAGGAGCTATCGGACCCTCAAGTGTTCATAGACGAGCTGATGGCCATCGAGTCCTTATATACAAGCTGAGAGGCCATCAAATCTTCATAGACATGATGAGAAGTCATCGAGTCTTCAAAGGGGAGCTAAGAGGCCATCGAGCCCACATAGACTAGCTGGAGAGCCATCGAGTTTTTATAGAGGGGCTAAGAAGCTATTGAGTTTTCGTAGACCAGCTGAGGGGCCATCAAGTCTTCAAAGACCAGCTGAAGGGACATCGAGACCTTATGAACCAGCTGGAGGTCCACTGAGTCTTTATAGACGAGTTGGTGAGCCATCAAGTCTTCATAGACAAGCATAGGGGCTATCGAGTCATAATAGCCGAATTAATAGGCATTAAGCCTGATAGAAGAGAGTCAACGAGTCCTTATAGACTAGCTGAGGGGCCATCTTTATAGACATGATGAGAAGTTGTCGAGTCTTCAAAGGTGATCTAAGGGGCCATCGCGTCCTCATACACTAGCTAAGTCCTAATAGATAATCTGATGGGCCATCGAGTCCTTATATACGAGTCGATGGGGCATGGGGTACTCATAGACGAGATTACGACCATCGAGCCCTCATAGACTAACTGAAGGGCCAACATGTCTTCTTGATGAGCTAAGGAGACATCGAGCATTCATAGATGACCTATAGGGTCAAAAAGTCATTATAGACGAGGTGATGGGTCATCGAGTCTTTATATAAGAGTTGAGCGGCCATCAAGTGGTCATAGTGGAGTTTTAATACAAGGCAGACTCCACATACGAGCTAAAGTTTCAGAGAAGACACTACAGCCGAGCTGAAACTCCTTTTTTAATTTTAACCACAACTGAGTTCTTTGAATAGCGCCAAAAAAATATTTTCCACACGTGTCCAAACGGCACACTTCAAAGATCGACAATTTCAAAAATCTCCATTGAATATCTGATTTCAAATTCAATTTTAATATTCGAATAATATTCATTTGTCTCGAGCCGACTGCAATTATGAAATATAATTATGAGTGCCAGTATGGCGCATGCGTTTCCGGTTCGATTTTTCAAACGCTGGCCACCAAAAAAGGATATTGATAAGAATCTCAGACTTGCGCTGCTTAAAAATACAGATTATGTTATGAAAATTATGAATTCCAAAACCAGAATCAAGCAAACGACACACTTTCAAGTGAAGATAATGGAAATAATTACAAGGTTTAAATGTTTGTTATCGAGCGACAACAACAACAACAGCAATGAAAAACAAATACATTTGGATATTAATGTCATTGTTGTTGTTGCTGTTTTTGTGTGTGTGCTCATGTGGCTTGGTTGTTGTAATTAGTTTGATGATGGTTTTTTTTTTTTTGTTTCTCTCCGAAAATTACAAAATGTTTTCACAGAAATTACAACCACAAAAAACTAACGACAACAACCACAAAAATGGGCAACGCCACAAATAGCCACTCTGACAAAGACAATTGCATGTCCAAAGGACATTAATAAAAGGCAACCAAAGCGAAGCTGTCACTCTGACCACAACAGCCAATTTTCAGGCCGTAGAAAATGACGAACGAACGAACGAAAAAAACATTTGAGAAGTTTTTTAGTTCATTTTTCCATGGAACAACATAACGACCGGTTTTAGGTTAGAAGATAAAAATCAACCTTTGGTGACCCGCTTTGGAATGTCAGACATACACACACAAACATTATCACATACTCTGCAGAGGAAAAAATTGATATCCTATATTTTTTTCCAAATAGTGAGGGAGGTGTGAGGGTATATAAATGTTGGTCAGTTAATAGATAAGGAAAAAAAAGGAAAGCCCGGTTAACTGTCTGAAGTGCCTAGGATGTAGGGAAGGTTATTATGTTGTAGGTGGACAAACATTTAGCCAAACAAATATTGTTCCCAGAGCCATTTCCTCTTGGCTCACGTCTGACTTCAGGCTTGAAATGCCACTGAGAAGAAGTAATCAGCTTCCTGCTAGTTTTTTTTCTTCAATATCTTCTTCTTTATTTCCTTATTGCCAAGGACGTGTTAACTTATTTCCAAGGTAGTTGACTTCATCCTCATCACGAAGAGACTTCATTAAAGAGATTTAAGAGACTATAACTTGGTTTGGAATTCAATTTTTTCTCGGTGAAAGAAATACAAAACGAAATGTAATGAAAACGTTTTTCTTCTTCAATCTCCAAAGTTTCACGTATCGTACATTAAAAGTGCGTGATTAGTAGGATGAAACTTATGGACACAGTGGGACAAAGCTCAAAGGTGATCAGGTTATTATAGGTGAGCTGAAAGCCCAAAGTGTCTATATACACGACATGAAGGTTAAGAGAGTCTTAAGAGTTTATACAGACCCGAGAGTTTCACTAGAGGAAATAGAAGCCAGAGAGTCTCTATAGACGAGTTGGTGGCCAGAGAGGATCAATAGGCAAGCTGGAGCCCAGGGAGACTCTCTAGGCCAGCCGTAGCCCAGGGTCTCTAGAGATGAAGGGTCAGACTGTCTCTATCGACGAACTAAAGGTAAGAGAATCTCTCTAAACGAACTGAATGGTCAGGGAGTAACTAGAGAACTGGAAGGCCAGAGAGCTCAGGGAGTTGAAGCCCAGGAAGACTCTCTAAGCGAGCCGTAACCCAGGGAGGGTCTCAAGACAAGCTGAAGGGTCACAGTGTCTCTATTGACGAGCTAAAGGTAAGAGAGTCTCTAAACGAACTGAATGGCCAGGGAGTAACTAGAGACAATCTGAAGGTCCGAAAAGTCCTTCTGCACCAGCTGGAGCCAAGGGAATCTCTCTAGGCGGTCTGCAGGGCAGGAAGTCTCTATAAACAAACTGGTGGCTAGGAATACTCTCTCGACCCGGGAGCATTTATAGACGCACTGGAGGATAGGGAGTCTCTATAGACGAGCTGGTGGCCAGGGAGTCTCTATAGACGAGCTGGTGGCGAGGGAGTCTCTATAGACGAGCTGGTGGCCAGGGAGTCTCTATAGACGAGCTGGTGGCCAGGGAGTCTCTATAGACGAGCTGAAGGCGCAGCAAGTCTCTATAGACGAACTGGTGGCTCAGGGAGTCTCTATAGACGAACTGAAGGCCTGAAAGTTTCTATAGGTGAGCTGGAGGCCAGAGAGTCTCTATAGACAATCTGACTGCTAGGGAGTCTTCCTAGACAAGCAGATTGCCAGGAAATTTCCTTAAACGAGCTGGTGGCCAAGGGTCTCTATGGACGAGTCTAGCAAAATTAACTAGGCGAGTTGGAGTCCCCTTAGGCAAGCTGGTGGCCAGGGAGTCTCTATAGACGAGCTAAAGGGTCAGGGAGTCTCTATAGACCAGCTGAAGGGTCAGGGAGTCTCTATAGACGAGCTGAAGGGTCAGGGAGTCTCTATAGACGAGCTGAAGGGTCAGGGAGTCTCTATAGACGAGCTGAAGGGTCAGGGAGTCTCTATAGACGAGCTGAAGGGTCAGGGAGTCTCTATAGACGAGCTGAAGGGTCAGGGAGTCTCTATAGACGAGCTGAAGGGCCAGGGAGTCGCTAAAGACGAGCTGAAATGCCAGGGAGTCGCTATAGACGAGCTGAAGGGCCAGGGAGTCGCTATAGATGAGCTGAAGGGCCAGGGAGTTGCTAAAGACGAGCTGAAGGCCCAGGGAGACGCTATAGACGAGCTGAAGGCCAGGGCCAGGGAGACGCTATAGACGAGCTGAAAGGCCAGGGAGTCTATATATGTGCGAGGTGAAAGGCCAGGGAGTCTCTATGGACGAGCTGAAAGGCCAGGGAGTCTCTATGGACGAGCTGAAGCCAGGGAGTCGCTATAGACGAGTTGAAAGCCAAGGAGACTCAATAAACGATTTGGTGGCCAGAGAGGCATTCTGGAGCTCAAGAAGGCTCTCTATTTGAGCAGTAGCCCAGGGAGGGTCTCTAGACGAAGGGGGTTTCTCTGAGGTCTCCTAAACCAACTGAAGGGTCACAGAGTCAGTAGCGACAATCTGAAGGGCCAAAAAGACCAGGGAATCTCTGTAGGCGATTTGAAGGCCAGGAAGTATCTATAGATAAGCTGAAGACTAGGAATGTCTGTACAGACCGGCAGTTGGCAACAAAGTCTCTATAGAGGATCTGGTGGCCAGAGAGTCTCTACAAAGGTTCTAATGGTCAGAGAATATTTATAGAGGATCTGGTGGCCAGCAATTCTCTGTAGAGGATCTTGTAGTCAGAGAATCTGATGGCCAATGAGTCTCTTTTGACAATTTTATGGATCAGAGATTTCCCTTAGACTAACTGAGTGCCAGAGAGTCTCTATAGACGAGCTGGTGGCTAGAGAGTCTCTATAGATCTGCTAAGGGGTCAGAGTGTCTCTATTGACCAGTTGAAGGGTCAGAGAGTCTCCAAAGACAAGAAGTTCTTCTAAGCGAGCTGGAGACCAGAGAGTCTCTCCAGACGAGCTAAAGGGCCAAACAGTCTGTTTAGACTAGCTGAGGGTCCAGGGAGTCTCTCTGAAACGATCTATAGATGAGCCCAAGGGCCAGAGAGCCTCTCTGGACGAGGTAAAGAACAGAGAGGCTTTATATAGGAGGAGGCCAGAGAGTCTCTCTATATGATTTGAGAGACTAGGAAGTATATTTAGACTATATTAGGTGCCATGGAGTTAGGGAGTCAGTGTTGGAGGGCCAATTGAATATATATATATACTCCATAGCACTCAGATCATCCATATAGAGTCCCATGGAGTCTAGAGGCTCCATGTCGCTATAAGCGAGTTTTGGGGTCAAAGGGTTGGATTCTATATAGACGAACAGAAAACTAAACGAGTTTATATTGACGAACTGAGGACAATGGAGTCTATAGAAGTCCAGGTCGTCTATACAGAGCCCCAACTCGTCTATGGTGTCAAGGAGTCTCTTGACGATTTGAGGTACTAGGGAGGCGTTATAGCGATCTGACTAATTTAGGATTCTGAGTCCAATTTTTTTCAAAACACTGTGCCACAAATTTTTCTTTTATTGAATATTCATAGGAACAGCCTTCCCTGTCATTTCGAATATTTTCTTGATTTCGCAAGCATTTCCACAACAACAACCACAAAGAAACAACTCAAAATGAACTAACGAATCCAACTCTGATTAAAAGTGACTTTCAAGTCATTGAGTGTTGGCCTATTCACATATATGTATGTGTGTGTGTGTTTGCAAGCTCCATAAATGTAAAGATGTGCGTGTCAGCCAACCCCAACCCCCATACGTGCGAGCACTTTTAGCGTTAAAGCGTTCTGAAACACGCATTTCCGGCTTAAGGCGAACCAATGCCTCACGCATACCTTCATCACAAAAATAAAGCTTCTCTACGTTTGTGTTGGTGTGCTTGGAGAACACGTACGTATATGTACACAATCTCATTTGGCCCTAATCAACCTCTTAGTTCGTTAGTCAGTTAACCTATGTGGAGCTGGCGGTTTGTCTATCTGTATGTCGGAGTGTTGTGTTAACAGTTCATGTGCGTTTTGAGTCATTTAGGCTTTTGAAGTTGTTTGCCTTTTTTGCGTTGGATTCCTTTTCTGAAGTGGGATTTTTTTTGGATGAGGGAAGGGAGATAACAGCAAGAAGATAGATAACTATTTAAACGCTTAAGTGTCTTAATTTGTTAGTAAAACTATTTTCTGGATAAAGAACCTAAACGTTAACAAGATGAAAAAGTTAGATTGCATTCAGTCCTTCAACTCCATCATCACTTCTATTAAGTCCCTTATGTCTTAGCCCCTCTATGAAGAACTCCTTGTGCTTCAAGTCTGCTTAAAATAATGACAACTCGTCTATTGCGACGGTTGGCCGCTTAGTCTTCAGCTGACCTGACCCTCGGGCCCTTTGGCTCGTCAGTAAATGTTCCCTTCAGCACCTACCCTTACCTCGCACATAAAGACAGCCCTCTCAGCCACTCAGTCTTCTCTAACCCTAAGCTCGCTCAACAACAAAAATCTGATCCTTTAACTCGTCTATAGACTTCCTTCTCCATCAGATCCTCTATTGCGTCCCCCTTACTCCCGACCCATTCACCTCATCTATAGAGATTCTTCGCCTTTCCAGCTCATCTATAGAGACTCCTGGGCCTTCAGCTCGTCTATAGAGACTCCCGGGCCTCCAACTCGTCTACAGACACTTCCGAGCCTCCAACTCGTCTATAGAGACTCCCCGGCCTCCAACTCGCCTATATAGACTCCCTGGCCACCAACTCGTCTATAGAGACACCCTGGGCACCAGATCGTTTATAGAGACTCCCTGGTCACCAGATCGGTTATAGAGACTCCCTGGCCACCAGCTGGTCTAAAGAGACTTCGTGGCCACCAGCTTGTCTATAGAGACTGACTAACCCTTCAGCTCGTTTATAGAGACCCACTGGCCTCCAACTCGTCTGTAGAGACTCACTGGCCTCCAACCCGTCTATAGAGACTCCCTAGCCCTTCAGCTCGTCTATAGAGACTCCCTAGCCCTTCAGCTCGTCTATAGAGACACTCTGGCCCTTCAGCTCGTCTATAGAGGATCTCTGGCCTCACAGCTCGACTATAGAGGCTCTCTGGTCCTTCACATCTCAGCTCGTCTATGTATCCTTTCTCTTCCATGAAGACTCTCTGATCCTTCAGCTCGTCTATAGCTACTCTCTGGCTCTTCCGCTCTTCTACAGAGACTGACTGGCCCATTAGCACGTCTATAGAGACTCTCTGGCCCTTCAGCTCGTCTTTAGAGACTTTCTGGGCCTTTCAGCTCGTCTATAGAGACTCTCTGGCCCTACAGGTCACCTATAGAAACTCTCTGGCCCTTCAGCTCCTCTATAGAGAATCTCTGGGCCCACAGCTCGACTATAGAGATTCTCTGCCCTTCAGATCTCAGCTCGTCTATGTATCCTTCCTCTTATATGGAGACTCTCTGGCCCTTCAGCTCTTCTATAGAGACTCTCTTGTCCTTCAGCTCGTCTAGAGAGACTCTCTGGCCCTTCAGCTCGTCTATAGAAAATCTCTGGCCCTTCTGTTCGTCTATGAAGACTCCTTGGACACCAGCTCGTCTATAGAGACTTTTTGGCTCTGCAGATCATCTATAGAGACTCTTTGGTCCTTCAGCTCGCCTATAACGACATTTTGGATCGTCTTCTTGTCTATAAAGCCTCCATGGCCCATCGTCTCGTCTATAGAAACTCTCGGGCCCTTCAGCTCACCTAAAGAGACTCCAACTAGTCTAGGGAATTCCCTAGCCTCCAGTTCATCGGAAGAAACTCTTTGGTCTCCAGCTCTTCTTTGAAGAATCCATGTCCCTTTGGCTCCTCCATGGCGACTTTTTGACTCTTCATCGTGTTAATGAATATTCCCTTGCCCCTTCAGGCCTCTTCTATGCCATGTCCTGAGAGTAGGGCATAATTTGTTACTTTGTTTCTTGTTGTTAAAAAAATATGCCTCCTCACGAAAATGCATACCTTTGATCAAAGGCGCTTACCTGTTGTTCTCTTGCTCAGTAACAGCAGAAGTGTGGCTAATTAGTTGATCCTTCTTTCATTGGTGCCTTGTGGTTGTTGTTGCTGCTGTTGTGTGTGCAAGTTCTTTGTTTAGCCACCTGTGTTTGGTTGAACATCAAACGGCTGTTGATTGCGGTTTGTTTGGCTAAGGAGGCAAAGGAGCCTACCAACATCGGCATGCAGAAAGGCAGGTCGCCCTGACTCTCATTGACCATCAAACAAATGTTACTTTTTTGATAATTTGTTATGAAAAAATAGACTGCCATAGATTATTATTGTTATTATTGACTTTGGAAACGGAGACTAACTAGTTGTGAGACAAATAGATTTGTTAGGGTTTTCAAAGGCCTGTTACAAATGATGCTGCTGCTTTTCAAAAATGATCACGCAATAAACGTTTCGGAACCACCAAACAAAAGTGTCGGAAGAAGTGAAAAAAATTCTTTAAATCTTTTGATTTCACTTCGTTTTTTTTTTCTTTCTATTTTTATTAAACGGAAATGGAAGTTTTCTGCGCATACAAAAAAATCTGCCTTGTAACTAATTTTTATTTCCGTTTTGTCGAAAAAAAATCAAGTAAAGAAATTTCATTTTTTATTAAAAACTCATAAAACAAAGATTAGTATCTACCTAAATGTCGAAGAACGAACACAGCTACTGGTTAGTAGCTTTTTCCCCCGTCAGTTTTCCCAAGTCAAAAATGTTCTTGTCATCATCACCGGGGCTCATTTGCTGCGGAGATTTCCATCAACTAATTGTGGGTAATTGTTCGAGAAAAAAAAGAAAATTTGTGCCACTACTTTTCATTTTTTTTCTCATTTAACCGCCAATGACTTTGGGAAACAGGGTCAAAGCCAAGCATGATGACTCCATAAGTCATAATGGAATTTGTAAAAAAGGTAATTATGACTCTGGTTCATCAAAATCCCAAGGCATGGCGGGCAATTGTTCAACCAAAGAAAAAATAAAGAAGAACAAAAAAATAAGCCAAAAAGGTAACTCAAAAGCCATATTTCGTTTTATAATCCTCCCAACATTTTTTTCGATTTTTTCTTGGATAATTCTATTTTTTTTTTTTTGAACATCAGTTGGAAAAACAAATCAATTTATTTCATATTTTTTGTTGAGGCTGACGTTTAATCATAAACAACGAGGGTAAGTTCTGTTTTTTTTTTTTTTCAAATAATTCTTGGCTTTATTTGGACATTGAATGATTTCCAGAGAGTTGTGTGTTTGTATGTTTGATGGCAGGCTTGTTTGTTGTTGGAATCGAAAACAAGAATTTTTCCTGGGGTAATTATAAAATTATAGGGTTAACCTTGTTTTTGACTTATTAGCCTCATTATTCAGTTGCCGGTCTTGGTGAGCATTTGGCTACCACCGCTGGCCTTCAAAGAGCAAATTATGGCAAGATGTTATCAGGCAAACAAACAAATATATATTTTTTTCTCTCGACAACAACAACAACAAGTTCAACAAACATTTTTTTTTTTCAAACATTCCTTGTCATGGAATGATGTATTTGATAATTTCTCCCCCAAAAATACAGCTACAAGAGAAATCACCTGGTTGAACAGAGCCTCTATCTTTTACCGACTCTTTCCTCTCTCTGCAACATTTTTTTCTCCCCCAACTTCAATAATTTCCTTTTTAAATTCCATTAAATCCATTTTGATTGCCAATGCTGTAATTCGTCTTAATTCTCCACTTGAATATTCCTCCTGATTTGATTTGCTCTGTAACTGTCACCTAATCGCCTTAACTGTGACTTTCGAACTTAACAGGGATTTGTCACTTGAGAATTAAAAAAGGATTAAAGAAGCTTAAATATTTTCACTTTCAAAACATCAAATTGATTGCAAAGACGGTAGAGATTTTCGAATCAAAATGTTAATTTAAGAAAAAAGTTTTTGGAAATGGAGAAATTATAAACGAAATCAGGGCAAGGGAAGCTCATAGACGAGAGTCTCTATAGGCGAGTTGAAGTGCCAGAGAGTCTTTATCGATGATCTGAAGGGCCAAAGATTCTTTATAAGCGAGCTGAAGGGCCAAAGAGTCTTTATAGGCGAGCTGAAGAGCGAGACAATCTCTATAGGTGAGACGAAGTGCCAGAGAGTCTCTAGAGATGAGCTGAAGGGCCAAAGAGTCTTTATAGGCGAGCTGAAGGGCCAGACAATCTCTATAGGTGAGCCGAAGTGCCAGAGAGTCTCTAGAGATGAGCTGAAGGGACAGAGAGTCTATATAGGCGAGATGAAGTGCCAGAGAATCTCTAGAGACGAGCTAAAGTTCCAACAAGTCTCTATAGACGAGTTGAAGGGGCAGCAAGTTTCTATAGACGAGCTGAAGGACCAGAAAGTCTCTATGGACGATCTGAAGGGCCATAGAGTCTCTATGGAATATCTGAAAGGCCAGCAAGTCTCTATAGACCACCTGAAGGGCCATGGAGTCTCTATAGACGAGCTGAAGGCCCAGGGAGTCTCTACAGACGAGCTTTAGGCTATACACAACCTGAAGGCCAAGGTAGTCTGTATAGACGACCTGAAGGGCCGGAGAGTCCCTATAGACGAGCTGAAGGCGAAGGGAGTCTCTATAGACGAGCTGAAGGCGCTGGGAGTCTCTATAGACGAGCTGAAGGCGCTGGGAGTCTCTATAGATGAGCTGAAGGCGCTGGGAGTCTCTATAGACGAGCTGAAGGCGCTGGGAGACTCTATAGACGAGCTGAAGGCGCTGGGAGTCTCTATAGACGAGCTGAAGGCGCTGGGAGTCTCTATAGACGAGCTGAAGGCGCTGGGAGTCTCTATAGACGAGCTGAAGGCGCTGGGAGTCTCTATAGACGAGCTGAAGGCGCAGGGAGTCTCTATAGACGAGCTGAAGGCGCAGGGAGTCTCTATAGACGAGCTGAAGGCGCAGGGAGTCTCTATAGACGAGCTGAAGGTGCATGGAGTCTCTGTAGACGAGCTGAAGGCGCAGGGAGTCTCTATAGACGAGCTGAAGGCGCAGGGAGTCTCTATAGACGAGCTGAAGGCGCAGGGAGTCTCTATAGACGAGCTGAAGGCGCAGGGAGTCTCTATAGACGAGCTGAAGGTGCAGGGAGTCTCTATGGACTAGCTGAAGGCGCAGGGAGTCTCTATAAACAACCTGAACGCGCGGGGAGTCTCTATAGATGAGCTGCAGGCTCAGAGAGTCTCTATAGATGAGCTGCAGGCTCAGAGAGTCTCTATAGACGAGCTGCAGACCCAGGGAGACTCTATATTTGAACTGCAGACCCAGGGAGTCTCTATATTTGAGCTGCAGACCCAGGTAGTCTCTATAGATGAGCTGCAGGCCAGTGAATCTCTATAGACGAGCTGCAGGCCAGAGAGACTCTATAGACGAGGTGGTGGCCAGAAAATCTCTATAGACGAGCTGGTGGTAAATCTCTGCCTGCAAGTCTCTTTAGACGAGCTGGAGTTGAGCTGAATGACTAGATAAGCTTAATAGAGAAACTAAAGTTCTAGAGAATCTTCACAAAAAATTGGAGGGGAAAGGAATCTATAGATCTCCTCATGTCCTATTCTCAACTCTGTAGTTATCCTCATATTCTGTTAGGACTTCTATAGATCTCGTCATATTCCACTTGGACCTCTAGAAATCTCTTCTTATACTGCTGGCACCTATATAAATATACACATCTATACGTCTCCACATATTCTATTCTGACTTTTTTAGATCTCCTCATATTCTATTCGAGTGGCGTAGAAGTTGCGCAATAACTATTCCGAGTTTTTCTTTCAAAATTCCTGTAGAATTTCATTATTTTACCATTATTATTATTTTCAAATATTTTTTTAAATATTCAAAACATCATCTGTTTTATTCGAGGAAAAATTATTTACGACCCCGATGATGGTTGGCGCATTATCATTCACGATACATACAGAGGAAAAACCTTGTCTCCTCCGCCATAAATACCCCTCATTACAAGAAAATTTCGAAACGTAATTCAGTCAAACCAGCAACGCAGCCAGCGAACGAGGCACGTGAGTAATGTTCTTAATGAATTCAAATAATTTTGGTGTCGTTATGATTTTGAAATTATAATAATTTAATAACCATAAATCCTGGAATTTAAAATTTTTCAAATTTATTCGTGTGTGCATTTGTGTGTGCACGTTCGTGTGGGTGAATAGCTAGAAGTGAGGGCAATTTATTTGAAAAAAAAAAAACAACGAAATCTGTTACCGAAATTACAATTAATAAACAATACAAACAATAAACATCCGTTTAAAATATTTTCAACTTTAAAATGGTTATTGTCCGCAGCGAGGCAGGCTGGCAGGCGACAACAGTTAGCGCAACAATTAACAACAAATCAAAATCATTTATTTAATAAAAATTATTTTGTTTTTAAATTGCCTTTTTTGAAGAAACTGAAAACCTCGAGACATGGCAATAAAATCCAAAACTGCTGCTGCATTGCAATACGTCGTGGTGTTGAATTCAATTGAAAATTTCAATTGAATTGAAGCCATAGAATGAATTTTGTAAATTATTGAAAATATACGGGCGGTATGGGTCAGACTGGCAGCCAGTCTGAACTTCGGCCAATGCTGGGAGGCGAAGTTTAAAATTTAAAAATGTTCCAATTAGAGACAATAACAAATATCAACCTCTGGTTTTTTCGGCGGACTGAGTAGAATACGAAGAGATCTATGGAGGTACGAATAGTCCGAAAAAACCAGATAAGATGAAGAAAGTCTTCAGAGGTGAGGTAAAGTTAGTCTTTATAAATGATCCGATAGAAATATCCATACACAAGACAGTCGGAGTGTCTGTAGACTTCCCGATGCTATTCTCTAGAGAAGAGCTAAAAACCACGGCAGGCCTTAGAAATGAGATAAAGGCGGTCTCTAAAGAAGGGGATTTCTATAGACTAGCTGAAGGCGCAGGGAGTCTCTATGGGCGTGGTGTAGTCTCTAGGAGTCTCTATAGACGAGCTGAAGGGCCAGCAAGTCTCTATAGACGAGCCGAAGAGCCAGCAAGTCGATATAGACGAGTTGAAGGCGCACGGAGTCTCTTTAGACGAGCTGAAGGCGCAGGGAGTCTTTATAGACGAGCTGAAGGCGCAGGGAGTCTCTATAGACGAGCTGAAGGCGCACGGAGTCTCTTTAGACGAGCTGAAGGCGCACGGAGTCTCTATAGACGAGCTGAAGGCGCAGGGAGTCTCTATAGACGAGCTGAAGGCGCAGGGAGTCTCTATAGACGAGCTGAAGTCGCAGGGAGTCTCTATAGACAAGCTGAAGGCGCAGGGAGTCCCTATAGACGAGCTGAAGGCGCTGGGAGTCCCTATAGACGAGTTGAAGGCGCTGGGAGTCTCTATAGACGAGTTGAAGGCGCAGGGAGTCTCTATAGACGAAGTGAAGGTGCAGGGAGTCTCTATAGACGAACTGAAGGTGCAGGGAGTCTCTATAGACAAACTGAAGGTGCAGGGAGTCTCTATAGACAAACTGAAGGTGCAGGGAGTCTCTATAGACGAACTGAAGGCGCAGGGAGTCTCTATAGACGAGCTGAAGGCGCAGGGAGTCTCTAATGACGAGCTGTGGGACCAGGGATTCGCCACGGACGATATGAACAGTCAGATAGAGCTGAGAGCCAGAAAGTATCTATAGACGTACCCAAAGGAGAGAATTCAAGGGCCAGTTTTCCCCCATAAACTGGAGGGCGAGATATCTTCATATTATATTCTATATATCCTCATATTATATTGGATCTCAAAGGAACTCCTCATATTCTATTCGGACCTCTATAAAATCTTCTCATCACTACTTCTCACCACTATAGAACACCTATAACTATGTTCGAGCTTCTATAGGTCCTCTATTCCATTCGGACTCTCTTTATCACCTCATATTCTAATCGGACCTCTATATATTTCCTCTAAATCTATTCGAACCTCTTGAGATTTGCTCTAATTCTATTCGAACTTCCCTAGGTCTCCTCAGATTCTATTTGGACCACTATAAACCTCCTCATGTTCTATTCGTACCTCCATAGATCTCTTCGTATTCTACTCAGTCCGCCATCTCTCTTCTCATTTTGTATTTGAATCTCTGTGGATCTCCTCACATTCTTTTGGGATCCTTAAAGATCTCCTGGTATTCCGTTCAGACCTCTAGAGATTTCCTCATATTCTATTCATACCTCTTACGGTGTACTCATATTCAATTCGGACCGCTGCAGATCTCCACTGTTTTATTCCGCGGCTGAACACTTTCTCTGAATTTCCCTATACAACCCCATGCATAGAGCTCATCTCTAAGTTCCCTGCACTCCAACACGAATATTCCTTTGGCGATTCGGCTAAGGTCTCTGTCTCTTTTGCTTACCTTTAGCCCCTCTTTCACTTCAGTTTAAGTTTGCTGCTGCGATTCTCTTAAAAGTCTTCCTTTGAACTTCTTTTGTTTTCCACCAGTCTTTACCGTTTGTTTTCCGAAGACCTCCTAGAAATCTCGACTCATCCAAAATGTTATCGGGCCCGCCATGATGACACCACATGATCATTATTGCCCATAATGATGGGTGTTCTCATCAAACCCCCCCTCGGGGAGAGAAAAAAATCAAACAAAGACTCCTTCTTTGTTTAATTTTTGACGGTCCTTTGTTCTCCTTTTCCTAACAAAAACAAGTGCCACGGCAAATATTCTAAGGATTCAGGCATTGTTTTTCTTTGTAGCGGGCCTTCCTTTTGTTTACAGCTGTGACCTTTTGTCTTCCATATTTCCATGGCAAATAGAATTCGAACAAGTGTGGCGGAGGAATGTTTCGAAATAATAAGATCAACTGCTAAGGCTTCCCTGGGAAGACCAACTGACAGGGCATGTCATATCACATCAAATGTTTGTCGGGGTTGGGTGGTGGACTATTGTTTTGATTTCGAATGGTGTTGGCCTTTTGTTTCCAAACCATGAAAGTCATCATCGGTGCTGGAATGTTCTCCTACTTTTTTGATAGATTTCTAATTAAAGCCATTATCGAAATGGTCTGTCAATAATTGTAACAACCGATTAAACCACAATATAACTAATTAGTTCTCCTTTGATCGGTTCGGGATTTATGATTCCCAAAAGAAGAGAGCACAACAACAACACTTCCATGTAAAAGTCACTTAATTAGAGCATTTCTCCCGCTGGAGGTCATGCGTCGCAAATAAAGCAATAAATTTTGTTCTGTTTTTTTATGAAAAGCAACAAAAAACGAACGAAACAACTCATTAATAACACTTTGGTCAGTTCCCATCGCCATCAACACCCAAAAGCCAGAAGCAAGCTTGCTGCTGCTGCCTTTGGCCATCATTATCAGGGGATCATCTGCATGGCCAATGGAATGAACATTGCCGGCAATATATCACAAATACGTCATTTCCAGGCACTGACAATAAAACTGACCACAAATTTTGAAGCAACTCCCAAACAGATGTTTGGTGTTGTTGCCGAGCAAATCAAATGGCAGAAGTGACACCCACTCGACGCAAAATATGGAAAATAATAAATTAATACATTCATATGAACATATGCAGGAGCTGTAAAGGCAGGTAGATTTCACACAAGAGCTAGAGATACCAGAGAGTGTCTATAGATGAGATGGAGGCCCAGGCTGGCCAGAGAGTCTCCAGAGAACAGCTGAAGAGCCAGATAAAGGGCCAGGTAGACTAGTTCTTTAGACGAGTTGTGGAGAGCCAAGCAGTCTAGTCCGAGTCTGTGTTGAGCTCCTTATGCGCTATGTGGACTTTTGTAAATATCCAATTCGGATTTTTTATAGATCTCCTGATATTCAATGCGGACCTCTATAAACCTCCTCATATTCCATTCGGACCTCTATGGATATTCTCACATTCTATTAACATCGCTATAGAGAACCTATGGAGATATAAGATCATCCTGCATGAAAGGGGTCGTCTACAGAGACTCAGAGAAAATGCGAAGGAATGAACAATTGAGATTTGTAGCGGTCCTAATAAAAATGTGGAGATCTTTAGAGATCAGAATAAAATACCAGGAGATCTTTAAAGGTTCTAATAGAAAGTGTGGAAATAGGAATATAATATGAAAAGATCTATAGCGGACCGAGTAGAATGTGAAAATATCTAAAGAGGTCCGATTAGAGTATGAAGAGACCAATAGAGGCCGTATGTAATACAGGGTGATCTGTAGAGGTTCGAATAGAATAGGAGATCTATAGGAACCCGAATATAATTATAGGCGATCTATAGAGTTTTGAATAGAATATGAGGGGATCTATAGAGGATCTATAAGGAGGTCTTCCCCCTCCAGTTCATCAAGGAAAACTTCCTGGCACTTGAATTCGTTTGTGAGATTTCCCTACACTTCCAGCTTTTCTACAAAGACTCCCTAGTCCAAAGAGACTCTCCTCTTTGGATACGTTTATACTCTCTGGCTCTCAGCTCTACCATATCGTCTCTACCATATCCCTGGAGACTCCCTGCGCCTTCAACTCGCCTCTAGCGACTCCCTGCGCCTTCAACTCGCCTCTAGCGACTCCCTGCGCCTTCAGCTCGCCTCTAGAGACTCCCTGCGCCTTCAGCTCGCCTCTAGAGACTCCCTACGCCTTCAGCTCGCCTCTAGAGACTCCCTGCGCTTTCAGCTCGCCTCTAGAGACTCCCTGCGGCTTCAGCTCGTCTATGTAGAGACTCCCTGCGGCTTCAGCTCGTCTATGTAGAGACTCCCTGCGGCTTCAGCTTGTCTATGTAGAGACTCCCTGCGGCTTCAGCTCGTCTATGTAGAGACTTGCTGCGCCTTCAGCTCGTCTATAGAGACTTGCTGCGCCTTCAGCTCGTCTATAGAGACTTGCTGCGCCTTCAGCTCGTCTATAGAGACTTGCTGCGCCTTCAGCTCGTCTATAGAGACTTGCTGCGCCTTCAGCTCGTCTATAGAGACTTGCTGCGCCTTCAGCTCGTCTATAGAGACTTGCTGCGCCTTCAGCTCGTCTATAGAGACTTGCTGCGCCTTCAGCTCATCTTTAAAGACTCTCCTCTTTGGGCACGTCTATAGATACTCTCCTCTTTGGGCACGTCTATAGATACTCTCAGCTCTACCTGGCGCTTCAGCTAATCTATAAGGACGCCCTGGCGCTTCAACTCGCCTCTAGAGACTCCCTGCGCCTTCAGCTCGCCTCTAGAGACTCCCTGCGCCTTCAGCTCGCCTCTAGAGACTCCCTGCGCCTTCAGCTCGTCTATAGAGACTTGCTGCGCCTTCAGCTCGTCTATAGAGACTTGCTGCGCCTTCAGCTCGTCTATAGAGACTTGCTGCGCCTTTAGCTCCTCTATAGAGACTTGCTGCGCCTTCAGCTCGTCTATAGAGACTTGCTGCGCCTTCAGCTCGTCTATAGAGACTTGCTGCGCCTTCAGCTCGTCTATAGAGACTTGCTGCGCCTTCAGCTCGTCTATATAGACTTGCTGCGCCTTCAGTTCGTCTATAGAGACTTGCTGTGCCTTCAGTTCGTCTATAGAGACTTGCTGCGCCTTCAGCTCGTCTATAGAGACTTGCTGTGCCTTCAGCTGGTGTATAGAAACTCTCTGGGCCTTCAGTTCGTTTAGAGAAACTCTCTGGACCTTCAGTTCGTCTATAGAGACTCGCTGGCTTATAGAGACTCGCTGGCTTATAGGGACTTGCTGGCCCTTCAGCTCTTCTATAGACTCCATGGCGCTTCAATCAGTCTATAGAGACTCCCGGCGCCTTCAGCTTGTATATACGAACTATCTGGCCCTTTAGCTTGTCTGTAGAGACTCCCTGCACCTTCAACCCGTCTTTAGAGAATCCTTGCGCCTTCAACTCGACTATAAAGACTCTTTGTGCCTTGAGTTCGTCTATAGAGACTCCCTGCGACTTCAGGAGAAGTTTTACAGAGGACTATGCACTCCTGATGCTTCATCTCGTCTATAGAAATTCCCTGGCCCTTCAGCTTGGCTGGGTCCTACTTCATTTTTCCCCCTTTACCTCAATTGAGTCAATATAAACAAACACTTCCTGAGTTGAAAACTGTACTTTCGGAAGCCATTTTCCTTAGTTTTCAATTGACATCATCCTCCCATGATAATTTCATATAATTACCCAATTTAATTGGCTGGGAACTTTGTGATGTTACGTTTTTTCAATTTTTTCGTTATCACTTAAGTCACTTCAGATGTACCCTCATTTCGTGGCACAAAGTACACGAAAAAGGTGGTTAAAAAACGCAACATGAAAAAAAAACAAAAACATTTTCCACTTGAAAAGGGTGGTGGAAAAAGTGCGTATGTACATCTCTACAGGGATAACTCAATTAGATTGAATTGCCAAACAAAAGAAAAGCGTTTACATCACATCGAACGTATGTCAGTCATTAGGAATTATTTTTTATGGGATGGTGATGTTTTCCCGTTACTTATTTTGATAAGTTGGAAATTGTTTTCAATTTTTTTTCAATTGTTATCTAAAAGAGGGTGGGCTAGATTTTCCAAATCAATGGCAAAGCTTCAAAATAGAATAAACATACAAATTCATTTAGTCTCTGTTGGATATGTCAAAGTGAAAAAAACTGCGGGCTTCCACTCACGTGGTGTGGGAAACTCGAATTTGTCTATTCAGGGATTCCTGGCCCATTCAAAATAATTTCCTTTTTTTTGTTTCAGTTTCCATTTGTGGTCTCACATTTTTCATGTGGAAAAATCACTTTCCAGCCTTTGCCTAACTTAATGGACCCTAACAAATTGCCCTGTCTATCTGGCGAACAGGTAAGCATATTATGCTTGCTTGTGTTTCTTTCCTTTTTTGAGAAGCGTAAAACACATTTTGAGGTAATTTAACTTTTTAAGCCTTCGACATAAATTTGACTTAAAACGGTTGCCACAAAATTGAGGTGTAACTGTTGTTTTTTCAAAGTTACCCCAAGAAAAGTTAATAACAATATTTTAAGAAACAAACTTAGGCCGCTCAACATTTTCAAATAAGCGGGTCGGGACAGGCAATCAATTAAAGATTTAATTCCATGTTGTCTAGGAAAATTGGGCATTTGGTACAGGCTTTGCGATGCACAGTAATTTAAATTAATAAATTTATGTTTGAATACAGTTCATTTGTAGCCAAAATGTAACAAATTGTGGGGGCAGCGTCATTAATTTTCCTAGAACTGGGAGAATATTCAGAGCAACTATTTAATAAATGTTTCTCAAATTATTCATTTCAAAATCTAAATAAATCTATTCAAATCTCTGCAGAGTTCCTGTTAATCTTCAATGAATGGTTTTTGATGAGTTCGACGCATAAGTAGCCAATTCTTGTTTCATTCAGAGAGCTCCACTTGCTATTCTATACTGACTTCCATGGAGAGCGGACCTCTAGCGAACTCCGGCTATTCTATTCGGACCTCTAGCGAGCTCCGGCTATTCTATTCGGACCTCTAGCGAGCTCCGGCTATTCTATTCGGACCTCTAGTGAGCTCCGGCTATTCTATTCGGACCTCTAGCGAACTCCGGCTATTCTATTCGGACCTCTAGCGAGCTCCGGCTATTCTATTCGGACCTCTAGCGAGCTCCAGCTATTATATTCGGACCTCAAACGAGCTCCTGCTATTCTATTCGGACCTCTAGTGAGCTCCTGCTATTCTATTCGGACCTCTAGCGAGCTCCTGCTATTCTATTCGGACCTTTAGCGAGCTCCTGCTATTCTATTCGGACCTCTAGCGATCTCCTGCTATTCGATTTGGACCTCTAGCGAGCTCCTGCTATTCGATTTGGACCTCTAGCGAGCTCCTGCTATTCGATTTGGACCTCTAGCGAGCTCCTGCTATTCGATTTGGACCTCTAGCGAGCTCCTGCTATTCGATTTGGACCTCTAGCGAGCTCCTGCTATTCGATTTGGACCTCTAGCGAGCTCCTGCTATTCGATTTGGACCTCTAGCGAGCTCCTGCTATTCGATTTGGACCTCTAGCGAGCTCCTGCTATTCGATTTGGAGCTCCTGCTATTCGATTTGGACCTCTAGCGAGCTCCTGCTATTCGATTTGGACCTCTAGCGAGCTCCTGCTATTCTATTTGGACCTCCTGCTATTCTATTCGGATCTCTAACGAGCTCCTGCTATTCTATTCGGACCTCTAGAAAGCTCCTGCTACTATTCGGACCTCTAGCAAGCTCCTGCTACTATTCGCTATTCTATTCGGACCTCTACCGAGTTCCTGCTATTCTATTCGGACCTCTAGCGAGCTCCTGCTGTTCTATTCGGACCACTAGCGAGCTCCTGTTATTCTATTGGGAGCTCTAGCATTTTTACTTAAAGCCTCGGTTGAGCTTCTGCTATTCTATTCGAGCCTCGGGTGAGCTACTGCTTTATATTCGAATTTCGGAAGAACTCCTGCTATTCTGTTCGAACATCGGGCGAGTTTCTGCCACTCTAATCGAACCTCAGGGCAGCTCCTGCTATTCTATTCTATTCTAACCTACTATTCTATCCGAACCTTGGTAAGCTCCTGCTATACTATTCGATCATCGGGTGAGCTCCTACTATTCTATACCAACCACGGGATAGCTTCTGATATTTTATCCGACCTTCGGACGAGCTTCTGTTGTTCTATTTGAAGCCGTGGTGAGCCCCTGCTCTATTCGAACCTTAGATTCGCTCCTACTATTCTATTCGAACCTGGGTGAAGCTCCCGCATTTCGATTCGAACATCGGACGAGCTCCTACTATTCTATTCGAACTTGGGACGAGCTTGTGCTATTCTATTCGAATCTCTGGTAAGCTACAGCTATTCCTTGAGCGAACTCTTCCTGTTCTGTTCGAACCTCGGGCGAGATCCTGATATTATATTCGAACTTCGGACGAGCTACCCTATTTCTCTTTCCATTTAAGACGAGCCTTTATCAGAGAGCTTTTCCTTCTATACCCTACCAAAGAGCTTTTTCTGGTATTCTATATCGACTTCCACGGATCCTGCTATATACAAACCTCCAGAGACCCATCGTTTGGTCTTTTCAAAATTAACTTTAAATGCAAATATATTAAATTTCTCAAATCAAATTTCTGAAATAGAAAATAAACTATTTTTTACAAAATTGATTTCAATCAAAATATATTTTTTTCCAAAATAAAAGTGATTTTCAAAATTAAAATCTAGGAAATTTTATTCACACTTCCCCCCTTGGCTTTTGTAGTCTATAAAAATTGCTCATGTTCACCGTAGATTTCCACGTAGCAATTTTCCTCCGGCTCCTGGGGATGTTTACTCTTCCGGTGGCAACGCAGCGCATTCATGAAGGTGAACCTCTGGGGACAATAGGCGCAGATGTACAGCTCTTTTTTGGTGTGGGAGGCAACGTGTTCGCGATAGGGTCGCGATTTTTTGAAAATACAGCCACAGGTGGGGCATTTTAGGCGATCCACCTGACTGTGGTTGTAGTAAATGTGTTTGCGGGCCATATCCAAGCTCTTAAAGGAACGACTGCATTGTTTGCACACATGCAGCGTGCTACCATCCGGTTGTACCTGACTCTCGGGTTTGCCATAGTTTTCGTGGACCGTGGTACAGTGATATCGCAGACCACTCTTGGTGGTGAAACCTTTATCACAGCTGGGACAGAAATGCCGTAACTTCTGATAGCTCGGATGCTGGGCATCGATGTGGCGCTTAAGCGAGCAGCGTGTGGTATTTACGCGACCGCAAAGTTTACATTTGAAGGTGTTCGGATCGTTGTGATAACGCATGTGCTCCTTGAGCGTCCAATGCTCTTTCAGTTTGCGGCCGCAACAGGGAATGTAGCATTGCTCGGTCGGATGTTTCTTCAGGAAGTGGGCCTGCAATGCCGGCCAGGATTTACATTTGTGTGAACACAGATCACAGTTTATAATTGGCATAAAGTTGGCCAGTAGGACACTCAGATGTTGTTGCCGCTCCTCACGTGATTTGTTGTCCCTGCGACCATCAATGCCGGCAATGGCATCCACCAAGCCGTGTTGCTCATAGCCGTCTTCCTCATTCTCATAGTCGGCATTGAACTGGGACATGGACATGTTGAAATAGTCTTCTTCCGCCTCCACTTCCTCGTCCTCGTCGGAATCATCGAGCAGAATAATGGAAGAGTCATCATGGAAATTATAATCATCCTCAGGGGCCGTGGCATTCCACGATGTGCTGGGCATGTCAGCTTCCTCATCATAATCATCGTGGACATCAATTAGCTCAAATTCTCGTTCCATTTTTATCACCGGCATTTGGGGAAGGCTCCGGCCTCCTTTCTTTTCTCCACCCGACTTAGATTTCTTTGGTTCAACATGACTTTGGGCTATCTTCTGGGCAAATTTACGTTTCGTCAAAGCAGCTGAATGGGCCGCAAGCGAATTGAGCGGTGTATCGCCATCAGCTTCAATGGCGGCCATTTCCGACAAAGAAACAAAACTACCTTCGATATTTCCCGCTGCGCTATTATCAAAATCACCTGCCGCATCAGGAAATCCAACTAGGAAATTTTCAACATCCGTGCTGGTCTTGACATCTTTTGTATCCCCCTCCTCCTGCAGCCGCTCCTGGGCATCGGTAACGAACTTTTGAAAATTATGAAAATCCAATACCTGACCCCAGCATTTATTGCAGATTATGTTTAGGTGGCGATATTTGTCCATGTCTATAATCTGGGAAATATTTTCACAAAAAAAAATCAGGGAAGATATTCAGGATGGGCAGTTTTTGAGAGAGGGGGGAGAGAGAGTTTTTGGGAAACTTACCTTCGGATGAAACAAACTGAAAATCACTTCGTACAGCTCATTCCCAAAACCATTCTCATCGTAAAGCGTTTCGTATTCCTGACACTTGTCCACACATAACCGGCAGGTCGTGGACTGAGTCATGTTTTCATGGAATGTGGACTTGAGATTCTTTGGAATTAGAACTTTTGGAAGTTTTTCAGTGGTAATGTATAGCTGTCATGGAGCGAAAATTTTATAAAAATACTGAAATGGAAAGAAAAGAGAGAATAAAAGAGATGTTATTTTGAGGAGTGGAAAATAGATCCAAAACTTTTTTAAATCAAATCTAAATATTGACATACGACCCTGAGAACCATCTACTCTGTGATAGAAGGCCGTAAAGGTATCTAATCCCCCGTAGACGACGCTGAGTGTTATATACTCTCCCGTAGTGGGTTCTGAGTGCCATCTACCCTACAGTAGACGCCCCTGAGGGTCATTTGCCCTTCCGTAGACGACCTGATGACTATCTACTCTCCCGTAGACAACACGACGACCATCTACTCTCCCGCAGACGACCCCTAGGGGCATCTACTCTACCATAGACGACCCTGAGGGCCATTTATTCTACAGTAGACGACCTGAGGGCCATCTACTCTCCCGCAGACGAACCTGAGGGCCATCTACACTCCCGTAGACGACCCTGAGGGCCATCTACTCTCCCGTAGGCGACCCTGAGGACTATATACTCTGCCGTAGACGACCCTGAGGGCCATTTACTCTCCCGTAGACAACCCTGAGGGTCATCTACTCTCCCATAGACGACCCTGAGGGCCATCTACTCTACCGTAGACGACCCTGAGGGCCATCTTCTCTCCCGTAGACGACCCTGAAGGCCATCTACTCTACAGTAGAAGAACCTGTGGGCCATATACTCTACAGTAGACGCCCCTGAGGATCATCTATTCTACAGTAGGCGACACTGAGAGTCATCTACTCTGCAGTAGGCGACTCTGTCTATCATCTGTAGCTACCCTGAGAGCAACCTATTCTCCCGTAGACGACGCTGAGAGCCATCTGTTCTACCGTAGGCGACCCTAAGGACCATCTACTTTAAAGCAGACGACCCTGAGATCAACCTGCTCTACAGTAGATAACTCTGAGGTTCTTCTTACTCTACAGTAGATGCACCTGAGGATCATCTAATCTACAGTAGGCAACCCTGAGGGCAATCTACTCTACGGTGGACGACCCTGGCGGCCATTTACTCTACAGTAGGCGACCTTGAGAGCCATCTACTCTACAGTAGACGAACCTGAGAGCCATATATTCTACAGTGGACTACCCTTGGGGCCATTTACACTACAGTGGGCGACCCTGAGAGCCATCTACTCTACAGAAGACGTCCCTGGGGGCCATCTACTCGAGAGTAGATGCCCTCGAGGGCAATCCTCTCTACAGTAGACGCCCCTGAGGGCCATCTACTCTACAGGCGACGCCCCTCAGGACCATCTGCTCCTCCGTTGACGCCCTGAGGGCTATTTACTCTCCCGTAGACGACCCTAAGATGCATGTACTCTGCCGTAGACGACCCTAAGAGTCATGTACTCTGCCGTAGACGACTCTGAGGTCCATTTATTCTACAGTAGACGACCCTTAGGGCCATCTAATCTCCCGTAGGCGACCCTGAGGGCCATCTCTACAGTAGACGACCCTTAGGGCCATATAATCTCCCGTAGACGACCCTAAGGGACATCTTATCTCCCGTAGACGACCCTGAGAGCCATCTACTCTCCCGTAAACGAACCTGAGAGACATCCTCTCTCTCGTAGGCGCCCCTGATATTCAACTGCTTCACAGTAGACGACACTTAGGGCCACATACTCTACAATAGACGCCCCTGAGGGATATCTACTTTACAGTAGACGCTCCTAAGGGTCATTTACTCTACAGTAGACGCCCTTGAGGACCATTGAGAGAAAAAGTTAACTCTCTTTTCTTGTGGAATATATGATTAGAGGGAGTAATTCTTCCTCTCTTTTAATCGTTTCAAAGAGATCTTTAGAAGACATTCCAATAATGCAATAATGCTTGTGTCCTAAGTCTTTTGTATTCTTCAAAAGGTGGAAATAAAATACGAATTTGTTTGCTTTTATTTAGAAAAAAAAGTTTATTTGGTTAAGAGCAAAGTAATACACTAATTAAAAATAAAATGTCTCAAGTTTTCAAATTTTAAAAAAAATTTCAAAAAAATATATATTTTCCAGTTTTCTCTTTGTTATTAAAATTTAAAAAAAAATCCTATTGCGAAAAAAAAATCTTAAATCTTTTCCCTTTTCTCTTCATGTCGTATCTGAAAAATTTGCTTTCTTCGTTTCCGTCTACTTTGACAACCCGAGCCATTACTATCCGAATCACTTATACATGGCCGATCATCCCGGCCATGGTCTAACTTTAAATGTGAGTGATATTGTTCGCGTATGTTGAAGAGTTCGTTACACTGGGGACAGGAAAAGGAGTAGGTGGTCAATTTGTGACCACAGTTATAGTGGACATAGAGAGCCATGTTGTTTTCCAAAACACAATGGCAAATTTTACACTCAGCCGGTTGATTGTCGAAAATCTTCAAATGATACAGATCCTTGTGCAGTTGTAGAGCCTTTCTCGTCCGCACAAATTTCATGCAGATATCGCACCTTAATGGTCTTTCAGTGCAGTCAGTTAGATCGCTTTCACATAGAGTATCCATGTCTTCTTGGGTAGTATCCTCAACCGGATGATTGTCCATGTTTCTGTCCTCGCTTTTCAATTCCACAATATTATTTCGACTATCTTCCGATGATTCTGTGGAGTCTTCTATCAAAAATATGGGTTCTGTATTTTCAGAAATATTTGTCTCTTCTTTTACGCAAATCATTGAAACGAATTCTTCTGCAGGTTGATTCGGGTGGGAGGTTGGTTTTTCCACAGTTGCCGTTACTGGCTGTAAGCTAATGCAATTGGTCGCAGATTCTATATTGATTAAATCATCAAATGTCTGGTCCATGACTTGAGGAGTATTCTGAACTCTTAAATTTTGTTTTTCCATTGAATGTTGTCCACTGGAGGTCGTTAAGTTATAGTCCTCTTGATATTGATCATACAGCTTTAGCTGGGCTTCATGTACTGATTTTTGAAAATTACAAAATTTCCATACCTGACGCCAACATTGGCGGCAGATTGAGGTTAGATGACGATATTTACCTATATCTATGACCTAGGATTATAAAAAGGTTGGATTTGAAAAAACTGGTGCTGAAAGGACATTAATTGGCTTTAATGGTGTCACAACTTCAGACAAATTTATAAAAAAAATAAATTCTCTGAACATCAGACACCACTTTCAACCACTCTCACCCCTTCCTCTCTTCCCCTTACCGTAGGGTGGAAATATTTGACAATGATTTCATGCAGAGCATTAGGTTGTCCACTATCGTCATACAAACTCTTGCCTTCTTCGCATCTATGTCCACATAAACGACAGCAATTGCTCAGGGACATGTTCAAGAATTTTAAATATTTGTCCAGAAAGTGAGGTCGTACTGAATGTCTTCCCTAAAGGTCAAAAAGAAAAAGAAAATGAACAGAAAAAACACATGAGAATTGTTTTTAAAGTTTGAAATTTCTAAATCTACAAAGAAGGCAAGGCAAGAGACTCGTCATTTTTTTTTTTTTTTTTTTTTTGCAGGCTTAGGATGCCTTCTGCGGAGAAGATGTATTGTGGGATCTTCTCCTATAGATGGCTCTCAGGTTCGTCCACTGTGGATAAATGGTCCACTGGGTCGTCTACTGGAGAGTAGCTGGTCCTCAGGAGCGTCTACTGTAGAGTAGATGGTCCTCAGGAGCGTCTACTGTAGATTAGATGCTCCTCAGGAGCGTCTACTGTAGAGTAGATTTTAATTTTTTTTTTAGGAGCGTCTACTGAAGAGTAGATTGTCCTATGGAGCGACTACTGTGGAGAAGGTTTTCCTTGGGAGTGTCTACTGTAGAGTAGATGCTCCTCAGGAGCGTCTACTGTAGAGTAGCTGGTCCTCAGGAGCGTCTACTGTAGAGTAGATGCTCCTCAGGAGCGTCTACCGTAGATTAACTTGTCCTCAGGAGCGTCTACCGTAGATTAACTTGTCCTCAGGAGCGTCTACTGTAGATAAGATGGTCCTCAGTAGCGTCTACTATAGAGTAGATGACCCCTTTGGTCTGCTACTGTAGAGTAGATGACCCCTTGGGCCCTCTACTGTAGAATATATGACACCTTGGGCCTTCTACTGTAGAGTAGATGACCCCTTGAGCCCTCTACTGTAGAGTAGATGACCCCTTGGGTCCTCTAGTGAAGAGTAAATGGCCCCTTCAGTCCTATAGAGTAGAATAGATGACCCCTTGGGCCTCCTAGCGTAGAGTAGATTACGTTAGGGTTCTCTATTTTAAAGCTGATGATCCTTTTTGGTCCTCTTGTGTTAGGTAGATGTCCTTTGAGGTCCTCTGCCAAACCCTCCACTTTGGAGATTATGACCCAAAATAACGCCCCTCTCTTTAGTCCTCTCGAAAATCAAACAATGTTCGTTTTATAGAAAAATAGTGTTTGCATAATTTTTTTATTACATTTTAACTAAAAAAAGGGAAATTAATAATTTCCAAAAATGCGAATTATTGAAACAAAAAAAAATAAAATACAATTTTATCGCAGTATTTTAAGATATTTTGTATTTCTCTCCAGGGGATGCTCTCTTTCCCTATGACTATTTAGTTCACTAAATGTTGAATACGACTTGGTACAAAATGAACAAGCGTAGATCCATGAGGGGCCATTCGCCGTACTAGACGAAGACGATTGTGGCTTATTTTGTAACATTTTTGTAGCTGCTGGCGGTAGTTTAAATGTCCGCTTGCCCACGGCAATGCGAGGCTTAATAACGGTACGCAGGCATGGATGACTATTGAATTCTTGTTCACTATTAAAACATTTCGTGCAGGATTTACACTCCAGCTGCAATAGCTTGAAATCGTCAATGGGTTTTGCACCCTCAACTCTCACAGTTATGTCTTTGTTGAGTATGTGTCGCTTTGGCCGGTGTTGTGTGTGGGCAGGATGTTGGTGGCTACGTTTTAATAGTGTTCCTCGCCTCTCGTTTGTATGTTGTATTGGCCGCTCTTTGGGTGGTTGCAAAAGACTTGAGTTGTTTGTGGAATTGGAGGTGGAGGCGGAGCTGGTGGCTGTCGTTATTTGCGGCGTGGTATTGGCTTTTTTATTTTTATATAATTGATCTCTGTGCTGTTGCATTACATGTGTTTTCAACTCCTTTTTGGTTTTCCAAAAATAGCCACAAAATTTACATTTAAAAATCATGGCAGGTTCCAACTGATACTCATCCTTGAGTAGAATAATTGAGGGGCTATCATCTTGGGTTTGTCCTGTATCTGGTGTAGCAGTTGAATTATTAAAGAATTCCTGGCTCTCGTTGTTGTAGTGCGGCTGCTGTGAGCCATCCTCAACAAATGTCAAATTTTCGGCAACAATTTCCCCACTCCAGGCATCATTATACAATTCCTGTGGCACATGACTTTTAGTGGACATTTCATGGGCATTCTGTTGCACCTGTGAAAAACTATTTGCGGGATATTCAGCGGTATTTATCTCATCCAAATGCTGTTGTTCATATTCATTTTGTAAATGAAGCAACTCCATTTCATTCACTTCATTTTCATTGTTATTATCGAGTAAGATGGTTTCTCCTCCCTCATTCTCAAAATGGCCAGCACCATCATCCGCCAATTCTTCTATGTTGATGACATTTGTCTCATCGCCCCCATATTGCTGGGGCCCTTTCATTGCATTGGAGGTATTGCAATCCTCTTCCAGATATTCTTCCCCAACTGACCCTGAACCTTCTCCCGCTGGCTCCTCACCAAACTCATCTTTAATATTGAGATCGGAGGAGGTAATGACAAATTGTATGTCTTCTCCATTACTTCCATATTCAAAGTGTGTTTCCAATTTGGTTTCATTTATATCTTCCGGGCAGGAGTCAAGGAGAATCGCTTGGGCCTCTTTAATGGTTCTTTGAAAACCGGTAAATACTTTAATGTGTATCCAACATTGGCGGCAAATACCAGTCAAATATGTGTATTTTTCGATATTTAAAACCTAAGATTTGAAATGGACTTCCAATCAAATTTACAATCTTTAAAAGGGGAGACATTTAACAATAAATTACCAACAAAGCGAGTGGAAGGTTTGGGCAAAGTTCAATTTTTATAATCAATTCCTTAATATTTGAGGAAAACTATTCACATCTCAGAAGTAGCTGGCGTTTCAATTGTGTCTGTGGCCTACCTACCAATCGCTTTTTTTCTTTGGCATAGCAATTTAGCATTAAATGTTAGAATAAAAGTCACTCTTACCGTAGGATGAAAATATTTAGCGATGATTTCATACAAGGCATTTGGTTGACCACTCTCGTCGTAGAGATTTTTAACATATTCGCACCACTTCACACACAAACGGCAGCTATTCTTCTGAGACATCTTTGAATAAGTTTTCCCATGAATACAACAAGAACACAATTAGAATAATGCTTTAAAAGTGGGCAGATTGGTAGAAGGATCCTAGCAGAAAAAGAAATCAAAAACAAAGGATACAAAGCTTTAATGAAACTTTTTGTTTTGGAAAAATTTAGCAAAGCAATCATTTTGGTTTAAAAAACAGTTAAAAAAGCATCTTTGACCCCTTAAAAATTGAAAATAGCAAAAATCGACCTTTTATTTTAGATTTGGGCAAGGAAAATCAGTTCAATTGGATACACGACATATTTTAAATATTCGAAATAGGTTACTCCCATGGCACAATTATTGAGCCATGGTTACTCCTATGTATGTGAGTAATATATTTTTGTATTTTTCCATATTCTTCTAAATAGGTGAGTAACCTACAGTTGTGTTTTTTACATATTAAGAAATCTATATAAAAACTTCCAGCCAATTTTGTAGAGGAAATGGAGCTTAAATGTCCCGATTTGAAATCCATCGTTTATTGACGTAGTCAAGAGGAAAAGATCTTCCCCGAAGATAATATACATTTTTTTCACTTTTTATATAGGAAGAAGTGAAAAGATGGGCCTTCAATGTAGAACTTGGTTTAAGGGGCAGATATAACCCGATTCAGGCCTCAGTTGGAATTTTGAATTCTAATTAAAAAAATAAATAGGTTTCTTGAAAATACTCCGTCGAAGTTGTTTAAGAAACCATTTCCGACAGCAACATGGAAAAATCTAAGGTATTAGGTATTCTTTATAAACTCAAGAAAATCCTTTCGCAGATGTTTACATAAATACTTACCTGATTCGGTCAATGGCTATTTTTTTAGTTTGATACCTTTTCTTTGAGCTACGTTTTCGGCTTAATACATAAAACTTATTTTTGCAATATTTGAAAATTCGCAATTGCTGCCCACGTCCCATAAAGAGATTGGATATATTTCAAGGTCTATTCTGGTAAACTACATTCTTCATCTTATCTTCACTAAATTAATTATGGAAACTAAAAATGAGTATATTTGCATTGACCTACCTGTTAATTCGGCCAGGTAATCGCTATCAGGAATTCCCCATGTATTCTTGAAAGCAGACAGGAGATAGTTGCTATCAATTTACTCGAACTAAAAGAAAACAGAATAAAAAAGGGAAAAGTGATTAGTTCAATGAGCGGTAATTTTTTTAGTGCAAAATAAATGAAACCTATTAATTCAAAATATATGTAGTCTAAAACAGATAGGGCAGAAAAGCTGTGAGACATGTATCCTCTTTTTGGTCTTCTTTCTTTTTGCGGTGTCAGAATGTGGTCAATAATCAGTATTGTCTGTGGATAATTAAAATTTTTGGAATCCGTCTGATAGCAAAGAGATTTCGTCCCAAAAGAAGTGATAATTCAACCTTTTCGGTACCATGTTCTGAAATGAACTGATCCATACTTTTTTATCCCCGAAAACATTTTTTTGATATTTTATCGTCTATCTTTCCATAGGAGAAAATCTTAGATTATCGGTCAAATGCTGGTAAACTACAGGGACTTGTTTTTATGGCAGGAGATAAAACAGCGTAGCCGATGTTGTAATCTGTTGATCTGCTAAATCTTTGGCATAATTCCGCTCACACTTAGTTCAATTTTACAAATTTCCTCTGGAATACAAATTAAATCCTGATAATCGTTGTGAACTTTCCTTGTGACACTCATATTCAGGGAAATAGAAAAAGGAAAACAGTGGAACCTAATGCTATTTCGAGGCCCTTACTGGAGTATTGTGAGATCCATAAACTACTTCTGCTAAAAGACTCCAAATTCATAGGAAACATAAATTTGACTTATTCAAAACGAAACCTCCCTCATTCGCATGGGATTTTATACTGTTTCCGCCTCGAATTACCCATACTTTGACTAGGCGAGCACATTCTTATTAGTAATAAACTCAATTTCTTTCTCATAGTAGCTTCTGTCCAGCCTGTAAACCCTTCCTTCGCTTTCTTTCCTATCAGCAACAAAATGGATGAATGTTTTGGAATAAAGTATCTCCCGATATTGGATATTTTGATGTGTTCCGATACCTTTTTCAGCATACATAACACTTTATGAACAAATTTTTAGATGTTTTATATTGCTGGCCTGTCGAATGAAATAATTATCAAGTTTAATAATCTACGGCCCTATAAGGTGCTACTTGCGTCTGTCCTACAAATGTAGAACCTCACATTTACGCACGGGAGTTCCTTTGGCAGAAACTTATGTAGTCGATCACCTCATACGAGATTGAAAAGCAAGAGATCATTTTGGAACTAAGCTATGGAAATTATAAGAACATCCACACTACATCCTGATGCCATTTTGAATCATTAAAAGTCTTTTACATTATCTTGAGAATGCATGTCAATGATCTACACAATATAGAAACTTTTATCACATTATTTCCTTCTATTTTCCCATAGAATACATACCACACCACAGTCTCACGGTCAAAAAGGTAGATGGTGGCGTCTCTGCAAGATTGTTTCACGTTTTAGCAAGAAAATGCTAGCACTTCACTCGCAACACAACTTGGGCACGTTTTTGTGCAATTAGAGTTTGTATAGAACACACACACTTGAAGGAATCTAAAGATTTCCGATATGTTTTTTATTATTTCATTTCCTTTAATTAATCTTTTTTGCCTTTACCACATCGAATATACTTATTTTGTTGTGGATTTTACTTTTGAGCTTCTGTTTGCTTGGTATGATGACTACAAAATGCAACTCTGTATGGCTCGATTCATTCCACATTGTCCACAAAAATGTGTGGCACCTTTTTGTTTTGTTTAGAATGGGATATAACAAAGAATGTAAAATTCTGTTGAATGAAAAGATGGAAGGCAAAGCAGATTTTCATGTTTACGTTCTTTTTTTTTTGTGGAAGTCATTTGACATTTTATCGTTCTTTCTATATTTCTTTACATCTCTCATCTGTCAATGTTTATCAGGTGGATGGTGGGAGCTCTCTATAACTTGTATTATTTTTTAATAAATACAGGAAAAAAAAAGAAATTATTACTCACAAAAGAATAAACAGAAGTTAACAATAATCTTGTGATCAATTATATATAAAAATGTGTTTAAAATCTATTAATTTTTATTAGAAAAGTGCAATGTGTTTCATTTAGTCTGAGAGAGCACCTTTTTTTTGACAACACAAAAAACAGAGGCAATAACGTTAAACAAAATTATTAAAAATATTTAATTATGTGCACGTTTAAACTATAATTCAAATGAAAACAAATTATTTATATTCTAATTATGTGATATGTTAATAATTCATCCGTGAGAAGTACCATGTTTTTTTATATTGATCTGCGAGAGAGAGATAAAGTTGACAATAAAAACAAAAGGCAATCAAATTAAATATAAAACAAACGATATAAAAATGATTGTTTCAGCATATTTAAATTATGGTCATAAAGAAAATCATATTATTTATATTTTTATAAAATTGTGTTTACAAATTTAACAATTTATCCGGCAAAAGTAAAATGTTTTAATGAAGATCAGTGAGAGAGGAAGAGCACGAGTCAAAGATTAATGTGAGGGGAAAATGCGAAGAAACGTCATAAAAAGTATTCCCTTCTATACGGGTATTTAGACAATAATTAACATTAAATTAAACTGCTCCTATTGTTTTAATTTAAATATATTCTAAATTCAATAAATTCTGTGAAAAAGTTCATTTTTATTATTTTAATCTTAGTGAGAACACGAGCACTGTGAGAAGCACAATGAAAGCCAATGAAAATAAACCCCAATTTGCAGAAAGTTTTAAACAATCATTAAGGAAGAATTAAGAAAATATATTAATATTTTTTTTTATTTCAAGGTGAGTTTTATACTGTATATATCCCATATTATAAATAAACTTTGACTTTTGGAAATCTACAGCTCCACTATTGGCATCACAGAAGCTTAGGGGTAAAAATCCTCTATTGCAAAATCTAAGGGAATCGACTTTAGTTTTTTTTTGGTGTAACCATCTTAATATGTTGACTTGACAAGGAACCCAAAAATGCATTGGAATTGTCCTCCCATGTCTTATAAAGGGGACTTCGATCGCCAATATTAATGGGTGGTAATCTTTGGTACATTCTTTCAAATGATGTCGAGGATAAGTGACGTCTTCGGAAATAATTTTTATGCGAATTTTAAGGAAAATATATTGAACGCTGTATCAAAATCTGTCCGGAATATGCGTCTTCATCTCACAAACAATTTTTATTGAAGTCCACTCATTATGTCTTGCTGTAGCGCTTTTGCATGTAACACCCTAAAGTGGGCGAAATAGACATCATACCTATTTGTTTCTTTGTATGCCTACAAAAAATAAATCTACAATAGCTATCAGACTATTTTCTGGCCACTATTTTTTGCAGCTTTACATATATGACTTGAAAGCCATTGATTGAATTTAATTCGGATTTCAAGCACCTTAATGGGGAAATCTATTTATTAAATATTAGAATAAATAAAACTTACAGCTTGTCAAAACTACAAAAAGAAAATCAATATACAATCTGAATCATTCCTAGGCAATGAATAAGCCAATATTTTAAAACGTTGATGAACATACCCACTTGATTAACACAGAATGCTTTCCATCAAGAATATGTAGTATTTATTACATATTTCTTATTTCATTCAGACCTTTGATAAACAACTTTTTTAAAAGATTTCTTCAACACCAAACACATAACTTTTCTTACACGGCCACCGAAAAAACCACCACTATTTCTTCGATTCTAATAACAAAACACTTTGTGGAGTTTAATTGCAAAAATATTTGAATTTATTTCTTGAACTTTTCTTTCAATTTTCTTTAAGATTATTGCAATTTTATTTGTTTTCTATTTCAAGAAACTTTGTGACCAACACCGAGTTTTTTTATTTTAGATGACTTAAAATTTCCACTTATTTGTGTGTCTGTATTCCTGTGGAACATCAGGTTGTTTCGCGCAGACGCTTTGAGAGCAGGGCAGGAAGAAGACAATCAAATTTGGGCAGAAACGATTGGTTGATACCCTGCAGCACTATTTGGAAAGGGGACATTCAATAGCCAATGATAAATTTGGTTAAACTTGTAAAGCTCTAGATATCTACAATGAACAAATAAGTCAGATAGAACTAAATATGATGTGATTTTCAAATTAATGAAAATGAAAGAAGGTTTCCTTGAAAAAACTGGGTTTAATTTGAATCCCTTTATGTGTTACATAGATACGTAAAGTATTCCAATTTTTTGATGTAGGGCATACAAATTTAAATAGTAATTTGTCATATGCATGTTGATGCCTACGTATTTTATTTGTTTACTTTTTAATTTCTTGAAGCCCTGCCTATACTTCATAATACATTACTTTCCATCACATGTCTCCAATTGCCTATTTCAAAATTGCATATCTCACTTTCTTTCAGCACGATAACCATGGTTATTTGCCGCTTATGCCTGAATGAATGTAGAGATTTCAAAAATCTTTACAATGATGATGATCAATGCAATGAACTGCATCTGTTGCTGTGCAGATATTTTCATCCACAGGTAAATTGGGTTACATTTCAAAACCTAAATTTAAATAAAGTAATTATTTCTAATTTTCAGACCTTAAATATGGAAGAAGCCAAACATCTAAGATGTATATGTCTGGAATGTTTTCGGCATATTGTGGATTTTAATAGCTTTCAAGCTTCTATTAATTTAGCTCAATTAAAACTTTTAGATACTGGACAAACAGGGGAACCAGTGAAATTAGAATCCCTCGATTTGAACACGTCAATTGAAACAAAAAGTTTTAATCAAACCAACGACATGGTTGTTGGGCAGAATAAAATTTCCAATAAAATCGAATTTGAAACCAAGTTTCTTTGTGGAACACAAGGATATCCAATGCCTCATAATAATTCTCTGGATGAAGAAACATCCAATGGTCTTTTGAGAGAGAATAACACTTCCCTAGGGAATTCTAACACCAAGTCACAAAAGACTAATATTTCTCGTAAAGAACTTTGTAAAAACACGATAGATTTAAAAATGTTCCCATGTGATCAGTGCAAGCAAACTTTTGACCACAAGAGACAATTACTGCAGCACATTCGGTACACACACCAATCCAAGAGAAACCCGTCTGGATCATCCAAAAATGAATCTAACCAAACCCAATCTAATCGCTTGCCCCAAAACCAAAGCAAAGAACTAACAAAACTTGAACCCATTTGCCATACAAATGAAAATTCTCCCCGAATTAACAGAAGAAGATTTTCGAATGCCTTTATTTATACATTTACCAAAAATATTTATAAAACTAACAAATCACCATCGAAGCGGCATCAATGGACACCGGAAAAAGAACTTAGTCCCAATATTTCCAATAAAACAACACCAAATGGTCTATATTGCTGCGTGCATTGCTCGAAAATATTTACCAATTATTCCAAGTATAGTAGTCACACTGTGCTCAAACATAATACCAGGCATATTTGCGCAACATGTGGTCTTACATTCGAACAACGTACCCACTACCGGCATCATATATTGCAGCACAAAAATGAGGATGTTGTTATAACGAGTAATTGTTCGACGACTACAACTGAGAATGGTAGTGAAAGTAATGGCATTGTACATGTCAAAATTGAACAAGAATCAGGGAGTGATGAGGAGATATTTACTTTAAGATATGATACAGATTAATTATTGTTAGAAGAAATATATATATATAATTTTTACAGGGAACTTACATTGTTATTGAAGTGTATATACAAACCTTTTTGGTTGTGTTATATGTAAATAAAACAAATTGGTAAAAAAAACAAATTGTAGTGTTTTTTAATTATTCCATTATTTTTATTTAAAGGTAGACATTTTACAAAAATTGTGAAGACCTGTAAAAAATTATTTATCTCTAGAAATGAGATTTAAAAAAGTTTACAATTCGAGACATGGTAGGTCTCACATACTTGGGAGCTATTAGAAGCTTTTTTTTAGGATTTTTCTCCTGTTTTTTTTTTTTTTCATTTTTGGCGTTCATTCCCAGTTCCACCTCTTTAACTCTCCTTTAAATGCGTATTAATCCGATGCTTTTTCAATGCCTTTGCAAAACAAAATTCCCTATCGCAAAACTCACAAAATTTATTCCTCCTTTTCTACCTGAGTCGTGGGGGAATTCGATTGAGACGCATCATCGTTATCGTCAGCAGCAACATTAGGTTTAGTGTTGCCATCCCCCTTGTGTCGATTTAGATGGCAAATGAGACCACGTCTGACACGAAACGCCATATTACACAAATGGCATTTGTGCTCCCGCTTGTGACTCTCCTCGATGTGCAAAAGTAAAGCATCCACACTATCGCTTACATGATTACAGTAATTACAAATGAAATCTCCGGTTTTGATGATATTTATGGCCTCTGGAAGCGGTTCTTCGGTTTCCAATAGTTTTTTGAGGATCTCTTCTTTATTGGCGCTATGTTTGGTGGTAATGTGACATGTTAGATCATTCTTTCGTTTACACTGTTTACCACAGGCGGGGCATTTCAAATTGGTCGAATGGGTTCTGAGATGTTTGCGCAGGGCATCGATTCTATCAACTTTACCACACTTCTGACATTTATAGCCTGGCACCTGGCGATGAACATGGGACCAATGATTGGAAAATTTTCGTTTACTATCACAGGTATAACCGCAGTGTTTGCAGCCATATATTGTTTGGCCATTTTCCATTACGGTCACTGTGGGTTGGGGTCGTGCCACTGATGTTTGATGCACCACGTTGTCATGTAAATTTAGACCTCTTTGTGTGGTAAAACTTTGAGTGCATTTTTTGCAAGCAAACTCCTTTTCCACAGACGATGTATGGAATCGTTTCATATGCGTCATCACCCCCTCTCTAGACGTGTAATATCGGCCACATTTTTTACATTTAAACTGATTGGGGTCACGATGCAGACTGAAGTGTTCTTCAATGTGTCGTTGTGTGGAAAATTTACGCTCACAACAAATTATGTGAAAATCACGGTTTAGATGTGCCTGGGTGAAATGCTGGCTCAACAGACAATATTCCGTAAAGGTCTCTGGACATTCGGTACAGTTCATAATTGGCTGCCAATTGGCCGGTTGTGAGCGTAGGCGGGCAATTAGAGGCGGTTCTCTGAATTTTCGCCGAATTCCATTTGAATCGCTTTCGTTGTCTTCAGCATCATCAGTATCCTCCTCCTCCTCGTCCTCTTCCATGTTCATCATGTCTTCGTCATCATCATCATCAATGGGATTTTTGTTATGATCCCCCATGATTTCGTTCAACTCTTCTCCATTGTTAAAGGTTTCTTCGCATCCCTCTTCACCCTTTTCAGGTACATCATTGATTTCCAATTTGGGCAAGGTGATTTGTTGGACATCATGAAGAAAAGGTTGCGAAACCACCTCATCGTTGTTTAAGACTTCTTCTTTATATCTGCCTAGTTCAGGTATATCAATGATTTCCAACTTTGGCAAGTTGATCTGTTGATGATCATTTGTTCGAGCATGCTGTTGAAGAAAATGTTGTCGCAACAATTTGTCGTTGTTAAATGTTTCCGTACAGCCAATACATTTAAGGGCCAGAAAGGGCGGAGGTTCGGATATTATTTCTAAAGGTTCTTGTTTAATTGCAATGGCAGGAGGAGTATATTCTGGATTTTTAGACGCTTCCTCTTCCGGTTTCACAAATTGATAAACATCATATGGGTATGGCTCACTTTCAATTTTAATATTTTGACCTTGTAGGGCGTACGAGGTGCATTCAGAGTCGTCTGAGAAATAAGGTTCAGTTTTAATGCGTTTGTTTTCCGACATGTTTGTGCAAAAAGACTTTAAAATTCGTTTAAGCTGGAAGAAAGAAAGAGAGTTTAAGAAGCTTAAAATTTCATAATGGGTACGATACACGAAATCGATTCCAAATGTAACTGGAAGTCTTAAATTCATTTATTCAGATTCTCAAAACATATTCAATGTTGGTATAATGAGGCCAAATCAGTTGTAATTTGACAAGAATAATCAACGCAGGTTGGGGTATGATTCTCATATAACTGATTTTCAATCCCAAATTTATTCCAAATGTGGAATTGAACCTTATAAACCTTGCAAACAATTAAACAGTATTCAAAATTATTTTGTCCCCATTACCAGTTGGGGCTATGAGAATTTATCGTTGAATACATAAGGTATGGTAATGTACTGATTTGAGAATATTTTAATAAAAATAAATATAGCTTCAATCAATAATAATCGCTCAATTATGGGGCTATATTTCATTTAATTTTTATTTATTAATATTTATTATTAATTTCATGTTTATTTTGTTTATATCCGTGTTTTTATTTTTTGCCCACCCAAATGACAACACAACAGCTGTTAATATCTCTCCCACAATGTGGAACACGGTGAGAGAAAACCAGCTGGCATACTCTCTTTACATTCCACACTTGGTTCTCATTTGTTGCTGGCTTCGGGGGCTTTTGACATTTCGTAGTTTTTCATTGGCAAAAGTTGATAAACAAAGGGATTTGCGTTAAGAAAACCAAACAAAGTACGAATTATAAATACTGAAATACCTTGTTTTTAATATCCTTGTTTTTAAAAGTGATATAGTTCTTAGACGATAATATTTAAACACAACAAAACACAATGCCCTTGATGCGCGACCATTCCAAGTGAACGAAATATTGAAAACTAAAGCCTACTTACATGGGTTTGTGTGAGTGTGACGTCGTCCGACACAAGTGTGGACCACAAATAGAACCAACGATAATGAGAGTGTGTGTGTGTGGTGGTGTGTGAAATGGCATCCAAAAACCAAAACCGTTTCAAGTCTTTTGTATCAGGGTCGACAAAAAAGAGACCGGACAAATGAAAATGCATGTAAATGGGAACGGGAGAATAATTACACTGTGCTACAAAATACATTTTTTCCCTAATTAGAGGAAAACATGGGAAGATTATGAATGTGGGCTTACAAATAGAAGACATGTCTAAAGGGTTTTAAGAGTAACTTAAATAGAGGGGAAAGGACAATGCTAGGTCAGGTACGAAAATAGACAATCCATCAAGTACCTCCCCCACAAAGGGTCAAAATTTTGAATAATTACAACCCTTACAAAATGTCATGTAAGAGTCCGATTATCTTCACACATCCCAATATTTGTAGTAACCCAAGATCTGGTGTTAAGTTGGAATATATCGGTCCTCTCCTTCTGGTATCTCACCCACAAATGGTCGAAATTTAAAAAAAAAAAAAAATATATATTCTGCACAGAAAGAGAGACGATAATCCGATTTTGCCCCAAGTTTGTAAATCCTAATATTTGCGTCAGTGCTACGTGAGGAACTAAAATGGGAAATAATCTTTTGACCTATATTGCGCAATATATTGCTTTTAAATGTTGTAGAGGGCATTGGATTACGCCAAGAATCATTGGTTAAAAAGATGGATCATGTGGATCCCTTTCTTTGGTATGTCAATCATATTAGGTTATCCCGATGACTTTAGACGAGTTCACCCAATATTTAGTGTAAGCTTGAGGCCTATTATTTCTTAATACCTAAACGTTTTATTTGTGTTCTATTCGCAGAATTTATCATTTATCATGAGTTATCTAGAAAAACTCCATCATGCTGCTCTGTCGCCTATGTTTGAAAGGGAGTAACGATTGTGAGAGGCTGTACAGCGAGTGCGGAAAGGCTACTTCAGTATATGAAATAATCTACCATTATTTTCATCCCAATGTAAGTGAGAGTCCCAAAGGGTGGTAGAATACAATAGCACACATTTTACATTGCTTACAAGGAAATGTTTACTACACAGATTTGTTGTATTTTTTTAATGCTATTATTTTAACCACAACTGTCTGTGGTTTCCACACATATTTTGTAACATGAATACGTTTTGTTTTTTTTTTCTTTTATGTTTTACTGCAGATCTTAAATATGGAAGCGGCAAAGCATTTAAAGGTAATATGTTCCAAATGTTGGAGACACATTCAGAACTTCCAGGATTTCGAATTATCCATAATGGATGCCCAAACAAAGTTAGGCGAAATGTTTGATCTCAAAACGCCATCTGAGGAAAATGTGAAAAAAGAACCACTCAATGTTGGCAAAACATTAGAAGATGACACTAAACTAAAAGACATAACAACGGAAGAAGATGCATCACTGGGGCATTTTAAAGAAATTGAAAAGGGCGAAGAATTGGCATTCATTTCGACAAAAATTAAAGAAGAACCACATGAAGATGAAGAACTGGGAACAAATGAAGCCGCAAATAAACAGGAAATCAACATGGTTTCCAAAGTGGAAGATTTGGGGAAACATTGTAACTCCCCAAAATCTCTAAAGGAAACTTTGGAAACAAATGAAGACATAAATGAAGATGGCGGTTTTCTAACATTAAAATCTGAACCTGAAACCCCAATGCCAATAGAAATAACGAATTTTTACACCCTGGCCATGGATTCCAACAATGATAGCCTTGAATTTATGGGTCGATCTCCAAGTCCAGAGTGTGATTTGAGTCAAGATCAAGTTCAATCTCCCACTCCAGAGCCTGATGTAAGACAAGTAAATTCGAGTTTTCTGATGAATCTCTTGACATCTGCTGACAACGTTTCGCATCCAATTAATCAATTAAATAACAATGCTTCTACCTCCCATACATCTGGCAGTCTAGTTTCAAATTTACAAAACCTGGAAAATAGCCAAATGGATATACATCCTGAATTTGTGCCCATAAGACAACGTTTTGAGGAGATTACCCAAATGGAAGATCATCTGAAGGTTCAGGAAGTACGTTTCTTAGAAAGTCTTCTAAATATCGAAGATGAAATTGTGGAACCGATTCCAAGAATTTCCTATGAGAATGTTACCAGCCAGATTGTGGCTCCCATTGACTCCGAAGCATCAAGTGTCATCGATTATGATATCGAAGATGATTTGGAATCATGTGAGCTCACGAGCATGGCTTCGGAGAGTTGCCATGAAGACAGTGCGATGAATAGCTTTGAGGCTAAACCCACACAATTTGAAAATCGTCCCATAATCTCTGTGGTTCCAATACAAGTATTAACCTCTTTAGATCATAGCAAAGCTTTAGATTCTAATGAAATACTACCCCAGCGGGAGGAAGTAACTTCCCCCGTACCCATTACCAGCAAAAGAAGAAATGAGAAATTTCTTTATAGTGAGAATAGTAAAAGTTCCTTTATATCCAAGCCTAAGAGTGCCGTTACACAAAAATCTATTTCTACATGTTCGGAAAGTACAAAAAATTCCCATTCAAAAAGAACAAAGAAGGTCAACAACAAACGACCAAGGAAAGGTGCCATAACCGAGAAATTGAGAAAGATGTTGGCAAAGTAATGAGGTTTTCCAGGGGTTGAAGATGATCTATAAGGGCTTTTAGAGGTCTTTTATAGATCGAAGACATTGTAAAGCTCTTCTAGAGATCGTAGACATTCTAAATGTCAAGGATTACCTCCTAAAGAAAATTATTCAAAATTGTTTGTCTTGTGAAGATGTTAAAATGTTTTCTCTCTATAAAAAGCCTTCCCTAGATGGATAAAGGGTCTTATATTTATGAGAGATCTCTGGAAAGCTTTGCCACTTTCTTCAGGAAACCTTGCCTCTGTAAAAGGTCTTCTGTTGATGAAAGACCCGTATCTTTTTCAAGCCTTTGTGCTATCTTTTAGAAATTAATCTTTTGTTGAAAACAATATTTTTTTAAAACTTCTTGTTTTTTTTTTTAATAAACGTATGTAATTATTATTAATAATAAAATTTATGTATTTTTTAATTAATTTAAAAATTAATTTTTTAGGCTTAGTTTCCAAATATATTTTTGTAAATAGCATAGGTATAATACACAGGGTGAGATAAAAAAACTGCAACATCATTTCTAAGCCACTTTTCCGACAGCTGTTAAAATTATTCCAGTGACAGCTCATTATATTGTTTACAAGCGAACAAAAGCACGAAAGAAAGCAGCAACATCAGCAGAAATGGTTCGAAATTTAAAGAAGCGACTTGATCGAAAACCGCGTCGCAGTGGCCAAACAATGGCTCGTGAGCTGAACATATCGCAATATTCTATTCGGCAAATATTAAAAAATGAGCTCTGGGCAAAGCCATTGAAATTCCAAAAGAGTGCAAGAACTTACACCGCAACAGAAGGAAAATCGACTCAAAAGAGCTAAAGAGTTGCTTCGCTTGACTTGGCCGAAAGAAGTGAACTACCGAACTCCATGAGAAAACATTCGTTGTCCAGAAGTTTGTAAACAAACAAAATGATCGTGTTTACCTGACAAAGAGGTCTGCTGAGAATGTGCACCTTCGGTGCTTCGGTTGGTCACCAGAACTCAAGCGCCGACCATGGCGATGGTGTGGCCCGCCATAATTGCCGATGGTCGTTCTTCGCTAGTATTAATCCACGGTGGCATCAAAATAAATGTCGAATATTTTCGCGAAAATATTCTGTATGGTGTATTAAAGCCGTGGGCTCGCAAACATTTTGGCCACATATCTGGGACATTCCAACAGGACACAGCACCATCGTACTCAGCACACGCCACCCAAGAATGGTTACAAAATGAGGTTCTTCGCTTCATTCCCATTCGCACAATGGCCACCAAAATCTCCGGATACCAATCCGTTGAACTATTGTGTCTGGAGTATTTTCAAAAGCAAGGTTGGCAAAAAAAAATTCCAAAGGTCGATCACCTCAAGCAAGCGTTTCGTCGGAAATGGGCCAAAATACCGCAGAGCATCATTCGGGTAGCGTGTGACGATTTATTGACCGTTTGAAGGCCAAAGGTGAACAATTCGAACAATAAAAAATTGTAAATTTGATGCTATTTCCGAATTTTTTTGATTTCATTTAATAAAATTAAAAAAAAAATTTTAAAATATGACTTTTGACTATGACTTTGTTGCAGTATTTTTATCTCACCCTGTATGTATTTATTTTTTAAAAAATCTAATGTAATTAAGACCTTTACGCTCATTTGAGTTGTTTTATATTCCGTAGTGTTAATTTTAAAGATTTTTGTACAAAAACCTGAACAAATTCTAAAATAAATGACATAAAATAATTTTAAAAAATTGCATTTGATTTCATTTCACAAAAACCTTCAGAATTTAAATTGTTTTCCTTTACCTCCCCCTCTTTCCTTTCCAGGGTAATTTGTTTAGCCCAAATCCCCATGCCATACAAGGAAATGGCCCTGTCGCAGATAAATTTCCATCATATTTATCAGCAAAATTTGAAAAATGCCTTAGCCTGGCATGCAGCCGCACACACACCACGCGAGACCACCTTTAAGTATACTTTATTGATTTTCCCATTTGCAAAGGAAACCATGGAAAACAGGAAAGCCAAAAATCCCATTACAAAGCAAAAGAAGTGAAAAAAAGTAATTCCAAAATGTTTCAGTAAACATTTCCAACACTTCAACTTGAACATTTCTTACATTCCATGACATATCTATTTCCCATGCCATGAATACCAAAGAACGAACGAACGAAATAAGTAAAAACACAAAGCCTAAATATGCTCTCAGTTATCGTTTAAGTTTTCCTAGGGGAGCTGCCTATCTTCATCTGTGTGTTCTAACGACACCTCTTTGCCTACACCGAAGAAGCAAACGGCAGCCCACCACAAGAAAATGCAGTAAATATGAAATATTACAAAATATGTTTCAAGAGTATTAAAGCAAGAGAGTCCTGTGTGGTTGTGTGGAATGAGAGAGAGAGAGAGAGGAAGAGATTTTTTTCTTTTAGACAGAAATCACTGCAGTCATAATCGAATAAAAGTAAATCTCAAGTGGAATTGAATTTCCATTGCTGATGCTGCATCGACAATATTTTCATTTCTTTCTCACAGTTATCCTTGTCGGCAGTGGGGAATGGGGGGGGGGGTGGAGATCACAAAGCTGTCATAAATTTATTCAAATGCAATTTATATGTAGTTGGGAAATTTCTAAACGGTTTTTATGATGTGACAAATGATTCAAAATTGCGAGGAATATTTGGTGTGCTATTCCATATAATAAATTGTGGGAACTGGGGGAAAGAGAGATACTTTTTCTCAAAGGAAATATTCTAAGAAAAAGGAAGAGACTAAGAACAAATTTCTCTGGAAACCTTAAGAGAGCAAACTAAAATTCAGCCCTGTTTAAGACAAAAATGGTAAATAGATTTTTTAAGAATATTTCAGAAGGCCTTAACTCGGATTTTTTAAGAATAGGTTTTCAGGATTTTGAGGCCAGCAGTAGTGAGTTCTTGAGAAAATTTTTGGAGCGACCTAAGACTAAAAATCTTGGAGTTTTTAATAATATTTTTAGCGACCCAAGGACCAACAGCAATGACATTTTTCTTTAATTTTAGGAAAGTTTTAAACCACCTCTAGATCAACACAATATAAAAACCTCATCTGAGGAAAAAATCGAAAAAGAATCAATGTAACAGGGTGAGATGAAAAAAAAAAACTGCAACCACCTTTAGGCAGCTGTCATTTCTAAGCCACTCGTCCGATAGCTCTTAAAATTATTCCAGTGACAGCTCATTATATTGTCTACAAGCGTACAAAACATTTTGGTGAGAATTTTTCAAAAAATTATTCGTGATGGAATTCAAGCGTGATAGTGTGATTTCTTTGTATTTGGCTGGAAACTCGCAAGTGGTTATCGTTAGAGCACTCTAGCAATTAAATGTAAATAAATCTTTTTTGTCTCGTATCATCGCTCGTTACCGTGATACCTGTAGCGTAGCCCGATTTCAAGGAAGTGGACGTCAACATCAGCAGAAATGGTTCGAAATGTAAAGAAGCGACTTGATCGAAACCCGCGTCGAAGTGGCCGAAAAATGGCTCGTGAGCTGAACATATCGAAATATGGAAAAATGAGCTCGGGGTAAAGACATTAAAATACCAAAAAGTGCAAGAACTTACACCGCAACAAAAAGAAAATAGACTCAAAAGAGGTTAAGAGTTGCTTCTCTTGGCCGAAAGTGGTGAACTGTCGAATTTGGTTTTCTCCGTCTCCGATGAGAAAACATTCGTTGCCCAGCAGTTTGTAAACAAACAAAGTGATCGTGTTTACCTGCCAAAGAGGTCAGCTGAAAAAGTGCCCCTTCGGTTGGCCACCAGAACACAAGCGCCGGTCTTGGTGATGGTGTGGGCCGCCATAATATCCGATGGTCGCTCTCCGCTCGTATCAATCGATCGTGGCTCAGAATAAATGCCGAATATTATCGCGAAAATATTCTGGAAGGTGTATTAAAGCCGTGCCCAAGGCTTTACATTTTGGCCGCAGACCTTGGATATTTCAACAGGACTCAGCACGCGCCACCCAAGAATGATTACAAAATGAGGTTCCTCGCTTAATTTCCAGCCCACAATGGCCACCAAAATCTCCGGATACCAATCCGTTGGACAATTGTGTCTGGAGTATTTTGGGAAGCAAGGTTGGCACTCAAAAATACCAAAGTGTCGATCACTTCAAGTAGACACTTCGCCGGGAATGGGCCAAAATACCGTAGAGCAACATTCGGACAGCGTGTGACGGTTTAATTGACTGTTTGAGGGCTCTAATTCGTGCCAAAGGTGACCAATTCGAACAAATCTAAACTTATTCTAAAATTTGATGCTATTTCCGACATTTTTTGCCTTCATTCAATGAATGTAAAAAAATTTAAAAATTACGGATTTTTTTTTAATTCACTGGGGTGGGGAATTTTCCAATATTTATATCAATTTTAAGGCCGTAGCCTTTTTATCCGAGCAAATGTGATGCAATTTGGTATCTTGAAAGATCTATAAGAAAAACTTTAACTTTATGCAGCTATTGATATGTGGCCTTGATGTTAGTTCCTTGTCCAATTTTTAGGGCTTTTAAGGACAACTGATTTGGTGTTAATTTTAAGTTTTCACATGATGGGCGTATAAACAGTCGTTCCTGTTTCAGCGTTTTATTATCCCCGAAAATCCTTTCCACTCTCAAACACATCAACCCTTCAGCAACCGAAAATATTCATTCAAATATTTCCAAATTAAATTTCCCTTTGCCAATGAACATCCCATTCATTTTGCCAATCAACATCCACGCTTCTCAGGATAATTAACCACTCATCCTTGCTAGTTAAAAGATAAACAAGAAGAAGGCAATGGCAACACAAATGCAGCCGACAGGCATGTGTCCGAACCTGGTGCAAAAGTTCTTAAATAAATACAAATAATCGAAATCTCCTGAAAATTGTGATGGTATTGGTTGTTGTTAGCCTTGATGGTGGTGGTGGTAATGTGATGCTGATAGTCTTATTTGTGTTCTGTTGTTGTTATTGTCAAGGGTTATTGTTGGTAGATAAGGGGCTTTAAGGATGTTACCAAGTGGGAGAGGGGGGTAGGTACATAAATCTTAGGTATTTTTCCATTAATGTCTCAAATGTGAGAAGAGTAGAAAGAATTTCTGAAAAAATGCGGGTTGGGTATTTTGAGAAGTGAAGATTCTCTAATTGAATATAATACCCTAATTTAAGAGAAAATTAAAATTCTGTTTTTCTTTATATTTTACGGTTCTATTAAATTGTTTTTAGACACGAATGTTTGCCAAATTAATTTATAAAGCAAATGGATAAATAATATTTGTATAAATAATAACTTAACACTGTTTTGTTCTTGATTTAAATAAGCAAAGAGAAATTTGACGGAAAAGAGATATTTTTTCTTGAGCACCGCTGCTTTAAGAAACAATTAGCATTGATTATGAGATTTCTCTTACAACTCCTCTCTTTATATTAAATTTCCATTCAATTGTTCTCATTCTCTGAATATTCATTCATTATAACCTACGTTCTCTGAAATTGAGCTATCATTCACAGAAATATCTTCTCCACTTAATTTCCAAAAAAATCGCGTAAGGGATGATACTTTACTCTTTTTATTTAAACAACAAAGCCAAACATGCTTCACGCTTGTTTGCTTGCGAAAAAACTTAACGGATCACGTGTGGTTCTACTCCACTGCAATGGGAATTTTCAAAATGCTTATTGTTCGTAAAGTTTTGTTTTCAAAATTCTATTATCAACTATTTACACAAACAATTCATAATTAAATACATCATCCGGCCTGGTGAGATGAGGATGAGAAATCCTTTACCCCTAACTCGCCAATGGCAACAGACAATAACTTCATGGGCAACCTCATTTACTCTGCATCGCTTCAGAGGTGGCAAGAAATTTGATCTTCTGCTCCATAGCTCTGCCAAAGCAATACCCTTATGATTTGTTCTGCAATGAGCATGTTATGCTTTGTACGCATCTGTGTGTAACCGTGCATTTGGCATCTCATGTTACATCATCATTTGGAAGGCAACTAACTGCAGCATCTCCGCCGTACGGCATTCAATTCCGACATAATAATAAATTTGTTTTGATTCCTTTAATATTTCATAATTACTTTATGAAGTTGAAAATGAAAAACAACATTTCTAACAAAAGGCCCACATAAACGCCAGGAGGGAGAGAGAAACTATGGGAACTAATCCCACGGCAGCAAGGTATTCATTACCTTTGAAATGTAGTTTCCATATGTTTTTTTGGATGGCATGGGAAAAGTTAAATGGAACGATTTATTCAAGGTACTCTTGATAGCCTATACATAGACTACCTTCAATGGGTCTCTTGGATATAGGAATTACTGGACATAGAATGCCTTCTTCAGATTATTTATGCAAATACCAAATATTCTTATAAATCTTTCTATATAGAGCAGACCGATAAATTTTCGTCTATGATGGAAGACCTTCCAGAGGCCAAGATGCCTTCTCTATACAAAAAAGTCCGCTAGAGGTCTTGTAGGTGAAAGAGGTTTTCTAGTGGCCTGAACATTTTTGAAGATTCCTAAAACAGCGTTTAAAAGATTTTAGAGGATCTTCCTGAGTTAATTTTTACTAAAAAAAAACCTTATCTTTTCTACTAACAAAGGTACAGGGTGTGATAAAAAAAAACTGCAACAAAGTCCAAAGCCATAATTTTTACATTTTTTTTAATTTTATTGAATGAAAGCAATAATCTCGGAAATAGCATCAAATTTTAGAATAAATTTAGATTTGTTCGAATTGGTCACCTTTGGCACCAATTATGGCCTTCAAACCAATTATGGCCCGAATGTTGCTCTGCGGTATTTTGGTTCATTCCCGACGAAGCGCTTGTTTGAGGTGATCGACACTTTGGTATTTTATAGTGCCAACCTTGCTTTCCAAAATACTCCAGACACAATAGTCCAACGGATTGGTATCCGGTGATTTTGGTTGCCATGAAGCGAGGAACCTCATTCTGTAACAATTCTGAGTGCTGAGTGCGATGGTGCAGAGTCCTGTTGGAAAGTCCAAGGTCTGCGGCCAAAATGTTTGGGTGCCCAAGGCTTTAATACACTCTCCAGAATATTTTCACGATAATATTCGTCATTTATTCTGATGCCACGTTCGATTAATACGAGCGCAGGGCGACCATCGGCTGTTATGGCGGCCAACACCATCACCATGGCCGGCGCTTGAGTTCTGGTGGCCAACCGAAGGTGCACATTTTCAGCTGACCTCTTTGGCAAGTAAATACGATCATTTCATTTATTTACAACAGCTGGACAACGCATGTTTTCTCATCGGAGACGGAGAAAACCAAATTCGGCGGTTCACCACTTTCGGCCAAGCGAAGCAACTCTTTAGCTTTTTTGAGTCTATTTTCTTTCTATTGCGGTGTAAGTTCTTGCACTTTTTGGAATTTCAATGGCTTTACCCCGAGCTCATTTTTCGATATTTGCCGAATGGAATATTGCGATATGTTCAGCTCACGTACCATTTTTCGGCCACTGCAACGCGGGTTTTGATCAAGTCTCTTCTTTACTTTTCGAACCATTTCTGCTGAAGTTGCTGTTTTCTTCCGTATTCTTCCTTAACGTCAGGCTACGCTAGCAGTATCACGGTAACGAACGATGGTACGGGACACAAAAGATTTATTCACATTTAAATGCTGGAGCGCTCTAACGATAGCCACTTGTGGGTTTCCAGCCAAATGTAAAGAAATCACACTATCACGCTTAAATACCATCAGGAATAACTTTTTTTCTGGAAAATTCTCAGAAAAATGCTTTTCTACGCTTCTAAACAATAAGCTGTTACTGGAATAATTTTAACAGCTGTCCACTCGTTAGAAATGATCTGCAGTTGGTTGCAGTTTTTTCATCTCACCCTGAATATCCTAAGATTATATTCAAAATTTGTTGGTCCAGAACTTCCGAAATCCACAAAAGACCATGCAAATATTTCACGGACGAAAAGCTGGTGGAGCCCTCTCAGATATCTCAAATAAATATTTTGAAGGCTCCTTAGGGATATTGAAGGATTTTATATGGACTTCTGTGGTCTATTATAAAATACTTTCAAATGGTCATGATTAAGTTATGAAATCTGTGATTTTCTACATAATATTCCGTTGTTATTTTAATCTCCTACCAACAAAATCCAAAGATTATTTATTGCCTACCGCAACAGCTAAGGTCATTACGAACGTTTTGTTTTACAATTTAAACAAATAAGGGCAATTAATCCCGATTGCTTTTTCTCTCAACCCATTTCAATAGCTCACGATACATGCATATCTACTGCCTACATATGTGTATGTGTATACATGTCTTAAATTTCAATTTGTCCCTACTTAAATTGCCTAGAAAAATAACAACAACACAATGCTCCAGCCGATTTAAGAGAGGGAGAATGATAAAGTGAATTGAAATGATTTATTGCCAAATCATGTAAATTTCATCTCTGAGAGAAAAAAGGGAGGGAGAAATAAAAAAGGAGAAATAAAAGCAAAACAATAACGGATTGAAAATGAATTATTCTCCCAAAGATGATGGTGGGATGGCGGTCATATGAAGCTAAAAAAAACATCTTTATAGTGGTCATCACAAAATAACTCTGATGATAAGGCTCCGAACTGAGATTCCTTCAGTATGTCTGTCATCTGATGATTAATTGTCAAATCAAAATCTTAATTGGCTTTGAATATCGGACAATACAATGCAGTTGAGTTGAGACTTGATTTGGTTGCTGGTCATGTGGACCGTCATCATTATCATCCAAAAAGGGGGTAATTAGACCTGCACATTCAGAGGAATTTATGTATAACAATTGTTTTCTTTTGGGAATTCATTCATGAATATTCCCATGTTCTCCGAAGTGGGTTTCCCCACCTCCCCTTCTCTTCTTTCATATTTGTTGTGATTAATGTTTTATGATTTTATGCAATAACAATTTGTCACCACTTTGATTGAAATTTATTATGACAGTTGTAAATCAAAACTTTTGTGACCAATTCAATTCTATGGCCCCAAGATGTGACAACATGGCCGAGTGAAGTTTTGCTGCAATCCGAAATCACTTAAAGACAGAATTGCTGATAATGACATTATGATGGCATTGACGCCTTGTCCGACGATAATAAAGTCATTTTTATTAACAATTAGATGAAAAGCCAATTAATGCTCCATAAACATTAATAATTAATATTAATATTACGAAACAATAAAAAGAAGAGAGAATAAAGAAGAATTATGAAAGTTTTATGGTAAGTAAGCACCGAGGGAAATACTTTTCGGAATATGTAATGAGACATTTATATTAAATAATTTAGGTCCTTGGGAGACATTTTTCTATCTTTTCCTTAGTAAATTTAACAGAAAAATCCATTTCCAGACTGTGCTTTGTTGTTGGCAAAAATGACAATATCTCCATAGGTCTATTTAGTTATTTGCCTGCATGAATTGACTGGCAACTATCTTGTGAGAGAGTAAGATTATTTTTATTCTCTTTTGCAAGAAAACTGTGAGAAGTAAACAATATGGAAACCCCACAAACAAAACTTGAAAGCAATCAGTTGATTTGTCAAAACAAAATAATTTTCCCGTCATAAAGGGAAACAAATCTGGCAAATATTTTGGCATTCCGTTTGTAATACCACGAAATATTCGTCGGAGTCTCAATAAAGGTCATATATACTTAATATGCATAAAATTCCATTCGAGTAAGTTATACCCCTCTGTGTGTCTCCTGTCATATTGCACAGGTATTGATAGAATTCCTAGGATAGTTGATATTGAAAATGAAATGTATAGGACCATCACTCGTTGCGGAGACGTTAGGTTGGGTTACTACCAATCGAAAACTTGTTAGTCCATTGTGTTTATCTTAAATTTAAGAAAAACAAGTAAAAAAACATTAAGTTCGGCCGGGCCAAACTTTTAATACCCTCCACCCTAGGGTAAAAGAACACTAGAAGAAATGTGGCAAAAAACATTAAAATGCCGAATATCGGGAGGTACCGTTATATAGGGGCTACACCAATACGTGCACCTTTAATTACAATGTTTCGCCACACGAACTAGGACCCATTATGACCCACAAATACCAACTTTTACACAAATCAGTGAAAAAATGTGGCATAAATCATCAAAATACCGAATATCGGTAGGTACCGTTATATGGGGGCTATACCAAAACGTGGACCTATACATGCAATGTTTTGCCACACGCTCAGGGACCCGTCATGACCTACAAATACCAATTTTCAGATAAATCCGTGAAAAAAATGTGGCATAAATCATCAAAATACCGAATATCGGGAGGTACCGTTATATGGGGACTATACCAGAACGTGGACCGATATATCTCATTTTCAATACCAACCATCCTAGGGACAATACACACACTTGTGCCAAATTTCAAAGGTCTACGTCAAATAATGTGGGCTCTATCGTGATTTCAACAGACAGACAGACGGACAGACAGACAGACAGACGGACATCGCTAAATCGTCTTAGAATTTTATGCTGATTATGAATATATATACTTTATGGGGTCTACGACGAATATTTAGAGGTGTTACAAACGGAATGACAAAGTTAATATACCCTCCTACCCATGGTGGAGGGTATAAAAACAGTAAGGAAAATCAAAAGTCGTGCGGGACCGACATATTTAGTAGAGCTCCCGTAACAAAAGAATTTATATTGGGAATTTATTTGGAGTAAATCATAGGACCTATCAACATTGGGCTTTAAAGCAGTTATAATTATGTTAAAAACCAGTAAAGAAAGCCTTAAAGTCGGGCGAGGCCTACGTTATGATACCCTACACCATTTTGCTAATTTAGTAGAGCTCCATAAAAGTTTTTATGGGAGAATTCAATCATACACGCTATGATTATAATTATATTTTAAAGTTCTAAAACTAAATATACCGAAGCATTTGTATCTTTTAAATTCGGACTTGTATTGTCCGTTTGATATATATGGGAGCTATATCCAAATCTGAACCGATCTTGATGAAATTTGGCAAAGATATTTCTGAGCTGTATTTTATATATTTCGTTCAATACCGTTGTTACGGAGTGCACATTACGGCTGTGGGTAACAAATATAACAAATCGGATGAACAATATATATGAGAGCTATATCTATATCTGAACCGATCTTCACCAAATTTGACATACTAGCATCTAGATTCAATTCGGTCGTAAGTGCCAAATTTCATTCCATTTGGGCAAATATTAGATGTTTGGTGTACAATAAAAGGTAAATCGGACGAAGTTATATATGGGAGTTATATCCAAATCCGAACCGATATCGGTAAAATTTAGCAAATGTATTTCTGAGCTCTATTTGATATATTTCCCCAAATATTGTTGTTACAGAGTGCATATTACGGCTGCGGAGGACTAAAATAACAAATCGGATGAACAATATATATGGGAGCTATGGCTGTATCTGAACAGATTTCGATCAAATTTGGCATACTTATTTTCAGGCCTAATTTGGTTGTATGTGCAAAATTCCATGCTATTCGGGCTGATTATACTCGTTTGGTGCACAATCAAAAGGCAAATCGGATGAAGATATATATGGGAGCCATATCTAATTTTTTACCAATTATCTCCAATTTCAATAGGGTTCGTCCTTGGGCCAAACAAATGATTTGTTCAAAATTTCATCTTTGTTCACAAAAAGGTCTCTTTGGACCAAATCCGTTTCAGGACATTTGGAGTCGATCTAGCGATGTATGTATGTCCGTCTGTCTGGCTGGCTGATGCGCACGATAACTTTGAAGGGAGCATCCGGTCTAGTCCAAAAATTTTTGAATATTTATAACTCTAATCAAATGTGATGTAAGACCCCGATTGTCTTCAAATTACACACATCACACTATTTTTATTAACCCAACGTCTGCTGTGAAGATGGAATATATCAGTCCACTTCTTCTTGTACCTCCCCCACAAAGGTTAGACATTTTGAATATCCATGAGGCTCATACAATGCGAAACATTCGATTCCACTCATACTTGGCATATCTCAATATGTCTATCACCACAAGATCTGTTATAAAGACAGTAGAGATCGGAACATTTCTTACGTCGGTTAAGCCGACTGATATTTTTAAATGTTTAAAATTAAAAAGTTTGCCCTTTGAGATATTGTCACTATATACCCTCAGTGTTCCTTTACAACTCCCTTTCGTTACTTATTGCTCCAATTTAATACCATAATAAAGCATTTAGTTACCCAAACTCTAAACAGACCTTGAAAACTAAATCAATCAAAATTTGCCACAAAGCATAAAAGGAAAGTCTCGGAGAACCCCCATATAAAAATAATTATCTTTAGAGGGATGGAGAACAGATGAAAACTGGGGGAAACAAATAAAAACACGACTCTGCTTAAGTAAAATTTGTATCAAATTACCCCTTCCCCTAGACATGGTCTTTGGTCAATGGCTAGCTAAACAAGCCACCCGCTTTTTTTTGCACCAACATCCATCTACTAAACTGACCATCAACTGACCAAATTATGTTGACCATGCGTCAATTCATGGGAGATTAATAAAATTCCCATTAAAGTCGATTTGAGGAGATGTTGTCGGCGATGATGATGATGGTACGGAGATAATTCCTTTGTTTTAGTTTTAGATCAGCCATCAAAAATGTGGGGTATGCAAACGTCCATCAAAAAATGGCCAGCAGGCAAATAGTTGTAGCTTGAGAGCAGATGACCAATAAAAATGGCTGGCGTTGGGACATAAATGTCAATCATTTATGGGAATGACTGAGACGAGGATGATGATGATGTGATGATCTGATGGCGTGTTGGATAGTTATGTCCCAATTGGAATTGTTTTTCTTAAAGCCCTTAAAAGAAAAGCGATTTGTATAGCATTTTAAAATATTCTTAAGATTCAAGAGTAACTTAAATTTCTGGCAAGTTATGCAATCTTCCCAGCAAGTCCGCACCATTTTCTAGTCCTTTCCTGTTTGTCTTTCCTTAATTTTTCGATTTGTATGTCAGTAATGAACCTGTTTTGTGATCTCCGGATAATTTGTTGTGCCATGCCAAGATTTGTTGTCATAGTTTGCCTTCCCCCTCTCCTCCTCCAAGGATATATAAGTTTCAGCTCCCACGCAATCCATCCAAAGTCATTTTAGATGATTAACTTTTATTGCCGTAATGTTGTCTCTTGACAACTCCATTTGTTGGCATTGTCATTGTTGTTGTTGGTGTTGTATTGGTTTATATTACATCATCATCATCCTTGCCTCTGTTGCCGGCCGCTCAAACTTTGTGTCTCTTGTGGCCAACTACTACCGGTCGTTGGTTGGCTTTGACAACGCCATTCCAAGTTTGCCATTTCATTTATTTGAGTTCTGCGGTGGTCAACAAATAATGAAGTGACACTTGATTTGTAACTATCTGGGGAAATTGGTTTTAATGTTGTTGTGTGGCCAAGGTGGGAGGGTAGGGAGGCACGTGTTTTATGCCACTCGTTGGCAATTGGAAATAGCTGGTCAAAGGCATTTATTTTATCATGTTTTTGCATTAAAGTGTAATTAGTTGATTAAAAATTGCTTGATTGCCATAGTCGGAATACAGGTGCCATTAGCCTTTTTTGTGTGGTGGGATAATAAAGTAATGAAACTAGCGCAGGAAAAAAAATTAGGTATTAATTTATTTAAAGTTTTTTGAGCCCGAGTTCATTGTACAGGGTGAGATAAAAAACTGCAACAAAGTCAAACGCCATAATTTTTAATTTTAAAATAACTTCTGGGGAGAATATCCCAGACAAAAAACAAGGGAACTGATGAGGATTGGTGGCTCTTTCCGAAACCTAGGTATTCCCTGCCATACCCCCTGGTAAACATTACCATCGTTCTCCACTAATAAACAAACGTTGTTTTATAAAAACAACAATAAAGGGATAAAGCCTGACCATTTTGCAACAACAATTTTTTTTTAATTTTATTGGATGAAAGCAAAAAATGGTCGGAAATAGCATCAAACTTTAGAATAAGTTTAGATTTGTTCGAATTGGTCACCTTTGGCACGCATTATGGCCTTCAAACGGCCAATGAAACCATCAAGAGCTACCCCAATGTTGCTTTGCGGTATTTTGGCCCATTCTCGGCGAAGCGCATGCTTGAGGTGATCGACACTTTGGTATTTTTTTGTGCCAACCTTGCTTTCCAAAATACTCCAGACACCAGATAGTCCAACGGATTGGTATCCGTAGATTTTGGTAGCCATTGTGAGCTGGAAATGAAGCAAGGAACCTCATTTTGTAACCATTCTTGGGTAGCGCGTGCTGAGTGCGATGGTGCTAATTCCTGTTGGAATTTCCAAGGTCTGCGGCCAAAATGCTGGCGTGCCCAAGGCTTTAATACACCCTCCAGAATACTTTCTCGATAATGTTCGGTATTTATTCTGATGCCACGTTTGCGTGCCCAAGGCTTTAATATACCCTCTAGAATATTTTCGCTATAATATTCGGTCGATTAATACGAGCGCAGAGCGACCATCGGCTGTTATGGCGGCCCACACCATCACCAGGCTGGCTTGTGGCTTGAGTTCTGGTGGCCAACCGAAGGTGCACATTTTCAGTTGACCCCTCTCAAGTAAACAAGAGCGGATCATTTTGTTTGTTTACAAACTGCTGAATAATGAATGTTTTCTCATCGGATAAAGCCAATTTCGGCAGTTCGCCACTTTCGGCCAAACCAAGCGAAGCAACTCTTTAGTTCTTTTGAGTCTATTTTCTTTCTGTTGCAGTGTAAGTTCTTGCACTTTTGGGAATTTTAATGGCTTTACCTCGAGCTCATTTTTCAATATTTGCCGAATGGAATATTGCGATTTGTTCAGCTAACGAGCCATATTTCGGCCACTGCGACGCGGTTTTCGATCAGGTCGCTTCTTTACATTTCTAACCATTTCTGCTGATGTTGCAGTAATCTTTCGTCCACTTCCTTGACGTCGGCGGGCTATGCTACCAGTATCACGGTAATGAGCGATGGTATGAGACATAAAAGATTTATTCACATTTAAATGCTGGAGTGCTCTAACGATAGCCATTTGTGGTTTTCTAGCCAAATATAATGAAATCACACTTGAATTCCATCACAAATAATTTTTTTTCCGGAAAATTCTCACCAAAATGCTTTTGTACGCTTGTAGACAATATAATGAGCTGTCACTGGAATACTTTTAATAGGTGTCGGACGAATGGCTTGGAAATGACGGCAGTCTGAAGTTGGTTGCAGTTTTTTCATCTCACAATACAACGACGAAATTTAACATTTACCGGCGAAGGGCATTTTCTTGGAATTTTGGGAGGGGCTAGAGGAAATGGCAGAATGTTACCGATAACCTGCGACCGACTTGTCTCCGCTCTTCTCTTTATCCCGGGATGTAGAGCTCTCCAATGATACAGTGTTAAGAAAGGAGATATTACAACCTGGAGTTACTTTCGGGGAGAGATCGAGACATTTTTCTTATCCAACCGGCATTTAGCGAAACGGGAACAAACCGTCGATAATTTAAGACATAAAGATACTTGGAAAAACTATTTGTAGAAAATTATTCTTCCTTCGCTTCCTTCCTAAACGACTTATATCTATCGAAGTCCTTTCCAAACCTTCCTTTGTATAAAAACACCTCCCATTCTTAAATTTCTCATTTCTTTTCCTAATTTTCATAAACCTCTTAAAATAACTGCAATTCTGCCCTTAATCCTTGCCTATCAGGATTAATAAAAATTTGTTGGATATGTTCACAAAAAACAAACAGAAAACATATTAACAACATTAAGATATGTAAACATATTCCAAATGTTTCCCTGGTTCCACATAAAAACCCACTAATACTTCCTTGTGGCCCAGTTGCAGCAGAACACGAACTTCAAAAGTAAATTTGTTTGCAAAAATGGTAATGGTAAGCTCAATTACAGCTATTATCCTCTTTTATGAGCTGCAGCAAGAGTAGCAACAGCTGCCATATGGTATTCACCACTAACACCATCCGAAAAAAAAAAGAAAGAAACTTTGCTGCTTTTGGCCATTAGCAGGACTATGCATGCTGACCTGATACCAAAAATGGAAAAAGAAAAAAAGTTTTAGGTGTTTGGGTTAATGACTCGAAATAACGAAACACAGCCGGAAAATCCTAGAGGACTTTATATTGTACGATGGCTAACAAGAAGTAGTAGCAGCAGCAGCAGAAGAAGATGACGGAACAACAACATAACTGTGAATCATTTTTTTGGCTGTGAATGTGTGCCCTAATGTCAGATGTCACTTCGGGGAAATGTTTGCATGTGATTCGAAAATGTTGGCCCACATTCGTTTCCTGGCCATGCTTGCTTTTAGTTCGCAGATTAGAATGTTAAAAACATAGGGAGGTCAATATAACCGCTAATAAATGCTAATCCTTTTATGACCTATTCACCAACGAACCTTTGTTTGGCCAGCTAATGGCAAAAATGCCAAAGCAAAATGTGGGTCATCAAACTCTAATGTATCGCACCCAAAGAAACGGAAATACCAAAATTTATGACTCATTTATGGACGACAGAAGAAGGATTTCCATTCACGTATCCAAGTTTTGTTGTTTATTTGCCCTAACATGAACCTCAAATGGGAATCTAACGCGAGGCGGGAGGAAATGTTGCTAATGGCAGAAAACCACTCTGAAAATTTGCTCATAAAATTGAAACTCCTCGGAGGGAGTGGTAGGGAGGAAGCATTTTTTTCTTCTCCTATTGGAAAATGCAACATTTTGTTCTACAACTTCCGGTTATATAAAAACCGAAACTTTAATGCAACATTTTAAAAGCCCCGCCACCCAAAAAAAAAATTCAATATCCCTCATTGAACGGAAAAAAAGTGGAATAAAATTCCCTTTTTTAGAATTCCTGTTCAACACCAGTGGCGCACATTGACCTACATTCCCAAATGTGTTGCGAATTTAACAACAGCAATAACAACGACAACAACAAAAACCCTAAAATATTGTATTACATATTTCCACAAAATAATGGTTGGTTGGTTGGCTGGCAGGTTGCATTCACTGCCAGCAGCAGCAGCATCCTTCCGGTTTATTGCTTCGTTTCAGCTCATCTCCTTAGCATGGCAATAATAACAAAAACAATTTTACAAAAACAAAGTTTCCTCCAATTTTTTTTTTTTTGCTTTAACAAAATTCAAAACATTTTCACATGCCAGAAGGATGCATCCTGCCATCGCAGGCGTTTTGTTGTTTTGCTGCCAGTCTCCAGTGAAACTGCTTCTGTTTTTTTCTGATGATGATGCGAACGTTAGCTGGCAATCATCTTTCATCCAGGTTAACATGCATCGTTTACACGGCATGACATGAAACTGATGCAGCCAGAAAAAATGAAATGTTTCATGGTTCTGCTCATCACTTAGTTGTTGGTCCTTGGCGTCCTTGGCGAAGGCAGCCACTTAAAATAACATTTAACACATTTTCTCATCTAAATATTTTAATAGGTGGCGGGGGAGGATCGAGGTGAGGTGAAAAAGTAATACATGTATGTGGAATAAATAGGGCGGAGTATGTGCTTTGGAATATTTATCCTTGGAAAAATGTAAGGAATTTAAGATGAAGACCTTAAGTCGTCCTTTGAAAAAATGCGTTGTCCAAAAAAGTGATTTTCTTAAGAAAACATTAAAAATTTCCTGGCAAATTTTGTGGATTTTTGATAGATTTTTCAAGGATGTCATCAGTGGATGTCACAGATTTCTAAGATGTCACTGATTTGGAAAGAAGTTGGCAATTTTCAAAAAAAAAAAAAAAAAAAATCCGTTAAAATTCTGTTTAAATCTTAAAAATACCGAATATAGCCATTATATTAGGGTCTATACGACATCGTGGACCTGCATAGATAACTTTTTTTCAGAAGCCACTACAATATTCAAATGCGAAACTTGAGAAAAAATTCGGTGAAAATGTACCTAAAATCATCAAAAAAGGGAGGAACTATTATATGGGGCCTATGCCAAAACGTGGACCTACAAAGACAATCACCTGTCATAGGCTGTAGTATTCATTACGAACTTCAAATACCGAATACCAAAAGTCCTGCAGATATAATATACATTTGAGTAAAATGTTATTAATCTACTTCAATTCGTTCTGAAGCTAGAGTGATTTCCATAGACGGACGGACATCGCTAAATCGACATAGAATTTTATGCTGATCAAGAATATATATACTTTGTGGGGTCTAAAATGTATATTTCGAGGTGTTACAAACGGAATGACAAACTTAATATGCCCTCCATACTTTGGTGGAGGGTATAAAAACGCGTATGCAGGTCCACGTGTTCGTATAGCCCCCATATAACAATACCTACCTCGGTATTTTGATGATTTTAGCGACACTTTTGACCAGAATTGTTTCAAATTTCGTATTTAAAGTTCGAACGGATACTGCAACCTATGACAGAAAATTACCTATGCAAGTCCACGTCTTCGTATAGCCCCGATACAACTGTTCCTCCCTATATTCGGTATTTTGATGATTTTAGCTGACCGAAATTGTTTCAAATTTTTGTATTCGTAAGTTCGGAATCGGCACTACAGCCTACAACAAAAAATTACTTATGAAGGACCGGCTTCGTAGAGTCCCCATACATAAGGTTTCATTTGGTAGTTATTTTTCTACGATTTTTTTTGGAAAATTTTCAAATTCCTTCATATGGTGGAGGGTATTAAAATTTCACTTTAGCCATTTTTTCTACAATTCTCAGATTTTTGAGGCAATTACTCGTGAGATACGAGTTGAAATATTGGGAAGGGTATAAAGTTGCATGAAATACTCTTCAAAAATTGTATAAAAAGTGCCCATTTATTTTTTGAAATCCTAACTCTCATAAATGTTTGAATTATTCCCTGATATTTTCCCAACTTCACCAAAATCCAAAATCGTGGTATTAGGGTCAGACTAGAAACCTGTTGTTTTTGGAGATGATTGCAAAATATTAAGGGGTTGAAATGGACCGAAAACAGAAATAAATCTTGATTTTGCTGCTGCTCCACCGGCCACAATTATAGACCAAACGACGCGTAATTTAGCATGGAGTTAGAGGCAATAAACTATGAATTCATCGGTTAAAATAAACCATAACTTTTATGTAAAAATCCGAAAATTTCCACTACACCGAGAATATTTTTAGTCCCGCACGACTATAGCCTTTGCTTACTTGTTTTTTATTAAAATATTGAAAAAAAACTTAAATATATTGACTTAATTTTTTTTAGAATTTTTAGTACATTTTCTAAAAAACTTCAAATGGAGGTACATTTTCCTCAGATGAAGATTGTTTTTAAAAGACCTTCTCTAAAAATTTAAAGTTGTTGACTCTCCCCATCCTCTATTATTGAAATGTGTACGCAAATCTCACAGCATTTTCAGGTCACTCATATACACCATGTCATGTCACGATGCCACCCACTTAACACGCAAATTGTCGCTTAAAAGCGTTACGCCTACTTTTTACACCTAACCAATTATTAAAAGGTAATTTTTCCTGTTGCTGATGGTTCGTTCGTTACTTTGTCCTTTGGCGTTCAGTTTAACGTTGTTAAGCCAAATAATAAATATCAGAATTGCCTGCCTGCTCTCCATATATTGTGGTAATAATGGACTTTTGTACTGGAAAACTGGGTTATCACTCGATGGCATCGGGAAATTAAAACACTTTCGAGCAACACCTTTGGCTGATGACCAACAAACACATGGAAAGCTGGAATTTTTCATAAATTCTGTAAATTAATAAAAAAAATGGAATATAATTTAGCAAATGGAAATTCCTAGTAAATGGGAGTAATGTGAAATGGGAGGAGGGAACTTTTTTGTTCTCTGTCAAATATTTGATTTTTTTCCAAAGTGGGTGTCCAATTTCATGGGAACTCTGGCCTTTCATTAATTTCTTAATTTGTTATTTTTGTCAAACGTTTAACAAAGACATTTCAATGCCTCGGCGCCTGGCTGGCGCCCAAGTCCTGCTGTTTTTGGCTGGGTGTATGATTGCTAAATTACAACCAACATTTAGCAATTCCAAAAAAAATATCCCGACTAACAATTCAATCAAGCAAACCCACAGAATGTCACACTAATCACTTTTGTATTTTTTTGGCAATTTATTGTGAAATCTTTATTGCCGAAGGAGGAAGAGAGAGAGAAAAAACCTCAGTAGAGAGAGAGAGCATCACAACATTGGGTCATAATTCAGCAATAAGAAAAGAAACCCCAAAATAAAAAAGAAAAAACAAATGATTTGTAACAACAATAGATTTCTTTACCCTAACAACATCAGCGAAAAAATTGTTTCCATTGTTATCCTTACAAAGGACTTCTCTTTTAGGGACGAGGCGAAAACCATTTCTGTTTTTTTCGCTAAACAAAGAGAAAACATTGGTATTCACAAATGTTTTCACGCAATCACTTGGAAAATGCAACAACACACATATCTACGTTCCTTTCCAACTGGCAGCCGAAGTGCACCTGTAGTTATGTAACCAAAACAAGTTAAGCTATGCTTGAAAATTTCCCGGGATTGCTCCTATTGTTCCACAAAACCAAAAAAAAAAACAATTCGATTCGATAAAACTCCCCGCTTGAAGAAAAAAAACAAAGGCCGGAGGGCATTGTTTTGGGAACTTCACAAAAAGATGTCATGCAGAGTTGCAATCCATGGCCTAAAGACCCTAAAACAATGGCTTGATTTGTAAAACAGCAAAAAATGGGAGGTGGAAGAGGAGAATGAGAATTAAAGTTAATCAAATGTGGGTTTTATTGGAATCAGTTGAACCTGTTTCTGTGTCTGGTGGTGAAAAAAACACCAA